>NW_022900938.1:19282437-19360707 GCF_012274545.1 Fukomys damarensis
TTCTTCCCCCTCTCTCTCTCTCTCTCTCTCTCTCTCTCTCTCTCTCTCTCTCTCTCTCTCTCTCTGTCTCTCTCTCTCTCATCCCCTCCTCCTGTTTCTCTCTCCCCTTCCCCGCACTGGTTGTCCTTGCCTAGAGGATTGGTTTGGTGCCAGTGTAGTCCACCATAGTCAAATAATGAACCCAATTGAACAAATGAAAAACATTCTAGAGGAAGAATGTAATGAGCCTACTTTGGATTAGGTGTTTCTGTTCCTCTTAGCACCTCTGGCCAGTGGGAATGGAATGATGTAGTACTTACCATAGCTGCTGTGCTGTAAGGTGGGCTGAGCTAAGGAGAGGAGTCAGGTGTGCAAGCATCGTTGAAGGGTCTATTTTGACACCATCATATCATCATCATCATCATCACCTTTATTGAAGCCTCACCTGCAGAGCTTTGATGTATAAAACTCTGCCATTTGGGTTTTATCATCTGGTTTCAGTACTCTAGAATCTGGAGTCAGTATTCATGTTAACAGTTATTCCAATGCCAGTTTTTAACTATCCCTCACTTTATCATTGCCAACATTATCAGCCATACCCTTAAAAATAGGTGTCCTAGATCTTAAAGTGGCAGTTTTCCACTGTTCTCACCATTGCCCCATTTGTTCCTAAGCCTCCCCAAGCATTAGGTTTGGAATAGTCAGTGTGTAATCATTGCATATTTCTCTCAGTAGCCTCTGGTGTTCTTCAGAGTCCCCATATGTGAAGTTCCTGAACAGCTAACACTTGGTCCTGTGCCTCCGGCTAAGTGTGCAGGCTGCTGGTTAGTGTAGCATGGTGGCTGAGCAGCTGAATGGAATGAAGGACCAGTGACAAGATGGGACAAGCCGGATTTCAAAAAGAATTTTGTAAGAGGTGACGCATAGTACTTGTATTTTCTATAATTTCTTGCTTGGAATTTTCTGAATAAAAGCTCAAATAAAAATGCCTAGGTGAACTTGTGAGCCAGTGAGAGCACTTCTTTCTTGGATGAGAGTTTAGAAAATGGATGCGAGGAACTTGAAGAAAAAGGAATAAGAAGCTGACTTGGATGAAGTTTCTTGTCAGGCACGATGTTTCCTACCTGTAAATCCAGCACTCAGGGAGACTGAGACAAGAGGATCGAAAGTTCAAGCCCAACCTGGGAAACTTAGTAAGACTTGGTCTTAAAATAAAACATAAAAGAGGGCTGGGATGTAGCATGGTGTGAAGACCCTGGGTTAATCTCTAGTACTGCCAAAAAAAAAAAAAAAAAAGATTTTTCAATTTCATGTGACTAAATTTTGCTTCAGCTTATCTCTATCAGAGTTTGGCTAAATGGAAGTGATACCCAAGATACTTAATATTCTGTAGGGCTACCTAAATTTGCCCCTGAAACATAGCAATAATATCATCAGTACTATGACACCTACTGACACCTACCATGAACTTCTGTTCTCAATATACATCATCATTTCATTTTCACCACAACACTATGAGATGGGCATTGCCATGATCACATTTATAGATAATGAAAGTGAGGGTAGTAATTTCCCCAAGGTCATATAAAGATCAATAAGTGGCAGTGCCAATGTTTGTGTTCCAGAGACTGATCTCAGTGCCTTATTTTAAAATACTTGGCTGCCCTCCTGTGTGGATATAACATATATTAAAATGTTTATTTTCTGACTGTCTACACAGCAGTAAGAAAAACACATGGTATTTTTCCACATATTTTGCATAATCTTCTATGGGAAAAGGGATATATAGTATAAATTAAATTAAAAATTAAAATTTCTATATTAGGGTATTGACCAAACTGCTGTAGCAAACTGCAATGGCTCGGTGAAGATAGATGGTGATTGTTCTTTCACATAATCTCCTCTAGGAAGGCAGTGTTCTGAGACATCCAGCAAGTGAGGTTCCTTCTTATTGCTTTGCCAGTCTCGAAGGCATTGCCCACATTTCTCTGGCTGAACCTGGCATTCCAGCCCTAGGGAAGAGGGAAAAGAGAGAGAAAAGTGAAGACTCAGGGTGCTTAAAAGTTAAGAGCTGGAATTGCGTACATCATTTCTGTTCACATCCTAGTTGCAAAGACTTAGGTGGCTCTACCTAGCTGCAAGAGAGCCTGGGAGACAATCTGTGCTAGGAATGAGATACTGGTGAGGAAAATGCTTATGGCTTCTGTCTTCATGAGCATTATGTCTGATGGAGGGGATCAACCAGTGATACTATATGGTTCCACGCCTTGTTAAATCTGAAAGGGGATTCTATTTCTAAAAGCAGAAAGGAACAGTTCACTAAGGAGAGTAAATGGCCTCTGCCCAATATTCAAATTAGTAGCACAAGTGATAATAATGTATTTATGAGTTTGGAATTTTTAAAGTTAGCTAGCATTGGGCATAAGTGACTGTTTTTCTTATTTATAATAAAACTATCTTGCCTTGGATGTAATAAAGACAATCAGAAGAATACTATATCTCAAAGTAAATTTTATAGCCTAATTGTTTTAAAACCAGAAGTGATTACAGGGTATTATTTTACCATGAAAGGTATTATAAACACTGTTGACATAAATTTTGCTATATAACTAAAGGATATTTATGGGTACACATTGTATAGGGCATCTGACTAGATATTTGGAAGCAGCTTACAGAGATTCATTATTAACATCTATCCTTTATCAGTTTGATTTGTAAGATAAGACTGATGGGTACACACACAGAACAAAAGAGGATTTAATAACAGGGTTCAGCCTCATACTAAGTAGGCTTTCTGATTTAAAACAAACACATCACATCAGCACAAATGCTCAGAACTTAAAGCCTCTTGGCTTGATTAGCACTCTTGGGCAAATTAAGAATTCTTAAACCCCCTGTGGGGTCCTATACAGAATGCAGTTATCTGAACAGCTCACAGCCCAGGGGAAAAGATGACATTTAGAGTTGTAGGTTTTATTTTTTTAAAAAAATTTCCTCTGGAAATTTCTGTGCATGAGTTGATGAAAACTCACAATGATCCTGGGCATAGTGAAAAGTGAAAACACCTTATAGGTGCAGCCAATCTCTGGGTTACTGCCATTTGTCATTATTCTCTGTGGCTTGGCCCTAGAAGTTGGGGTTTGTATCTTTTGGTGATCGTACATTCTTTTTCTCACACAGTCCTGCAGTCCTGCTTGCTTGAAGCAATCATTAGTTTCAGTTCATGGGCCAGGAGAGTTTCTCTGGAGATGGGTACTCAAAGCAGAGAACATAAAACTGTAAACATCTCACATAGTACAGTCCAGCAACCTTGAAAGATGAGAGAGGACTGAGGTCCTGGGGAGTTGAAGGGCTTATGTTTCCTAGTTAGTCTGGGGCACTTGAGTTTAAATATGTTTCTGGACTCTCATTCCAGCACTTTTTCTCATTACCATTAATTATAAATAGGAGAGAATTTGAGAATTTACTTGTCTTAGTTACTTCCTTCATCACTGAGACAATGCCTGACACCTGTAACTTACAGGAGGAGAGATTTATGTTGGCTCATAGTTTATAAAGGTTTCAGTTCATAGTGGGCTAGGTCCAAGGTGGTAAGGTATGACAGAGGGCCTGGCATAAGAGAGCTGCTCAGGGCATGGAGGACAGGAAGCAGAGAGTATCAAGGTGAATCTCAGAAAGGAGATAAACCCTTCCAGGCCCCCTGTGTCCCTCTTCCTTGGACCAGACTTGACCACCTAGCAGCAAGTAAGCTGTAAGCCCTCATGATCCAATCACCCCACAAGCCTTGTCTATGATTGCATGAGACTTTGGGGGAGAGATTTAGATGTAAACTATAACATTACTCAAAGTTGTTTGAATTCTGTCTTTTTGTACAGAAATCATTTTAAAGCCTAAAATATTTGGATTATGTGGTGAATTACACTTTTCCTGACACAGGTAAGACCTATCTCATGGGCCAGAAATATCTCCCCAAGAGCTCTTATTTAGACTTTGACATTATTTCCACTATATCCATTCACTAATTATATGTGTATGTGTTCAGGGCATTACTTTGTCAACTATAAATGTTTCAAAAGTCATAGTTAAAAAAACTGCTTTAGCATAATATATTTTGATTTGATAAAATAGGAATCTATACAGCTGAAAGCTATGAGGGACCTGTGATCATTGAGAGATGTTGGGGGTAACTCCAGGTGGAGCTGCAGAATGGAGGCTGAAGAAACATCTACTGAACTGTGTTTGAGTCTAGTTTTTTTGGTACTGGGGATCAAACTCAGGACCTTGTCCTTACAGGGCAAGCAGCAGAACCACTGAGCTAAATTCCCAGCCCCTATGTTTGAGTCTTGAGCAGAGAATGAAGCTTCTCCTTTATTGTGCTGCTGTTGGTTTCAGTCCTAGTGAAAATCAGTGAAGCAAAGCAGAAGGAGCATGGGACAAATACTTCTCACTAACTTCACTTATCAGTTGTGTAGCCATGAGCCAGTCACGTGTGCATCCAGAGACTCGGTTTCTCTTCAGTGATACAGGGATAAGGTCACTTGCTTCAGAGCAGGGTTGTTGGGACAATCAAGTAAGATAATTCTCGTTAAAGTCTTTTAAAATGGGAAGCACTGTTGAGACGTGAGGCACATTGGTGTGGGTTACTGTTGTAGTAGTTTATTCTATTATTTCACCGAGAGTTGACTGCTAATCCAGTTACCCATGTGTAGTAAGTTATACTGTTGTGAGCCAGATGAAAAGAGGCACCAAACTGGTTATGGGTGGCAGAGTCTGAGTAATTGTGTCCTGCCAAAATTTGCAGGTTCAAATCTTAACCCTTAAGAAGGTGGAGCTTTAGGGGGTGTTTACATAGATTATGTGGGTGGAGCCCTCTGAATGAGGTGATTGTCCATAAATACAGTCACTGCTTTGCCCTTTTCACTTTGTGAGGACATTTGGAGAAGGTGCCACCACCGACCCGGAAAGTGTGCTCTCAGGGGTCACAAAATCTGCTAGAACTTGATTTTGGAGTTAGCAGGTTGTGTTATTTAGAAGCTAGTCAATTTATGGCATTTGGATAAAGCATCTGAATGGACCACAGCGCGAGAAGAGCATGTTTGGCCTACACATACATGCAGTCATCTGAGAACCTGACCCCCAGCAGTGCACAATCCAATCCAGAATATCTTTGTCAGCTGGTCAGATTATCCCCAATCTGCTGGATGAGGTCATCCCTGCATTTTCAGATTCCACTGGGAAATAAGCAAGAACAAGCCATCCTTTACCCCCGTTGTGCTCCTATGGTCCCGAAACTCTTTCATCTTCCTAGGTTCTCCTGGCCCTAGTGAGGTGGCCAGGAGGGCAAACGTGATCCCAAGCCGTCACAGGGACCTCCCTGTCCTCTGAGCATGATAGTGACAGTCTGAAATCCCCATCTTGTTTTGATTCTGTCTTTTCTTCATCCTCCATCTCTTCATCTTCTTCCTTTTTTGGGTAACAAAATCCCACAAAACACAAAAACATGGGGCATTTGTTCCAGATTTAAAATGTCCTCTCCCTGTCAACCCACTTCCTTCTTTGACCTTTATCAAGCTCTTATATTAATCTTGCTGATCAAGATGGGGAGAAATTATTCATGTAGGCCTGGCAAGGAAACTACACTGGAGAGGGAGAAGAGGGGATGGGAAAGTAAAAAGGATCAAGACATGGTTTGTGCATGTAGCAGTTCTCCATGATGAATGTATTTCTTGTGTATCACAACCACATGCCACTAAAAAGAAGGGGGAGGCTCATACACCATTAACTCCCTGAAAATCACATCCTCTGAGGTGCCAAAGCTGTGGAGGGCAAAGGGGCCAACTATACAGGCCTTGAAAGCCTTGCAGAGGGGTCTGAAGCAGCTCCTGCTGGGCCGTGGAAGAGCTGTAAGCTGGGGAACAGCAAGGCCAGCTTTGCATTAGGTAACTCTGGTCCTGCTCTGAACCTGTGGAGCTCCTGGACCTCTGCTGGTGGGACTCGGCGGCATAAGGTCTGAAGGCCTGTGTTCTAGGAGAGCAGCCGAAGTGGGGTAGGGGACCAGTGATTTTCTCACATGGGAGAAGTGACAGACTGATTACATTTGGCTCTGTGGCAGCAGAGAAGACTAGGTGCTTTGAAGTTTTGAAGTCAGGAGCAAGTTCTCTTTGCAAGGTCCCAGTATGAAGGCCACGCTCAGAGTTCTTCCCAGAGCTGGGCCACGGTACCTGCTGTTCCTGCTGCTGGGTCCTGCGTGCTATGAGGACAAATTCAGTGCCCATCAGCCCTGACCTGCTCCATCTCCAGTGAGCTTGTGCTTTAGAAGGAACTCAGCACAGCAAGTGAAGTTTTCATTGTTGTAAAGCTAGTTCTGAAGTCAAAGGAACGTGTGCCCAGATTGAATGGTTTCCACAGAGATTCCCTGCCTGACCCAAAGATGTCCTGTGCTATGGGAACATTCTTGGCCTCTTGAGACAAACACAACTTTTGGCAGTGAGACCACTTTCTGAAGGTGTGTTGATAATCCGAAAACAAGCCTGAGTCACAGAGAAGATAGATCCCGGAAAATCATGTAAGAGGCACACACTGCAGAAAAATGGGGTCACTAAGGTTTGACCAACTGATTTAATAACATTAGGGTATTGTGGGAGATAATATGGTGATGGAATTAACTCTAACCCACATGTTGGAGAGGGAGGGAGGAGACCAAAAGGCAGCTTTTAATGGTTTAATAGTTGTGCCTGGATTTGGCCCTGACTACTTCTTTTATCCCAATAACCACTCAGAAAGAAGGGGACAGCCACACTTGAGATGGGTGTTTCGTGTGTGTGTGTGTGTGTGTGTGTGTGTGTGTGCGCGTGTGTCCGTCCGTCTGTCTGTCTGTCTGTCTCTCTCTCTCTCTCCTCTCTCTCTCTCTCTCTCTCTGTCTGTGTGTCTTTCTGCCTCCCTGGCTGATTTCAGTCTCAAACCAGGGGCTGCTTTTGCCACATGTCAATAGTACAGAAACAGCAGTGTGCATTCTGCAAGGTGGCATGGGCTAGCACGTGGACTGGCTGTACCAGTCTGAGAATTGCTCCTCTTTCTTTTGCTTCAAGGAGCAGCAGTTGGACGGAAGTGAGAGGGGCCCTGAGGAACTTCACTCAGCTGGAGGACGAAGATGTCTGGCTATGGTGTGGTCTGACTTTGGGGTGGGCCAGCTCATGCTCTGAAGTGATTGATCGGTGTCCGTGAGGGTGCTGATGAAGGTGTTCTGATGTTGATGGAAGGTTAGCTTAGAAGACGCCTTTGACTTTAGGGTCGTGCATTCTTGGGGAGGGGGAGGCAGGGGAGAAGAAGAGAGGAGAAGGGAGAAGCAGAACAGGCACAATTACTTCATTTCCTAATTATACATATGAGTTTGCAAACTCACCATTTCACTATTACGTGACTCTTACTTTAATTTCTTTTTTCTTCTTGTCCCCCTTTTTTATTCCTTCCTTGATTTACTGTAGAATCTACTCATCCTCCTTTTTATCTCACATTCTCCCTTTATTTTATTTCCCATTAAGTTTATTGGCACATTTTAGGTATACAGTATAGTTATATTCATCAGTGGGATCTTGTACCTTTACATGATGTCTTGGTATTTATTTTTTCCTCATTCTCCTAACCTCCCTTTACTCCCTCCACTCTCCCTATTTACAAAGACTTTGTTTCCATTCCTTCCTTTTCTTATATTTTTTTATTATCCTTTCTTTCCTTTCCCTACCCCTCCCACTTCCTCTACTCCTTTAGACCTTTTCTTCCCATTTCACATTATCAATTATACATTTTTATCCTTATTTACACTTTTAGTTTTTCATACCAGAGTCTCATTCTCCTTTTAAAAGACACTCGTAAATAGAAAAATTTCTCACTCTAGTATGAAGTTGCTGGAAAAAAATTCAAGTGTTTTATTTTATCTGGACATTTTACAAACCTCATAGAAAGCCAGGAGAAATGGTGGAATAGAATTGTAAAACAGTGAGTTACACAGGTATTTTAAAACTGGAGGGGCAATTTTATTAGATAATTACCCTTGTAAAGGAGTAACTTAATCTGTGAGCCACTCCCCCGGCAGAAAATTCATCAAACTGCCCTGGCTTAAAATAATTTCTTCACAAATTGCACTTAAAAACAATTGGAAAATTTAAAAAAGCAAATCTAATTTTTCAATTAAAAAATCAACTTTTAAAATTTCTCCCTGGTGGTGGTCCAGTATTATTAAATATTCTTCTAGATTTTTTTAATCTTGCTTTATTGGAAGGAGAAAAACAATTATCTGTAAATGTAATTTTTAATGCATGGTAATAAAAATAAATGGCACAGTTCTGCCGCAGTTCACCTAAATCTTCTTCCCTGGTGGTCTCGTGGTATTAAATAATCGGTACCACATGTATTCATCATTTGCTGACAGCAAAAGAAAAACTTTGGCATTTTATTGTCTAAAGAAACAAGCCTGATGTTATTTAGGCTTCTGGGGGTCGCTTTGCTGATAGTCCTTTCCTTGCTGGTGGGGCTGTGCTTTTTGTTAATTTACATGGCAATTAGTATAAAACCAGAGAGAGGCACTCTTTACAAGGTTGATTTGAGTTTCTCTTGCAGGTTGCCCCTAGAATGATTTTGCTTTTTTCTGCACTAAATGGTGCAAAGAAAATATGTTATATGTTAATTCTGTATTGGGTGGGAAACTATTACAACTGGGTAGCATGAGAAAAAGATAATTATTACTGAATAAGTGTCTTTTCATCATTATTATTATTGTCATCATTATCATCCTTGTCATTATTATTACTATTTGCAATTGTGCAGAAGGTGAGTTGTCAGAAATCTCAGGAGAACTTCTCAACTTTGGTTCCATGGGTCCCTTTCCTTCACTTGGAATAAAGCTGAATTTATTTCTATTTGCTGTGGATGGAAAACTTCAAGCTTGAACAGTTCACTGTCCACTTGTGTGCATGAAAAGCGATGCATTATTTCCTTCAGTGAAAAGATAAGACTTGAAACAAGGAAGCTTACCTGAGGATGTCAAAGTTAGTGCTCGAACAGGGGTCCCTCAGAGGTGCAGTGGTTATCAGGGACACAGGATAGCACGTTGGTCACTTGAAGCCCAACGAAAAACAGCCATGACTTTTAAAAAATCACAAGAGAACAAATTCCTTGCAGATTGTCAGTTGTGGGTCTTTTGTGAAAGTAAATGTGTCTGCATCTTTGGAGAATTCGGGGAAACTCAGTTTAGTTAGCATTAGTTAAAATGAATGCGGTACTATTTCTGAGGGCAAAAGCAGTCACGTCCCCCATGGCCAGACACATAGTTTGTGTAACTGGAGGAACTGGCTAAAAAAAAGGGTAGACACAAGGCTGATGAACGCATCTGTGTTCAATGGAGTAGTGGTTCTGTCTTGACTCTGGCAGTAGCAGGAAAACACGCGTGTCTCCTATTGGTATTTCCTCAGGAGTGACCCTGTCACATAGCAACGCACTCCCCGTCTGGCGTTCAAATGCCACCACCACCCCTAATGAGCTGTGTGATATCTGTCAGTTTTATTAAACTGTCTGAACCTGTGCCTATTGATAAGCTGGGAGATAAGACCATGAACCTCATCAGCAACAGTGCATGGGAAGTGTTTGCTATGTGCTAATTTAAAAAGAAAGAGGAAATTTATAGAATGAGTTATCTTTCATGTTTTGGGGGAAATTGATTGCTGTGAATGATAGAAACTCTTCTCAAAAGTTGCTGTCATCTGGGATCATCCTACAAAAATGAGAATTAAAAAAGGAAAATAATAAGCTTGTAAACACATAAAGTTATACAACATAAACACTAACAAGGCAAACTCCTTGGGCCCACTTTCCTTTGAAATTCTTCAAACTGCCTTCAGAGGTGCTCTGTGTGCCACCTTGAGCCCTGGAAAAGGCAGAAAGTGGACCTTCAATGTGGTCTCAAATGGTCCACGGCTTGCCATACATGGGTAACCACTAGATAGTTATGAGATGCCACTTTAATCTCACTACTTCAAGCGGTTGCAAACTTCAGTGAATTCAAATTAAAGGAGTAAAACAGATCTTTTACCAGGGGCTCCACACATTTCCTCACCTCGATGAGCACGGCCTGTCTTTCCTCTGAGAAGGCCAGCTCTGTGAGCTGTGGACATTTTCTTCTATAGCAGCGAGTTGCTCCTTTGCTAGCAGTATGAAACAGTGCGGCTCAGCTCCAAGGTGATCTCCAGCTTGCGATTGCAAACCCGTGCCCCAGGACTGAGCAGAACCGCTGCCACCATGCCGTGTGCAACAGGAGCGAACCTCTGATGAGCTCCAAAAGCGTCTGCAGTTTACTGTAAGTCAGTCCCTCCTCTGGAGTCCTTATAAATAGGCTTTCTTTAGGTGGCTTTATAGCAAGGGAGGAGAGAGAGAAAAGTTTCTTTCTAACAGGTTTGAAAGGCAGCATTGAAGCCCTGGAGGGAACAGGTTTTAATTTCGTGATGCTTTGATTTTAAGTGAGAGTTGATGCTGTGTTTTTTTTCCCCTTCAACTTTTCTCCCAATTGATGCCAGCAGTGTCCCTGGGCTTGTGGGGAAACTCCCTCACAATGTAGCAATTACTGATTTATGTTCCAGTGATAAGAATGTGTTTTATTGTGGTCATAATATTTGTTCAATTTAACTACTATGTACTGCAAAGTACCATAAAAACTTCTTCTCTGATCAAATGTTATGAGACAAAGGATCATAAACTGCTCTTAATCCGTGCACTGTCCTCCCGTGGTCTCTGTGGGCATGCCACCATGAAGAGAGGACAGACAAAGGCTCCGAAGATAAATTTCTGTGTCCTCCTACTCACATCTAAAAGTCAGTCCCCAATATAGGTCGTTTAAGCCTTTCTGCTGCTTTCTTATCATCAGCTGGGCTCACGTTGTAAAGGTTTAGGAAGATTCTGCATTTTCCCTGCCTTCATCTCAACGTCTCATCAGTTCTTTCCCAGGCAGTGTTTTGGAAGGTACAAATGCCACTGAACTGCACTGTCAAGATTTGAACCTGACTTGGGCCAGTGTATATTCTATGATCAGAGCTAAAGGAGAACAAACCCAAAACATCCCCCTTTAATTTTTGTTTGGGTGGGTTATTAAAAGTCAGTGCTCCAGCCCCTCTTTCACCTAGGGCTGAGCTGAGAAAATAAGTAGGCAGGGCTACTGCCCCAGGACTGGGTCACCATACGTGGTCCGAGGGACAGAGTTCTCTTTGTCCTCTGGGCTGCCGCTGCCACAGTGGTCTTGTGTCACTTGTGTTTGGATGTCCTGCCAGTTCTTGGCAGCCCTGCCTGTGACCTCGCTTTTCTGGTGTTTTTGAGTTCATCAGGTGTTTTGAGTTCATCAGGACGGCCCCATGGGCTCTCTCCCTTGTTCTCCTGCTGCTGTGTCCTCCGGGCAGAGGGAACCACAAGGAGTCCAAAGGATTCACCTCAAAGCCTTTCCAGCACCCTGGGGGACTTCTGTAACATCCCATCTTGGCCAGCCAGAGCAGGATCCTGAGAGCACACCCTGGGTGCTGCAGTGGGACTGCCTCAGCGGGGTTCTACACAGATTCTGACCCAATCAGGTACAAAATCAAATAAGAAGCTGTTCCTGTGCCCTTACATTTCCTGACAGAACAGAAAATGTCACATTTTCTCCATGTGCCTTTCTTAAGTCAGCACTTGCTTCCCGAGCTGAGGAAATCTCACGGTGGGTGCAGAGAAGTAGAAAGGACCCTGGTGTCTTCGTGCAATTTTTTTCTCTGACCCTTCTCCCCTGTGGAACAAGGCAAACTACTTGAGTGGTGGCAGTGGAGGCTTATTTCCCCCATCATTTGGCTGCCGGTGAAGAGAGAAGCCCAGGCACAGATGTGGTCAGAGGGGAACTCCTTCTTGGAAGTCTACATTCATTTGTCTTTTAGAAGTCTGTGGGTATGTACAGGAACACATGAAATCGTTTACAAATTTTATCCTTCCACAGATTTTAAATGCCATTTTCTTAAAATGCCATAATTCATGTTTTAAAAATGAATCATTGACTCTCTAATAGCTTAATTTGTAATCATTAGGCCTTTTAATCCTGGAGAGATCATGGAAGGGTTGGGGAGAGAGGCTGAGCTAGGATAGCACTGTAGAGAAGCAGGAGACTCTGAACACCTGCTCTGTGACCTTGGGCAGGTTTCTTAGCCTCTCTGTGTGCTTCAGTTTTTTCATCTGTGAAAACGGGGAGCAATAAATGCATCTCTGACACTGAGTTGTGTTGAGGAATAAATGTGTTAATTCGTGGAGAGTGCTTAGATCAGTGCCCGGCACTTAGCTAATATTTATGGAATATTTCCCATGTCCTTTTGGTCACTTGTTTTTTTTTTTGTTTGTTTGCTTGTTTGGGTTTTTTTTTTTTAAATAGCAGCTGCCTGATTTTGAACATCTCTAAAAAAATACTGACTGCATCTGTTTATTTGCCTTTTTTTAATCCCAAACTCTGAGTCAGTCCCTTTAGTCATCTTTGTGTCCCTAGCACTTACTCTTGTAGAAAACATCAAAATTATTTCTTGACTGAATTAAAGAGCAAATAGCAGTGAACAACTGCTTCTTCCTGCTTTCTCCTTCATCACAGAAGAATGAAAAAGGAGCACAAACTCTACCATGGTGTGTGATTACTCTCTGGGGGTTTCCTGACCACAGCAATTAAGAATTCACAAAGATGATTAATCTTACATGGCTGTGCTAGTAAAATAACTTTGATAGGCTCATTGAACTGGAATTTCCCAAAAGGGTCATACAAGCCATCTCCCTGCTTTTGGGCAGGTGGTTCTAATATACCGTAGAAATGTTAGCTGTGTACTATTCCTAATAAATCTCTAAAAGAAAGAATTCCTTATCTTCCTTGCTGCTAATATATAATAATTTAGTGGCTTATATCTTTTAAATGAGGACTTCATTGGGTAGTTTTCAAGGCATTAAAGATTTAGGTGAAGTACAATGAAAATGAATGTTGGGCTGGAATGAATTTTATTCAGGTGGCTGTCTTTCATACTTTAGAGCTTCTTTGAAGATTAAGCTGGGTAGATATCCATCCTGTGTACCTTAGCTGGAATTCTATCTAAGAAGAGGTCCATCAGGTATTTAGTGAGTGCCTTCTATGTACTTGGCCTCATGCTCCAGGCTGGCACATAGTGGTACATGCTGTGCATTCAATCCCTGTCTTTTCCAGCTTGTAGTCTAATGGTAAAGCAGAATTGAACAAGCAATTAAGGGTGCATTCAGTACTTTTAAGGGTGCATTCAGTGTTTTATTTATTTATTTTTTGGTACCAGGGATCGAACTCGGGATCTTGTGCTTTTGAGGCAGGTGCCGGAACCACTGAGCCAAATCCCAGACCCACATTCATTATTTTAAAGAAGAGCTGCTTATGGAATTCTTTTTGGGACAGTAGCCTTTAAAGAATGGACAAAGGGACAGTTCATTCAGAAGAGGCTGGAGAAATAGTCAGGAGCCAGAAAATGACAGATCTTCTAGAGCATGTGTGATAGCTTTGGATGTTGTTTACTTGATGGAGTGATGTGTGTTTTCCAGAATTCCCTTTCTTGCATGGTTCTGGGTTTCTGGAGGCCACGAGCGACATTTGGTGGGAGATCTGGAAAGCAAAAGTGAACCAATAGCCATGCTTTGTGTGCTCTGAGCTCTGGAGCAGGTATCCAAGTGCTGGGCCAACTCACATGTGTTTGAGATTTGCTCTCTCACCTTGTCGACACAGAACAGCACCTGGGTCTGTTGCTCTGCCAGCTCCTGTGAGATCTCTCTCCTCTTTTAGTTTCTCCAAATCCTGGGTGAAGTGCATGTGTACCTCTGAGGCTAAGGTTCAAGTGGAAGGCAGTGGGAGACAGGCACAAGTTCCAGTTTGTCCTCACAGTTTCCAGGCATCTTTTAGGTTCCTGTTCATCTCATGGGTTCCAGTTTGTCCTTTCTCTTGCCCACATCCAGGTTGCCTTCTGATCACCAGTCCAGTTGATCTATGGGACCTTTGGGTGCTAGACACAGACAGAGGTAGCAGTCAACATAACCTGGAGACTGCTTCATTACAATTGTGTAAGATGTATCCCCTTGAATAAACCTTGTATTCTTTAGCATGGTGCTCCTACCTGTCTGATCAGATCCTCACACACCATGAAAAGGCTTTACCGAGCAATGGAAGACCTCAAAAAGCTCTACACTGGCGAGTGATGGGGTCAGAACTTTTCCCCATTCTGTTTGCCTTGTAGGCAATGGTTTGCAGTGGGGTGGTTAGGTCAGGAGTAGATGTGAAGAGAAGTGTGTGCAGAGGATGCTAAGGTCAAGCAACAACCCTGATTCTTCTTTTTCTTCCCGCCCTTGAAATAAGTTAATTCTCTAGCCTTTTCACAACCTATGAAGGCTGCATGATGGAGTCCTGGCTGGCAATCTGAGCGTTGATGTGAGGTGTACCCTACTTGTGCTCAGCAAGCTCTCATGCTCCTTCTCTCTCTCTCTCTCTCTCTGCTTCATTATCTGCTGGACAGAAACAGTGCACTGAAAAACTCTAGAAGATGGCAAAGCCACAGGAGATAGAAAGTGCCCAGGTTCCTGAATAGCTGTTTGCGATAGAAGTCCCACCACTAACTGTCACTGGACTCTTCTTGGTTGGACAAATATATTTTTTATTTTGTTCAATTACCCAGATCTTGAGCTTCTTTAAGTAGCAGACATTTACCCAGAGTGATATAGAATGTGGACAATAGATAATGATGGAATAAGGTACTTAAAATAGAAGTGAAGAGAGGCATTTGGGAGGCAGTATCAGTAGTTCTTACGATTAGAAGGGATGGAGATATTTAATAATGAGGCCCCAGTTTCTGGTTTTGGAAACAGAGTGACTGCTACTACCATTGACTAGGCTATGGAACACTGGAGGCAAAACAGATTTTGAAAGGAAGAGGTAAAAATTCAACCCTGAACATGGGGAATTCTAGAAACCTTTAAGTAGAAATGTTTGTCTTTCTCTCTCTTCACTTCTTCTGGAAACTTGGTATGAGCACTGCCTGTATGACATTTTGTATGTCTGTTTGTATGACATTTTGTATGGCACTGTTTGTATGACATTTTATGTTGTTTTTCCTTTCCAATTCTTGAAGCTTTCCAAGATTGCATTACATGGTGTCACCCCTATCACTTTCTAACTGAGAGATAGAGGGGGCTGCCCTGCAGAGGAGGAAGGAGGAGATGGCCATGATTGACTTTGTTAGGCTGTCCACCTCATCTTTGTCCTCACTTGGAGCTCTTAGTAGAAGGTAAGAGGCAGTGCAAAGTGAATGTCCTAAGGCACATTTTTTGTTTGGGTCTCGTACATGGTTATTGCCAAGAGGTTCTTAGGCTACCTCTAGAGGAAACATGATTATTAACCTGGAGGACATAAGTTAACCAGTTTTAGGCCATAGAGGCTGTTGGTAATCAAAAAGGACAATAATGATTTTCCATTTCTTCTGGCTTGAGATGCTGGCCTGTGGAAGTGGAGTTAGTACCTATGACCAGATGAACATTTAGTGATTTCAGTTTCCATAAGCTGCTTTCGAGTTTATACAAACTAGACACCAGAGATGGGAGACCCAATTCTCCATTGTTAACCTCTAGATGCATAATTTTTCATATCCTCTATTTCCCGCTTCCTCCTTCCTCTGTGTAACAGTTCAGGACTGGGGTGAGTGTACACACTCACTCACGCATTAGACTAGTAGTTTGTTCCTGCTGTGTGGCAGGTAACGGAGAGAGTACTGGGGACACGAAACCCAACGAACTATATTTTAGTGGAATTATAGACAGATTTTTAGGCAATTGGAGTCCAATAGGAAGAGTGAGCGGGTGAAGAACTTAGGAAGCAAGGACGCAGGTTTGCTAGGAGAAACACGAGGAAAGGGGGCGAGTTTCTGCTCTTACACCAGGTTGTTTTTGTGTGGCTTCATCCATCACCCAGGGGAGAGTGGTCCTCAGAGCCGCTCCACACTGTCGATGGAGGACACAACACCAGTGTGACATCTTTGGCTTGTTCTGCCTTTGAGGTTTGTTTGGGGTGATGCATTGCTTTACTATTTTGGGTCCCTCGAAATAACAAGTGGACTGAGAAGTCTGACAACACCCCATAATATGTAAAATACTGCATATCGATGAAAAATGAAGAACATTAAAAACATCATGTATACTTTACATATACACAATAAAAATAAATTGAAGAAGTTTGAAGTGAAATTTGTTTCTGGGTGAGGGGATACATGTGAGCGTGTGTGTACCCATCCCTTTACTGCATTTTAGTTGTTTCTCTCCTAACATCTTTTGGCCTCAGAAAATAGCCCTGAGCAACTAGATGGAATGAGAAGCTGCTGCCGGACCTAACACTTATCGTTTTCATTATCGGACAAGTTCTTCAATATGACATAATGCGGAAATGCTGACAGACCCGGGGAGAGAAGTGTTTACCTTTCCAGGCAGATATGGTTGGAAATGATAGCTAACGAAATGTGGCTACTTAGCATGGGTAGAGTTGTGGCCGGCAAAAACATGATGGAGATTTTTTGTGCCAGGAGAAGTGAAGGGGGAATTAACTTGGAAGAGAGAACCCCTGCAATCCTCTTGAGATTTCCAAGGAACTCTCCAGCGATTCAGATGCAGAGTTCCAGGGAGCACAATTTTAAGAAACCGTGTTCTAGGGCCAAGGGTTTAGCTCAGTGGCACCGCGCCTGCCTTGCAAGCTCAAGGTCCCGAGTTTGACCCTGGTACAGGAAAAAACCAAAAACAGAAAACAAAAACATGTTCTAAAAAGTCAGCTTAAAACAGGAGGTTTAACCCCTCTCCCCCGGCACTGTGGAATTGTTTTCCATTCACCTTTTGATGCTTCCTGAAGACATTTCCACACGATGACAAAGGGAGAGCACATTTGTGGATCACATTCAGGGTGGTGGGAGATAATGAAATTGAAGTGTCAGCAGTTTGCAAGAGGAAGCCTTTTTTTTTCTGAGCTCTGTTATTACCTTATTCAATTGGCACTTTATTTTGAAGCACATGTATAGAAATAAGCAAATTATTAATTCAAGCTTGTCTTCAATTTTGTGCTTGGCCTGCAAACCTCTAACATCTCTCCTAGCTCCCCAGGCAGGCTGCTGAAGGCTTGGTGATAGGTTGAAGTGGGCATATTCATTATTCAATATGGGCTGCAAGCAGTTTGATATTTCATGTGAGCATGTGGCGGGGCTGAGGAGAGGGAGGCATCATTCAGGGAATGTGGTCTCGACTGCTCCCATTTTCATGGGGAGCATTAGCATTAGCTGTGCTCTGTTTCTAGGATAAGAATTGTTCTGTTGGGATCCTGGTTACAGCCAGCTGTCTTTGTCTCCACGGCGAGAAGAACACTTACTGAGCCAGGCCATATGCTCAGCAATGTGGGGGCTTCCTGTGCTCTGTCCCGAGCCCTGGGAATAATAAGATCCTGGCAGCTAACGACAAAGTCCCCGGAGCAGCCACCGTTGGGGGAGATGGGCTGTGCATTTCTAGGGGTGGCAATGTCATCTGTCCACATCTGCATTCCACTGGTGGGGACCCAGAAGGCCTTAAAAGCTCTGAAATTTGTGTCACATTCTTTCCTCTAAAAATGTCTTTTCCTCTGCTTGTGTTCTTGTAGGCTACCCCAGGCTCTGCAGCATAGACTTTCAGAATGCAAAGTCCATTGGAGTTCATGGTCTTAATATCTGCATTTTTACCTACGTAGAACCTTAGGATAGGAGAGGGTAGGTGATTTGTAGGGACACACAGCTAGTTCTGTGCAGGCTGGAGACCCGGTCTCAGATATCTGGATACCTTAACTAAGTGCTCTTTCTGCTAACGTAGCAAATACACAGAACGGTGCACAGAACCCAGGAGATCTCAATTTATATGTGCTGAAACGATAGTGTTTGGTAAACTATATTATTTTCTTCAAATATTCAGTCCAAGATGTATTTATTGTCAATGCTTTTCCCATCACATCAGCTCAAGATCTGAGAGAAGACTTCCTGGCTGTTTGAGAGAGGGGAGAGCATCTCTCATGGCTGCAGTGTTTGATATCCTGGCGGCTGAGCTGCCAGCCACCCCATCCACCTGTGCCTTCCCGACATGGTGCAGAGGGAGAACTCGATCTTTCATAGCTGGCATATTAACTGAGTAATATCAGCAGTTACTTTGGGATGAGAACAGCCTATGTGTTTGGAATGAGCAAGGAACAAACTGATGCTGAACTTCCAGATGAAACCAAAGCAGTCTGGAGTACCCTCCCCTGCACCATGCCAAACGGCTTCCTTAAGCAACAGCGGCTGATTGTCCTGGCTGCTGCTCTGGCTCATTTTGCTTGCTGCAGACTGAACTGCCTAGTTAAGTGACAGACAAGGACACAGAGGGCACGCACAGATGCACAGAAGATAATGGTGTTTCACTGAGCTGCGGGGGCAGGTAGTACAGTGCCTTCTCTGGGTAAAAGTGAGGTTAGGAACAGAAGGACTTAAAAATCTTCTTTCCTTAGAGCAATGATGAGCTTCCTAACTCCCATTCTATATTTGCTTTGGCTCTAGTTTTGACACACACATGCACACACACACACACACACACGCACACACTCACAAAGACAAGAATGTGTTTGTCATCATACTTCAGGTGTGACTCTAAAGCAGTGGTCTTCCTAGTATGGTCTGAGGGTCCTCAAACCCCTTAAGTAAATCTTTCAGCTGAGAAGTATTTTTATTACAAAAGGAGATATTATCTGTGGGTCTTGCTCTCATCCTTTCATAGTATACGGTGGGGCTTCCCAGTTCACCTAACTTGTGGGGGTAGGGGTGAGACCTCTCTGAATCTTATTAAGTCACACATCAAAGGGATTTTCAAATATTCAAAACAAGGCCATTATTCTTACTAAATTTTGTTTTGTTTCATTTTGGAAAATAGTCATTTTACATAAATATTTATTTTAACACGTAGTTTACTACAGCTTTTTGAAATGATTCAACAAACATTTCAGTTTAAATATTTAAGTATAGTAAATATCAAAGGATACATTTCACAAAAATTAAAATTCTTTGGGTCCCCAATGTTTTTAAAGTGCTCAGGAGTCTCGAGGGCAAACATTTAGCAATTATTTCTCTAAATTGAGATCTCTCTCTCTCTCTGATGTTATAGTGTACATCAAATGAGGGTTTCCCTTTTCGTAAGAATTACTTTGAAACCCTATATTCCTAGGCTAGTGATGTCATTGTTCAGTCCTCTTTTAAATCTCCCATTTTTGGATCTGCCTGGGGCAGTTTATAAGCTTTCCTAAACTCATTTTTATGGTTTTTATGCTCAAGTCTTGATTTTGATCTGTAATGTATGATTTCCACTGATAACCCACACTGTTCATCCAACCAGCTTTCAAAAATTTTGGACTCTAATAAAAATCCATCACTTAAGGGATCAATATCTGCAACCACTAAAGTTCTATCAGAAGGATATTGCCGAGTCCAGATTGCAGCTCCTTTGAAGAAGTTGCAAAATGTTTTGAGTAACATCAGTATCATGGGAATCAATATGCATTCAAGGTCTCCACATTGTGGGGGACACCTTTTCATGACATGTGTGGGTCCTCGCATGTTTATTATAAGTTGGTCTCAGTCAGACAGCATAAAGCTAAAAAACAGGACACACACACGGAGTTAATGTTTTCACCAGCACGCATATTTGTATACTAACATCAAATCATACAAGTTGTTAAATATCTTTTTGATTGGATAATGAACTTCTCTTGGTTTTGGTGCTCAGTGATAATTGTCAGGAGCAGATGTGCACAAGTGAACGCCTTGAGGTGCTGGTGTTGCATTGATCCCACACAGGGACTACGGCAAACCTGTTTTTGCTACTTCTGAAAATGTATACGTTACATTTTCTGTGTTCATGGGAGTCTGCCTGCTGATTCTATTTTAGAACAATTTGTTCTTTCTGGGAAAGAAAAAAAAATGGTATAGGGCTTTACAAATCTCTTAGGAAAGAGAGTGTAGCATTTCTTGTTGAAACCACCTTTCTCCAGGCTGTGTAGCTTCCTCTGCAGGTGAATTGGCCAGGGAGGCTGGGGTGGTATCCATAGCAGGACTGGAGGGTTAAATACAATCATTACTTGGCACAATGAAAGGTTACCTTTTCTGTCTTCTAAAGAGAGATACAAGGTATTGATCCAGTTGTGCTGTGAGGCTCGTTGCTTTGCTTATCAATGAATTTTCAGCAGAAAACACTTTGAAGATGCTGGTGAATTATCAGGAGCAGAGCTTTCTCAGGTACATCAGCTGCATGCAGGCTTCTGAGCTTGCAATGCAGGGGCCCAGTCCTGTCTAACACCAGTGCATTTTCTTTTTCAAATGGAAAACTACATTGGTATCTAGATTATAGATTACCTCTCCCATCTGTTTACCCACTTACTTCTCCTATTGCAAAATCTGGCACATGAGATTTACTTAGAGGTACGAGTGAGGCATGTGTTCAGTGAACATCACTGAGAACAAAAGAACAACTTGACACTTCTTCCAGTGTTTATTCTCTTGAAAACATTATATATGTCTCTTTTGTCCATATATGATTTCATATTTGTACATTTATATATTATTATTTTACCACTTCCCAGCCAATACTCTGAAGCTCAGGTTAAATGTGTTGTCTAAAACCACAGGCTAATTAAGGGAAGAGTTGAAATTCAAATATGGCTTGTTTGGCTCCAAAGCACAAACTGCAGTACATCAGGCTGTTTTTTTCCCAGTGAGAGGCTACTGAGATGAGAGTTGCTTGATTTTGTTTTTAAGTAAAATTGCTCATGCACTATTCTGAAAAATACATCCTAATGAACTGTTCTGCCTCACCAAAATATACTGTTAAATTTATAAGTAGATGGATGATTGTTTATTAGGGGATGAGTATTTATTATTATAGATATATGGATGATTGCTTATTATTATGGAATCACTGCTTCTTCTTCGTCTTCTTTTTTTTTTTTTTGTGCTGCGGATCGAACTCAGAACCTTGCACTGAATTTGAGGTTCCTTTCTAGAGGCTCTGAACTAGACTATTTCTCCTGTGTGGATTCCTGCCTCTGAACTCGAGTTTTCCCCAAAAGCACATCATCAGAAACCTGCCCCTGACAATCATCTGCAGTCTGCACTCTCGGACCCATGAATGTCCTCATTTGGCTTTTGCTGGCTGCCCCCTCTGCCTCAGGTCGGAACAACACTGGGAAGATCTACTAATAGTTCTTTGCACTCTTATTCCGAGTTGGATCTGCAAGGCAGTCACCTCTCCTAGCCCAACTCCTATTTTTTGTTTGTTTTTACTTTTTCCTTTTTAAATCCCTGACTTGCTGTATCTTACAGTCTTCTGGACATTATTTCTGACTTTCCCTTTCCCAGTATGACTTATCCCATTGTGGTCAAAAGCCTGGTTTTGTAACTAGAATCTGAGCTACTTTCAGAGATAGGATCCAGGGTTCAAACAAGGTATGATCTACTATGTTATATAAACTGACCAAAGGTATAAATTTTGATATAAAGAGTGACTTATTCATGATTTTTGGCAGGAAACAATATGTCCAAGATTGATTATTAAAGAGAGTTTAAGTAATTAATTCATCACAGGGTCTTGCTATGTAGCCCAGGTTGGTTTCTAACCTGTGGCAATCCTGCCTCAGCCTCCCAAGTGCTGGGATTATAGACATTAGCCATCATGCATGGTTTTCAACCTATTTTTAAATGCATAGATACAGTTTGAAAAAAATGACTAAGTATAGTGCAGACCTGCCAGATTAGTCCCAGCAGAGAGCTATGTCACCAACAGGCCTGGGGGAACAGAGCAGAAAGTGACATCTGGAACCCAAAGAGAGAAATAGTGCTGCGGAGATAAGGCCACTTGAGGAGAAAGAGCTTGACCTTCAGCTGAGGCCCTGCAGAGCCACCGTGCTGGGAGGCAGGCAGGCAATAAAACAGTGTCTCTATCTCATTCCCCTCCTGCCCTCTGGTCTGCTGATGCTCCCACTGGCTGGACCCACCTGGAAGTCTGAGCACAAGGGGCCCTGGCTTCTCTTCACACAGGCTGCAGAACAGTGGCAAGTGGGCCCTGAAGCAAGAGGACATCGAGTCTGCATGGTATCTGGCCTTTGCTGACTGTCATTATGCCCCTGTCCATACGAGGGACACTGTGCATCTACTTGGGGACCTTAGGGTTTTATTGACCGTCTTTGACAGTTGACTCTAGTTCGGGCAGAATTGTGAGGTTACAGACCCTGTACTACATCAATAATAACAATAATAACTCTGATTTTTTGAGATAGGTTGAAGGTACTGGCACTTGAGAAATGATGCATTGAAGAATGATGCAGAGAAATCTATTGTTTTATTATGAAAATTCCAAGGGCCGAACCAGAGTACTGAATAGAAAAAGTTTCTAGGTGGGTGTGGTGGCACACACCTGTAATTCTAGCTCTTGGGAGGCTGAGACAGGAAGATCACTGTGAGTTCAAGGCCAGCCTGAGCTACGTAGTGAGAACCTGTCTCAAAAACAAACAAACAAACAAAAAACCCAAGCCAAACCAAACCAAAACCGACTAAACCAAAAAGCTCCTTTCTTCAACTTCTTCAATTTACAGTTCTATACTCTTACATAGTGTAAAAGTTCTCTTTATGAATTCCAGGGTATACTTCTTGAAAAGGAATCAACTGTAGGCAAATAAGGTTATTCACACCAATAAATGTTCTTCGCTTCTCAAAGTGATGGAGAATATGTTTCTTTGGTGTAAAAGAATCACAGTAATTGAGCATAAAATATGACTTGATTTACTGGAATATAATTTCCCAGGATGCATCTTTGAGTAAAAACCTATTTTGATATTAATAATAGTGCCGTAATGAATGGTGCTTAGGATCAGCAGTAACTTCATAGATTTGAGCTTGGAGGGGCCCTTGTGGGGATGTGGTACAGTTGCCCCACATTTGAATCCCTTCCTCTGCACCCCACACTCAGAGGGTTTTCCACACTGTGCTTAATCACTTTTGGCTTTCTAAGTTCACTGACATTATTTCCTCAGCAAATAACAGTTGTCATAGTTAGGATAAAAACAGTCTTAATTTATCATCATAACATGGATAATTGCATTATAATTATCTAGTATTGAGATAGGAATGTACTAGTGGTATAAAACAAATACCATTGGAATCAATCAAATTTGAATTGTAAGAGCCCTCATCTTCATCAAGCAGTTTGGACTGGGGGATGAGAGGGTAGAGGCCTGGCTGAAGGGAGACCGGATTGCTGAAGAAGACTTGGAGAGAGTGAGGGGCCTGACATCCCACTGTAGGTATGTAAGGTGCCATCGTGTCCATTGTAGGGAGGTCCCCCTGAAAGCGAAGTCATAGTTAGAGCAAGAACTTGGAACTTCAGAGCATCTTTCTCTAGGTTGAAGTCCCTTAGGCGGATTTCTCAAGGCAGGAGATGAGAAGGGAGAGGCTTCCTAAGCCGGGGAGTGGTGTCCTTTCCAGGTGTCCTTCTGCTCCTTGGCATTATTATGAGGCTACCACTTAATAGTGGGAAAATGGAACTTAACCCTGGTCTGGATTTAAAAACCGGTGGACTGGGTTTAGGCAATGGCCAGGGTTCATTCTCATTTCTGGAGGAGGAAAGGAAAAAGCCTTTAAGCACAACTATAAATCCTGCCTTTTACAACAGCCTAATGGAATGAAGAAATTAAAAAGCCAGTGTCATTTTCTTACTTGATACAATTAGCTGATCAAATATCTCACGTTGGTAGATTCAGCTGATTGAGTTGAAGCTAGCATCCTGTTTAGCAAAAAATATAGTTGTGGTTATTATAACTGATTCTTTCTTTCCATTCCATACAGATTCTTATGGCTCCCACATTGCCCAGTAAATTAACCCCCTCCAGCTCCTATTCCAAGGTGTCAAAGGCAGTTTGGGGGACGCGTTTAGCGGTGGGTCACGTGATGATCCGGGAGTTCAGTCTGCAGACCAACTCTAGGCCTGCTGTGTTCAATCCCAAGGGCAGATTCCTGGCTCTTCTCTGGGGAGTCTGATTGTGGAACAGACCCCAGAATCTATATTTTTAACAGGTTCCCCAGATAATTCTGAAACTCTTCTAGGTTTGGGGATTAATGATCAAAGAATATATTTCCCGAGGCTTGAAATTCCAACTATAATTTTCTCCCAGCCTTTAAGAGTTCTCTGAAAAAAAAAAAGTGAGTGTTCTGGCTAAGTTAATACTTAAAGCCTTTCATCTCCTAGGGAAGGCTGTGGTGGCAGCGAGGTGGGGGTAGGGCGGGATCGGAGATGCGATGGTGAAGCCTGTGGAATGAGGGCTCAGCCCGCCAAGGGAGGGTGGGAGAATCAAAGAGAAACTTGGCCCATTTGACAAACGTGCTCAGAGCCAGCTCTGGATGATTGAACACAGCTTGTAAGCTTTGCTATCTGACTTCCTTCGAGATGAAGATGATAATAACAACTGGGGTAGAGGGTTGTTAGGTTTCAAGAATTTATACGGTATTGTGATTTTTATCCTCTTCCCAGCCCAAGAAACAAAACTAAATTCAACTGTTATGTAAACTAACCCGCAAGCCTGAGTACTGAATGCAGTCTTCTTGGAGAATTTTTACTGGATTTATCAGTTGTGAAAATACCCGACTTCACTGGGAAGGAAGCCTCTCTTACAATGTGGTGGTGGAAAGGCGGACATTCTGATTTGTGAGTGTTTGTCTTTCTTAACATGGAAGGAAGTAGTTGCACAGCAACTGAGTGGCCTGGCAGATCAAAAGGGAACGGGGTTCTCATAGCAGTGGGATGGCGATTTGCTCTGGGTTTCTGTGTCAGGTTCTGTGTGCTGGCTTTGAGCTAAGGCTACAGAGATGAATGAGACACCAGTGCTGTCCCCTCTTAGGTGTGTGGCCCACAGGCAAAAGACCAAACAAGCAGTGTAGCCGATTGAAACAATATTGTCATGTGGAAAGAAAGACACTTCTTTCTCAAGAATTACAAAAACACTCCATTTTCTCAAATATTTTAACAGTTCTTGGATGATATTAGATTTCTTCCCAAGCTTGAAGCATTAGCTTCTCCTTGAATTGTGCCTTGTCCCTTTTTCTTGAGATTATGACATGCTAAGTGGTGATTTACTCTTTTCTGTAATTAGATGTAGTGATTAGAATCCCCTTTATCTTACTCTGCAGTTTTCCTTTATGGGAAATTATGAAAGAATAATAGGTAGAAAGTTCAGAATGGGGGAAAAGAATAAACAGAATGCTGAATGGTAAAAGGAGACCAAATGCTGAATGGATAATAAAATATTTAGTGCTTTTCAATTAACTGTTCTCACGATTAGTACACTAGTATATTATATCATAAAAATCATGTCTATTAATTTTTTGCAGCCATTATCTTGACTGTGATTTACTCCCCTCCAATCATTAACAATGCCATTAAAAAGGTGGATGGAGATGAACGTCCTGGATAGAGTTCAGGGATGTAATGGGATTGCTGTTCAGGGTCACAGAGAGATTGAAGACCAGTGAGCAGACGGAAAGGGCCTTGAGAGTGCGGCGCTAGGGACGGGGAGAAAATGGGAGCGGAAGGCACGGGGCTCCGGGCCGTGGAGAGACAAGCCCGACGCTCAGTGTTCGGAGCGAGCGAGGCCTTGGCTGGGGCGTGCTGCCTTCCACCCGGGAAGACACAGGCTGTGAGAAGCCAGTGACTTGGAGAGCAGGGCTTCTCCTCACAGTGGGATTTCATATGCACAGGGAGGAGAAGATAAATCTGTGTGTGGATAAGAGTCCCCGGGGTGCTGTGGAAGGCACTGAGGCATTCCTGTTCCAGGTTGTGCTGGCGGCTCGAGTGCCGCATTTCCACCCAGCCAGAGAAAGGGCCGTGACTCTTCATAAATAGTTTTCTTCTTGGGAAAATGAGATAAGCGGTATAAGTAGAGGAGTGTTAATCAAGCAGCCTGTGAAACCCCAGTTCCGGGGTCGCTCCGTTTCTGTGCATTCTGAGAAAGTCATGGAAATTGCTCTTCTTCAGTTTATCTGCCTGTCTGGATGTCTATCTTCAGCTAGTTAATGTTCAAATAATTAGGTGTATATCATTAGCACCTTGAATATATTTTAGCTATACATAAACAAACAAAAAAAATTGTTAGCATTCAAAACAACCCCCGCCATCCCACCACCAAAAAACCAATGCTTGGATGACTTTTATTATTTCTTAGTTTTCTTTTCTTCTCATTAGGACTAGAGACAACCATAAGGCCTTAGTGATACCGACTCTAAATCCTAATTTCCTATTTTAGCTGCTCAGGGCACCTGTTGGAGATGGGCCCAAAAATCTCCTAATATTTATATCTGTGGTAGAGGCCAGATGCAGAGCCTCTAATCTTTAAGTTTTAAGTGGATCTTTTTCAAGTGATGTTTGGCCACAAGATACATCTTCATAAAGTGAAAGATCTGTCACAGTTTCATAAGCAGGGAATAAAACACTGAAGCTGGCTGATCAACGAGATGGCATTTTACCAGCTTAGTGTACTTATGACTATAATTTTTAAGTTGCACATTTTTAAATTAATGCAAGACATTATTTCTCTTTACAGGCATCAACAGCTGGTAGTAATTCCAGCTCACCATGGATGGTCAGAGTGAAATCTTGAAAGACTGGATGGAAACCTCAAGAAATCTGTTTTAAAAAGTTTAATAACTATTTTATAATCTGGGCTCAGGTGTTATATTTTTCCACATTATTGCCTTCCTAATTTCCATTTTGAAATTATATGATACGTGTGTACATTTATACATGTATACATATATCTACATAATGTCCAGGGACTGTGTATCTGTGCAGTGCCCCGGGGGTCAGCCAGGTAAGTGGATAATGTTCCAAACCATAGACACTGCCATCACTTTCACAGTCACTTTGAATTCCTCCAACTGAAACAAATCAAGGCCATGTTTTTGGATTTAGAATCTATAGTGACTGCCTCAGTGGTGCTAAATTCTGATCAGTGGTATAACTCAACTCACAGATGATAAGGAAATAAAAGTCCCTCTTACTTTCTTTGGAGCCCTGTGCTTTTCAGGGTAAGAGCGCCCTCTAGAAGTGTGGGGACTGTCCATGGCGGAGAACCCAGTGGACTGTACGTACCATTGAAGCAAGAAGTCTATGCACGAGACTGTTTCAGGGAAATCACATGGTCCTGCAATGTCCAGGGAGGGGTAACCCACTAAGGGCCTTGCCCAGAGCCCTGAGTGAAGGCTCTTTTCAGGCCAGGGCCCCTGGTGAGGTTGGGACTACTGCACGCTATGGCAGCAGTACGCAGCTCTCAGTTCCCAGAGGGCTGGGTATCAGGCCTTTTGAAACAAGGATTCTTGAATGTTATTACTGAAGATTCTGATCCAGTTGCTTTGGGATGGGATGGAGGCATTAGTATTTTTTATAAGCTCTACAAGGGATGATGTTGATTCTCAGATAGAGTGACAGAGTTCAGAATTATAGTCCTGGGCATTGGAGGGCTGGCCTAATTTTACCTTGTATTTTTTGGAGAACCAAATAGGTGACTAATGTTCTGGAGTTTCACTGAGGAGTAGGGTCTTCGTGAAGAGGATCAAGCACCCACCCTCCAGCAGCCCTCTCACTTACACATGTGGTAGATGACCCTTCTCCCCTAGCTCTGGTGTCCTGCTTCCCTCTCCCTCAGGAACCTGGGGATACTCAGGGCACCTCATTGTTCACCTGTCGGATCATCTGCACTCAGTGAATGGTCATTTGTCAAATAGGCCCCCTGGCGATTGCCTCCTGGTGGGTAAGTGTCTGGGCAGAAGCTCCCCTAGACATGTCAATACCACTTCCTGGCAGTGGGGGAGGACAAACCCAGGGTTCATATTCTTGCAAAACATAGTTTTTGCACTGTGTCTGGCCTAGGACAGCAAGGAGACATTACGTATCCTGACTGTGAGACAAGGAATAACTCAATTGAATAATATGTCAAATGCTATTTGATACCTCTAGGGGAGAGTGGTTCAGCAACAACACCACTGACATTCTGAACCAGACGATTCTTTGTCATGGGGGCCCGGCCATGGACAATGTTTGGCAGCATCCCTGGCTTCTAACCACTAGATGCCAGTAGCAATCTCTCTCCCTCCCAGTCATGACCATTAAAAATGTCTCTAGACTAAAAATATCTCCAGACTAAAAATGTCTCCATGCCCTGAGGGGGAACTTTGCAAATTAATCATGAAGAATCATAGCAAAGGTCAGTGTTAATTATCTCTCTTTATGCTCCTTTCTATCTCTGTTGTTACTGAATTTAGAAAGAATGACTTACCTTTCTCCAGGTATACGGTGGTTACTGCTCAGATGTTGTTCTAGCTTGGATGGTCTGGGATTCAGATTCTGAGATAGAGATTGTTACCTGCAGAAGAATCTCCTGGGAACACATTAAAGCAGTGAGGGAAGAGATGTGGGGATAGGGAGACAATGAACTCCTGGGCAGTTGAAATAGGGCCTCAGCTAATCTGAAGGGTTGCAGCTGGCGTGGTTTTTAGAGTTGTCCCAGATGGGCACAAAGGGACCAGATCTTTGCACCCAGTCCAGCAACAAGTCACTGCTTGCCAGTCATTATGTTTTTTTGTTTTCTCATTGAGTTTATTGGTACATTTTAGGTGTACAGTACAGTTACATTCATCATTGGGATCTTGTACCTTTACATGACAGGTCTTGGTTCTCATTTCTTTCCCCTTACCCCTGCCCCCCCTTCACCCCCTCCTCCCTTCCCTATTTACAAATACTTTATGGTTTATCTTCAGATGTTCCCTCAAGACCTCATGCACTCATAGGTGGGGCCTTGGGGAAGCAGTTGGGTCATGGGGCATGATACTCATCAGTGGATGAGTCTACCGATCAGTTTCTAGCTAAATGTGACAGTAGGAGGGGAAGCCTGGTTGGAGGAGGTAGATCACTAGGGGCGTGGCTTGGAAGGGTCTATCTCCTCCCTCCTCTCTTGATTGCTCTCCCCTTCCTGCTACATGCCACTCTGCCTTGGTGCTAGCTGACTATGGACTGAAACCTCTGAAGACTGTGAGCCACATAAACCTTTCCTTCCGAGAGTTGTGGGTGTCAGGTATTGTGTCTCAGCAACAAGAAGGTAACTAAGACACCTGCTGCCTCCTCTTTTCTGTTCCCAGGGACCAGAGGTTAACTATAGTAAGGCAACTGCCTTCAGGTAAAAGTAATTCCTGCTGAGGGACCTAGCTGTGGTCTTATTAAGGATCAATACTTGGACAGCAGAGGGGATACAACGCTTTGTCCAAGGTATGCTCTGGCTAGTGCACCACAGTGTAAAAGAAAATGGGTTTATTTAAGTCATTTTTCTGATGCTGTGAAGCTCAGAATATGAGGGGAATTGTAGTTCACATGTAAATGAGTGGAAGTGTACTGGAGACTTACATTGGCCGAGGTGTCGTCAGAGCTGGCCTCTAACTAAGGCACCCATGTCAGGGTTTTGTAATGCAAAGTATACACTTTGGGCTCCCTTTAGTTAGTCATGTAGACTTTGTCCTCTGAGCTATCTCAGAGCCAGAAATTACCTTAGCTCAAGCACTTTTTTTTCTTTTATTGAGTTTATTGGTACATTTTAGGTATACAATTAGTACAATTACATTCATTGTTGGGATCTTGTACCTTCACATGACAGGTCTTGGTTGTCATTTTTCCCCCTTGTCCCTGCCCTCCCTTCACCCCCTTCTCCCCTCCCCATTTACAAACACTTTATTTCCATTTTATCATTTTCTCATATTTTTTCTTTTCCCTTATTAGCTTTCCCCTACCCTTTCCACTTTCCCTACACCTTTAGCCCTTTTCTTCCTATTTCACATTATTAATTATCTCATTAGGATCTTGTGTAGTATTATAGTTTTTCACACCAGAGAAACTATTCAGTATTTACACATGCATGGCTTATTTATTTCACTTGAGTATATCCTCAATATGCATCCATTTTCTATGAATGACTCCAATTTCTCATTATTTATGGCTGAGTAGTATTCCATTTTATAGAAAAACCACATCTTCTTTATACAGTTTCCAACAGATGGGCAAATGGGCTGTTTCCAAGTTTTAGCCATTACAAACTGTGCTGCTATAAACATGGATGTGCATATATCACTGTGGTATGATACTTTTAATTCTTTTGGCTCAAGCACTTTTGGAATAGTGTTGGAAAATATAGCTAGAAAGGCAGATAATCCTTAGGCCTGACCTGCGATAGATTATCTCTGACACTGTTTAGGCAAAATGTCACCTGTCACCACTATGGACTAAGAATATGTAATAAGCCTGCTTATCACGCCAAAAACTGTAGCACTGTAGTCAGTGCAGGTTCACATAGCCACTGAGGCCATGGATGTGACATATTTAAAGTCTTGGAGTAGCATGCTAATAGCAGCTAAGCATCGCTCTGCAGCATGTAAATGCATACTGCTTATGCATGCTGGTTATGATATCGGTCGAAATGATGGTGGCATCCCTCATTCAAGAGCATAGGGAAGCCCAGAAGGCCAGTTAGTTCTTGAGATTCACTTCAACTGTCCTGGAGAGGAAAAGAAGTAGAAAAGGAAGGGGATATGAAAGAAAAAAAAAAAAAAGGAGAAAGAGGAGAATAGTGGAGGAGGTAATAAAAGAAACACTGAAGTGCCTTTTTCTAGGAATAAGGTACTGGGTCCTCCCAGCATAGCAGATCTGAAGGCGTTGTGTATTGTTTCATTTGAAAAGGGTCTCTAAGAGGTTGTTTGTGGTATTTATTCTTCCTCTCTCACTACCAAACAGACAGATAGGCTGGCTGTCAGAAAGTCTTCTGGTAACAACAAAGCCCACACAATGTTTTCTTTTCTTTAGTGGTTCTGTTTCTCATTAGTGATTTTACTCTACTGGGTAGTTTCTGATTTGCTCCCTTGCTCACTAGTGGCCTAACACACATGTGGAAGAATTTGTTTTGAGATGGCTCTCGTGGAGGGGGCCGCTGTGACTGCTTACTGAGGTGGCATGGGAGGAGGTGTTTGGATATCCTGGAGGGCTGGGCCTCTTCTGTCCTGAGCCACCATTGGAGTCACCATGCCTGTGAGGCAGGAACAGCCAGTGATAAGACTTTCTTTTACAGGAATTGGGAACAGAACCAAGTTTCGTATTACTGAGGCACCTGCAGGCCGTTCTTTCTCAGACGTTAGCAGCTCCTTCCCGGCCACCTGAAAGCACTCACGTAAGCTAATTGTCAGGGCACCAGGAGCGCCGCGGCTCCCCCTCCTCACCACTCTAGGGACAGAGACGCAGCCCTTCCCTGGAACGAGAGGCGAGAGCTCTAGCACGGTGAGGAGGTGGCAGGTACAGATGGGCAATCGGTGGGGAGCAGAGTCGAGCAATTTGGAGCTCGGACAGGCTGGCTTTGTCACGTGGCCCCAGGAGCGCTTCTCATTTTATCAAGCAGCGCTCCACCTCCATTTCCGCAGCCGCCCCCAGTCCTCTTTCCGAGCGCAGAGAAGACAAAAGCAGCTGTGCACGCTGGCTGCTCCAGCTGCTCCCACAGCAGTGCTGCCCCGCAGCATCCCAGGGGCCATCGAATATTTAGGAGGATGTTGTAGACCTCTGTATCGTGGCCAGAAATGCCACGTGCTCAGGCTTGGATCCCACTGGGCTCTCCTCCCTGCTAGTTGAAAATTGCGAGAAAAGAGAAATGGCTCTTTCCCCAAATCGTATGGTTATAGACGTCAAGAATGTCTTTATACTCACTGTACAATGATAGATTTTTCAGTCTCTCATAGAGGAAACATGGTCAAAGAAGAACAATACTGGAATAAGGGCCCGCCCATCTCAGAAGCATGATGCTTTGAATATTAATCTCCTTGCAATCAATTCATTAAATGTTGTCGCTTGTCCCTTTGGGGAAGTCACATCCTCCAACCTGTAGTGGAGATGAGACTGTACAGTTAGAGTTGGCTCTTGTTGATAACCTGGGAGAGTACAAGCCACCTGAAAAGTCTCTAGTGACTGCAGGTATTGGAGACCGAAGCCAGGGTTGTGGAGATCCATGAGGTATTACAGCAAAGTGTGGTCTAAATCTTACTATTTCCTTTCAGTTGTGTGTTTCCTCTGAGGCATAGAGACAGATATATAGTTTTTGTAATTGGAGATTAGGATAGTCACTTTGGGTAAAATTTGTTTCCCACTTAAAATAACTTTTTTCTTAATGCAACTAAAATAGCTCTTGGCTTTGGAGTTCTGTCTTTTCTGCATGACTGCAAAGATGCATAACACCTTGTATTATGTCATTGTTTTGATGTCAGCCAATGGGAGGATTAAGTGGATCTCCATACTAGCCATCTTGGTCCAGTTCTGTTTAACATTTCCTTAGTAAGTGGAAAGATGGAAATAGAAACCCACTTATTAAATTTACCAGTAAAAATAACTGGGTGGGTGGCTTGTCTCTCAGAGAGCTAGTCTTAAATTGTTTAAGACAAGATGAAGGAGGTAGAGGAGGAAGAAAAAGGATTGGGGGAGAAATGGGTGATTAAACTCCATAGAAGTTTATTTTTTTTCATTCAGTTTGTTGGTACTTTTTAAGTACACAGTATAGTTGCAGTCATCATTGGGATCTTGTACCTTTACATGACATATTTTGGTTCATATTTTTTCCCCATACCTCTACTCTCCCTTCACCCCCTCCACCCTTCCCTATTTACAAAGACTTTGTTTCCATTTTTTCCTTTTCTCATACTTTTCCCCCCTTATTTCCTTTCCCTACCCTTCCCACGTCCCCTAGTCCTTTAGCCCTGTTATTCTTATTTCACATTGTAAAAACCATAGAAGTTTAGAATGGTGGATGGTAGGTGATATTTGATTAGAGAAAAAAAATCAAACTTCATAGCACAAGAGGGGCAATGTGAAGGTTATAATAATAGACTTAAAACTATAACAAATGCAAAATCAAAGCCCATATTTTGAAATAGCCATGAGAGTGCCCCCATTTCTAACAGTAGATCTTTTGACTGCTGCTTAGTTATGAAACATTTACTCTGCACTGGGAGGAGTGAAAATGCACTATGGGCTGGTATTGCCTTCAAGAAATCCAGATAGCAAGAGCAACAGATACTGAGTCTCAGTGAAAGAACAGACCTAATGAGACACATGGGTTTGAAGTAAGGGAGTTGCCAAGATTGTCAGCTGAGTAAGAGATTCAGATCCTGGCTTAGGTTTTGACTCCAACTAGCTCAATGACCACGAGCCAGCATGCAAACATTCTGGGTCTTTTGTGTCTCATCCTGGAAAGACAGGGTTAGATTAATACAACAATTCTCAATCTGTGGTCGTCAGGGAGTAATGGAAGACTGAACTCTTTTTGGTGATTTGAAAAAGCTTAGGGAAATAGTGTATTTCCTAATAAGGGGGCCACTTAGACTATTTTTTAATAAATGCCAGCAGTGGATGAACTCTTAAAACATGACTAGACATGGAAAAAAACAATAGAAGTCATTTTGGTAGTCAGAAGACACAAAGTCTCTAAGCCTCATGATGACCTCGGATACTCAACAGAATGACAAACCTTGAAGTTATGCCATTTTCTCTGCCTACATAGGGAGCCAGGGAAATGTTTACCTGTAGGCAAGTGGGCTGTGGTTGCAAGATTAGGGAGAAGGGCAGGGCTAATATTCAGTATGCACCAGCAATTTTTCTAAAGGTATTAATTCACTTAATCCTCAAAGCCACCTCAGGAAGTGGTGGGTAGGTGGTCAATAGCCCCCCTTACGGATGAGGAATCTGGAGCACAAAGGTAACACTTACTAAGTTCATTGAATATTAGTGATGACTACTAACGATCTGGATTGCTCCCAGTGATGTGTGGCCACTATGGGAGGGAAGCGAGACATAGGAGAGCAAAAACAGGGCTTCTTGTCTTTGCAGATGAAGTTAAGAGCTCTGGCCCAGGGGTCCTGTGTTCCAGGGAACCTCAGACCCACCTATATCACCTGGGCTCAGCCATTCTGGTTTTTTTGAATCATCATTTCCTTGGTTGTAAAATGGGGGTAATATTCCTGCTGTGTTATTGAGAATTATTGAGAAAACATAAAATAATGTATCGGTAAGTGCTTTGGAAGCCAGAGGGAAATGATGGCCTGGGAGAATGAGGGATGGCTTCCTCCTGCATGAAGCTGCACCCTAGTGACATCAGTCATTCATTCAGCAAACATTCAGGGCACGCTCCTTATGTGGCAGCAGCAGGTAGCTCCTAGCATGTAGATCCTAGGGCAACCCTTATGTTCTCTGCTGAGATTTTTAAAAAGTGGCTACTGGCTCTGTCATTTTATTCTTTGCTCAGATATTCTTGCTACAAAATAATGTCTTTAGGTGATAAGGTGTCCTAAACTCACTTTAACCTAGTTTTCCCCCATTACTTCACGATGAGTATCTCCATTTTTGTTTTTTGCTTCTTAACCCATGACTTCCCAAAGGTGGTGTTGTCATCTCTGCTCAGTCTCCAGGATCAATTTGTGACCTGTGACAGAGTTTGCGCCTTCTCACATCTCTTCCTAGCCTCCAGAGAACGAGGGCTGATGGGTGTCAAAACTGGCAGAAGGTCTTTCCACCCCCTTTGGGAGTTTGGGTGGGCAGAGTCCCTGGCGCACAGTTTCCCATTTGTGTAAAGCCAGGGGCAGGTGCAGAGTACACATGTTTCTCTCAGTGCATGGGGGTAGTTTCTGGCTGTGCTGTGAGTGGGATAAGACAGGAAGTGAACAGTTGCACACTGAGAACATGGTCTTGTTTCCGAAGAAATACCTTCTGCTTTCTCCTGTGATAAATTATATCCACGGACCACCTAACCTCTCAGGTCAGAAGTGAAGCACTAATTAATGTCATCTCGGTACTGGAAACTCTATACTGAGCTTCGGAATGCAGAAGTCTCTTGCTTTACGTATAAAATCTCATTAGTGCTCTCTTTCTATCTAGGCCACAAATAACTGATACAGCACACCAGACTGGCACAGTCAAGCTCAGTGGGAGACAGTGCCCAGGTGATGCTGGGATGTAGGGAAGGGGAACGTGTGCTGTATATGGACAACAAGGCTGAGTTTGAAAAAGCAGAAGACAAAATAGAAACTGTAAAGACCCAGTAACTCACAACACAGGTGCTTTTAAAATGAATGTGAGCATTAAGAGAAATTTTTAACAAGGTGTACGTATAGACGGATGGTTTAGAGAGTACACTATATGGGTTGGGGGGAGAGTTTACTAGTAGAGCATTTACCTAGCATGTATAAGGCCCCCAGTTTGGTCCCCAGCATTGCAAAAAATAGTTAAGTAAAAGAAGAAACTAAAATAATAAAATAAAATGCACAGTAATTACTTCTTATAACTCTTATGTTTCTGATCGGATTTTGTCATTCTCTTTTAGATACACATTTTGTTGTAGTTTTAAGTACGTGGTAGCTTCTTTCCTTGCTATTGCCTGTTAATTTCTATGAACTCGGAGAAGACAGTTCATATTTTCTACCTTCTTTGACTATCTTCAGCATTGCATGTGAATCCCCTTACAAGATTAAAAAAAATTTGCATTTATTCCCATAGTGTTCAGGTTCACTGGGAGAAAACTTAATATTTATGACAGATACAATGAGTTTTGATTTATAAAGAGACCTAGCTCTGAGTCATGGTCTTGATACTTGTGAGATGTAGGACTTCGGGCAAGTTTCTTTATCTCTTCAAGTTTCTACTTCTTCCAATATAAAATGAGCAATAATATACATCTCTAACACTTGGAGAAATGAATAATACAGGACATGTAAAAGTACCTGGCCCTTCAGCCAAGAGATATTATTTCTTTTTACATTTGTTTTTCTTAGCTCCATGAAGTGCAGAGCCAAGTATTGTATTTCCCATAATGCACAGCATTTATTGGGCACTCAAAAATACTATTGAGTGAGGGAAGCTATTCTATGTTAATACCAAAGACATAAAAATATCAGTTTCTTGCCTTTGACTTACCTTTATTCTGGGGCAGTTGATTGTTTTATTCACCCTTGATAATTCCGTTTTACAGCTTACATTTCTCTCCTATTGCACAAAAGTAATATCTGGTAGGCATTGCTGTAACTGAGGATTAGTTGCCCATCCAGTTATGAACCTCATTTAAATTTACACTGACTTATTACTTTGGATCAAGCCAACTCTGTATCTGTGGAATATGAGTAATACTATATATGAGTCCTTCAAAGAAACTGTTTTTTTTTTTTTGTTTATTTGTTTTCTTTTGCAGTCCTAGAGATTGAACCCAGGGCCTAAGAACTGAGATACATCCCCAGCTCTTTTTAAATTTTTTACTTTGAGGCAAGGTCTTGCTAAATCTCTAATTGACTAGGCTGGAATCAACTTGCTATCCTCTTGTCTCAGCCTCCAGATTGCTGGGATCACAGGCATGTGCTACCATGCCTGACTAGAAATATTTCTTACAGAAATTATATTCCTCATGGGTAAGTGGAAGTGAAAACATCTCCCCACATCTCTCTAAAGGGCTCTAATTTATTCCCCTCTCATTGTAGTTGCTTGGCCTCTCCAGGACCGACATACCCTTTGCCTTGGGGATCACCACTTTAGGAATGGGGAGTGGACTTAGGAGCTGTGCAGCTGGTTGGAGCCAGGAGGAAGAAGCAATAGGAGCAGAGGCACCAGAGGCACCACATGGAGCTTAGTTAGGGGCTTATCAGTTTATGTTGGTCAGAGGAGTGTTTCTCAGATTAAGGGTCTGTGTACTGTTAAGAGTACACAAAGGGGTTATTAGGCAGCTGTGAATTCTCTTTATGCGATATTATGTGTTAGCTTTAGTTCAATAATAATCCCAAGATAACAGATGTAAGCATATTTTTGGCGATTTATATGCCCATTTTATAATTTGCGCTGAGCAATGTTTATCGTATGAACAGAGCTGTGAGTTGAATTTACAACATCATGATTGGATATATCAAATTGATGTTACTTAAATTTTATCAGTTTTGTAAACTAATTTGTATTTAATTAACAAGTAATTTTTGATTTGTAGTTGCTCAAGGATTGGGAGCATAAAGGGCTTTTTCCTTTACCAACTTTGTGTTTGATCATATTTAGTGGTATTGCCGTAATGTAATTTAATGTAACACTGAACATCTGAAAGAATATGCTTCTTTTAGAAAAGAGTTTGTATTTTATTCAAATTTAAGAACAATTGGCTGGAGAAGGGGTTGAAAAAATTTTTGTGTTAAGACTTTACCAATCAAGAAATGAAATTGAAGACATAATGTAGATGCTTATATATGATAAAAAGAAAAATTCCACAAGTTTGTATACTGATGAAATGCATATTATAATATTTGAGTACTTTTTTTTTGCACTATAGGTTTATTGAGAAGAATGAACTTCTCTTAAGAAAGAGGAAACATTCCATTTAATTGGGGATTCAAAGTTATTTTTCTCTGCCCTCAAATAAATAACAAATATTCGCCTTGTAAGTCCTCAGCTTGTTTGTTATACAGAAATTGACAATGAGCCTTTGGCTTGTGGGCTAAAGCTTGTGAATATTTGAATTAGACTACAAAGTATGTATTGGAGATGGGGAAATTTACTCAACCTCTGTGAAACTATTTTTATCGTCTTAAGCTCATGTAGGAACTGGATAAAACTGAGACCTCTCTGTGCTGTTGCAGAGAGTGAATACAATAACTTACGAGCTGCCTAGACCACTGTCTTGGAATTATTACAGCTCAGAGGCTATTTTGTACTTACTTTGGAAATTAACGCAGGTCACTGAAGGATTTTGAGCAGGAAATAGCAGAAGGGAAGCTGTGCTTTACGATAGTCACCTGGCAACACAGCAACATGGTCATCTATGAGGGACAGATTAGTGGAGCAGAAAACCAGGAAGACACCAAGCCAGGTAGCAGGCTGCTAACAGAGCTCTCAATTCTATCATGGCTTCTTGGTAATTTTATCTCTACGTTAAGCCAGTCGGCAGAGGAAACCAACTTGGAGGCAGAATAATGGTCCCCAAATTGCATACGTCCAGTCTTTGAAATCTATGAAAATGTTGTTTGCACAGAAAAGGGGATTTTTGTAGATGTGATAAAGATTAGGACCTTGTGATGTAGATTATTCTGGTTTATCGAGGTGGCCAATCTAATCACAAGTCCCTGGTAGTAGAAAACCATTCAGTGATGTCGAGAATCAGAGAGGCAGCACTGTGAGAAAGACTCTCCCTGTGGCTATGGGCTTTGAAGATGGAGGAAGGAGGCCGTGTGGGAGGAGTGTGAATGGTTTTTAGAAGCTGAAAGGGCAAGGAAATATATTTCTCTCTTTAGTCCGAAGAAAGGAATATAGTTTTGTTGATACTCAAATCTTTTTTTTTTTTTAATATTTGGTTTTTTGAGACAGGGTCTCACTATGTAGTTGAGACTAACCTGGAACTCACGGTGTGGCCCAGGCTGGTTTTGAACTAACAGCGATCCTCCTGCCTCAGCCTCCTGAGTGCTGGGATTACAGGAGTGTGCCACCACGCCTGGTTGATACTTTAATCTTAACCCAGTGCATTTTATGTTGGATTTATAAACTACACAATTATAATATATTTATATTGTTATGCCACTAAATTTGTGGTAATGGTAGCAAGAGAAAAACCAATATAGTAATACTATCCAGTTATGCTTGACAACAGAGTAGAATTAAAGGCAATTTCAAATAAGTCTAAATAGTATGTTGTATTCCAAGCATATTTTTTATTTTAAACATGAAGATTTTTTAATTAAGTTACCTTGACTCCACTGAATAAATGATAAACCATTATTTAAAGAATATCTGTTTGAAAGCTGACAAATTATTGGCCTATATGAGGCCTTAGCTTGGACATGTGGGGAGGTTTACCCAAGGTCCATTCAACAGATTCAGCCAATGGTCCGTGAGTATTTTATCTTAAGAAGCATTAAAAATGATTATTTTATAGTCTTTACTAACAAACTAATGAGCCGTGTGTGGATATGAGTAGGACTATCAGCCAGGTATGTCAAGCTCAGAGTGGCTAAGTGTTCCTTAAAATGAGGACAGAGGCATGGCAGGTGACATTCCTGGAGATGCCACCAGAGCTTGGTCTTGAAAGATGAATGGGAGCTGGTGGAGAGAAAGAGGTAAAACAGAGGAAGCCAGAGGGCAGAGAAATGGATCTGAGGAACCCCAGGCAGTCCTGGAGCGTTCTGACAACGGTGTGAACTGGCTGGGATTCTCTGCTAATTCATGGCTATCACAGTTCTGTGGCGCTGGGGAGTGGGGGAAGGGCTGTCTTGGCAGAAAGTCTTTCTTTCTGAGTTCTTCATCTTGTCCTTCTGTTGCTTGGTCTGTCCCAGACTAATTCTCTCCCATGTTGGTTCATTCAGCATTTGGAAAATTTGTAAAAAAGAAAAAAAAATCCCCCAAATCCCAAGCCAAAACATAAAACTATTATATGTAGAATACCAATGAGTATCTGCTCTTGTTCTAGAAAAGGAAAGGCTATTTAGTTCACTTTGGACTTCTCACCTGTACAGTATAGTAGAGAAGCAAGGATAGAGTCAATTGGATGATATTTATGAGGTCATTTCTGACTAACTCATTTGGATTTAGCAGAGTGAAAGGTAATGTCATCAACTGAGACTGTAGAGGAAGTGAATAAAGATGGACACTCAAGGAAAGGTAACCCTGGGCAGGGAATGGTGAGGGCCTTTGTGAACTTTGAAATTTTCTTCAAGATTATTCATGGCCTGGAGTTTCCTTTTCCAAGGTTGTGAATCTCAGATTTTGAGCTGTGAAAACAAATTGCCAAACATCCTACATCATTCATTAGCACATCTCTTAGCTGAACCTGGATAGTAATTCATAACATGATTTCACAGAATTTTGTACATAAATTAGACACACAACTCATGAGATGGCTTTAGGAACTTCAAGGTTTCCATTGAATCCACATAAGTTCACTGGGTTCCTGAGTAAATCCTGCTCTATCAACAATGAAAATCATCAAATCATCATCACCATCACCATCACCATCACCACCACTACCACCACCACCCCAGCAGCAGTAACAGATACCTAATGTATTCCTAAGATAAAGTGCAATTTACAAATGCATTCACAGGCATTATCCTACTTTCTCTTCTTCCTTGCCTTCTAGCCAGGTGGAATATATAAAAATTCTATCAGGACACCCAGCTACCACCTGGTATGGGCCAACCAAATTTATAAAGTCCAGTTAATTACAACCTTAAATGAGATTCTTTTTGAGGCTTCCCTTCTTGACCTTGGCTTACACATCATAAATATAAAGGGAGCCCACTGGTCCGAGGCATGAAATTAGCAAGGGTTGAAATATAGGTGTGAAGAAAATAATTTCACACATTAGTATCAGTTCCTGAGTTTCTGTAGGGACAAAAGTGATGCAGCACATAAATAGGAAGGGGAACACATGCACTTAATCAGGTTTAAAACAATGCCTTGGACAGTTTTTTGAGGGAAAGATACTTGGATGCTAAAATTAAGTATAAGGAGAGAAAGCCATTGTCCCCTTGTGGATTAATAGCAACAAAGCACAAGTCAGCAGAACATGCCTGTCTTTATGAATTCATTATGATGACTTGGGGAAATAGGCTGCTAAGTACTGGTTTCTCATATGCACAAAGGCAGTTATTGCACAAGAACTACTAGAAGCTAAAAAAAAAAATCAAAGACAAAAAATGATAAAGATGAACCAAAGTAGCCCACTAAATATCTGAATAGCAGAAGCCTTAGGATGGTTGTCCTGAGTTTCTGCTGCAAAGTACTTGTCTGCAATATTTTAAAGACTTAATAGAATTTTATTTTAAAGACATGACATTAGCACAGTTAAGCCAATCAATGTTTTTTAATAGCCTTTTAAAGGTGCCTTTTTAATTGTGCTCTGTGGGAGGGAAAGCGCATGAAGACTAGAAAACATCTAAAAATGGCTTAGTCAGATCTTTCAAAAATATTTGCAAGTGCAAATTTCTGGCTTGGTTTGATTGCTGTAGAATTGGTGTTAAAGGTGCAAGATCTAACGGGCTTATTCCTTAGTGCAAAAACAAAGATTTAACTCTTGAGTAGACTCTTGCAGCTCACCATCATTGCAAAGTATTTGGGATCTGTACAAGCTTCCTTTTAGAGTAGCATGAGGGTTGTGGTTTCTCTTAGAGGAGAATGGCTCTCTGTAGAACTCAGGAGACCCAGGGACCCTTGTGACATCCTGCGAGGAGTCCTTTGACTGAATGATTATGAGTGACCACTTTGGTTTTGATTTTTATAGTTAGAATGTTCTCAAGCAAGAAGTGCCATTAACTTTTCAACTGGCTTGTTGGGATGATGCCTGAATTACACACACAATTATCATGGCCCATCTCTCTTTCTTCCTAACTGTCTTTTGTATGATGCTTTACTGTTTAAAATGATTTCATACATATTATCCTGTGGGGAGCCCCACAATAGCCACATGAGACAAGGATGTTATTGTGAACTTCTGTTTTATAGAGGTAGAAACCAAAGCTTGGAAATATGGAGAGGTTTACCCAAGGCTGGTTCAACAAATTCAATCAACATTTCACAAGTACTGTAGAATGCTTTATATATCTCAGGGCCTTTTCAAAAATTGTTCTTTTATAGTCCCTGCTAAGAAACTAGTAAGCCACGTATCTATCAACTCTTCTCATTTCTTCTCCAGCACTATTTCCAAATAACTGTTGTGTTTTTCATGACATGTGGAATTATGTGAAAAATGTGCTTTGTTGAGTTTTAAACCCAAGTATTTGTTGATTTGGAGTTATTAAGAGTAATATACAGAAAATTTGAGAGGAATGAATTAACTGATAGATGAAGTATTTGGTCTTGCTTTTAATTTTGATGATTTTTCTTAAAGAGAAAAAAATGTAGAGAATTTATTTTACCAAGATTTTCATTGTAATATTTTTTCTCTCTCTTTCTTTCTTTTTTTGGGGGGGTACTGGGGATCGAACTCAGGACCTTGTGCTTGCCAGGCAGGTGTGGTGCCATTGAGCTAAATCCCTAGTCCCTCATTGTAATATTTCATCACACAGCTGTGTACTGACACATTGATACCATATGCTCAGTCCTGGCCAGAGGCCATCAGTGGACACATTCCATGACTCCACCAAGCAAGGTGAAGAAACAGGTTAGAGATGAGGGCCAGTGCCTGTGAAGCAGGTTGCCATGGCATTTATGGCTAGGCTGGGACCCCACTAGGAGATTTCAATGCCTTTGCACCTGACTAGTTTTGTTAGTAAGTGATGTGCTTGATGGTTTGTTGTTTTACCTGATTTCTTACAGAAAAGATACTTTTTTTTTTTTCACCAATGTTTAATGGAAATATGTGGCATTTCTTTTGATTGTGAATTTTTTTTTATTGAGTTTATTGGTACATTTAGGGATACAGTACAGTTACATTCATTGTTGGGATCATGTACCTTTACATGGCAAGTCTTGATTCTCATTTTTTTCCCCTTACCTCTGCCCTCCCTTCACCCCCTCCTCCCCTCCCCATCTAGCGGCACACACACAGTTTGTAATAGCTAAATCTTGGAAACAACCTATTTGCCCATCCGTTGGAAACTGGATAAAGAAGTTGTGGTTTTTCTATAAAATGGAATATTACTCAGAAAAGATACTTTTGAGAAACTCTAACCTTCTCTGTTAAGCTTCCAGGAATAGCCTTCCTGTCCCCATTTTGTGAGTTTTTTTTTTTTGTGTGTGTGTGTCTGTGAATTTTTTAAAAATTGAGTTTATTGGTACATTTTAGGTATACAGTACAGTTACATTCATTATTGGGATCTTATACCCTTACATGACAGGTCTTGGTTCTCATTTTCCATCTTGTGTATTTTAATTCAGATTCCTTAACAAAAAGTACAGAGGAACCAGAAAGGGACAGTGATGATCAGGAATGCTACAGTATTCCAACCAAGGAAAGACTTTGTGTTAGGGAAGTAGACTTGGGTGCTATCTCACAGACCTGGGCTGCTACACTAGCTCTACTGTATGATCCTTAGGCATTCAACCTTTCTGGGACTCAGTTTCCTTAAAATACAACTGACCTAATAATGCCTATATTAATTGGCTGCTTTAACAATTACATGAAATAACACTATGCAAAGGAGTGGGCAGAGTATATGGTATACAGAAGGTACCCAATCATAGTAGCAGTGGATACTGCTAGCTGTGGATAGAAAAGTTCAGGTCTTGAACAACAAAACCACAGTTAGAAACTTGTGCCTCAGGTGTTGCAGCTGAAGACATTGGCACTGCTTCCCAGCTACTATGAGGACTAGACTAATGGCCTTTTTAGACTGGCTTGCTCTGAGGGCTACACGGGCCACTAGAATTTTAGATTCCAGATATGTTATCAGTTGTAATTCAACTGTTCAGCTGCTGTGGTGAAATATTTAGTTTTCTGAACTTCCTTTTGCCGTGTGCTAAATAAGAGTTGAACTATGTCTCAGTCAAACCAAAGTGGTAGAACCATTGGATGATTCAAACTAGTGATCTGTGAATGATTTTGCATGGGTCTCTTCTGTTCCTTTATCCGTCCTGACATCCTGACATAAGCGTGTGTGTGCTTTCTCTCTCTTTTAATAAATGTTTTGGAATAATAAAGACACAACTAGAATCCATGCTTTCACTTGTTCATTTATTCAAGGGACTTTTCTGAGCAGCTATTACATGTTGGGCACTGAGGTATCTAGGGAAGTGCTTGGGTTCCCATGGGCATTGTAATGGACAGCAGATGAGTCATGGGTTCACGTATGATCTGGCAGCACATGAACTTTGTAAGTGGAAACAGTGGGTCAGAGAGCAGAGGCAAAGTCCATTCCTGCTTGGAATGATGCTCTGTGGTCTGGGAACCTCATTATTAACAAGTTGCAGACTTACTGGAAAGTGTTCAGAGAAAAGCAATAAGAATGATGAACGGGCGGAAAGACTGATTTATGAAGACTTACACACCAAAATATGTATTCTTGGATCAACAAAGACTTCAGAAGAAATGCGATCACTATCAACGACTCTCTGAAGGTTGTGAATACCCCAGAGGATATGCAGTGCTTAACCTGATACTTGAAATGTTGACAAGGAATTGGAGGCTGGCAAATTTTATCTGTGGATCAGAGAAATATGAGGCCAGTAAATCTATCTATGTCTAATTGACAGAAAGTAGCTTCCAAGGACAACATCCTTAACCCATTTTACCTATCTACTTCTGCATTGGAGCATAACAATATAGAGCCCACCTATTGTTTCACCAGTGAATATATATGTGTGTGTGTGTGTGTGTGTGTGTGTGTGTGTATATGTATATATATATATATATATGTATATATATTTCCCTAAAGATGTCAAGAATGAAATATTTGATTGTTTTACCTTCTACTTCAAAGACTTGAAGATAAAAGGAGGTAAGTTTGACCAAACTATTTTCAAACCAAAGTTTGTATGCTTATCCTTTGTTGAAGGTCATTATCATAATAAAGGATTTTATTCTTATGAAAAGCTAAGTGGGTAAGATAACTCTATAGAATTATCCTTCAGTGTCTTACTTAATGAAAAATTTTACCTACAATACAGTATTAAGCTCTCAAAATGTATAAAATCAATTTAGAGGCAAATCTAATTCCATACAAATTTCTGAATTCCTTCAAGAGGAGCTATCTTTGCAATAGGGGAAGAAGTCTAATTTTTAAAATGAGTAACTTTATGTCTTAGTTCCTTTTCTCTTATTGCTGAGACAAAATACCCAACACCCAAAGTTAAAGGGGAAAGGGTTTATTTAGCTCACAGTTTGTAGAGGGTTCAGTCCATAACTGGCTGGTTCCAAAGCAAAGTGGCACATAGCGGAGGGGTGTCACAGAGGAGAAACAGTGCGTGGTGCCCACATAATAGCAAAACCAACAAGGGAGCCAGGGAGAGGCCCTCAATAGCATCTTTCTGCCCCCTTTATCTGCTTAGGACAGGTAGTGTGCACATCCTTAATCCTAGTACCCTTGAGCCTAGCATTGCACCCTAAGTAAATTCTAGCTTCATGCACTATAGATCTGACCACTTCTGAAAAAGCCCCACCTCATTGGCATGAAGGTTTCAGAGGGGCATCTAACACAAGCCATAACATTCCACCCCTGATCCCCAAAGACTCATGCACATCCCTTTTTGCAAAAGGCATTTAGTCCATCTCTAAGAGTTGCCAGAGTCGTAACAGTTTCAGCATTGCTGAAAAGTCCAAATCCAAAGTCTCCTCTGAAATTTAAGGCAAACTCTTAGCTGCAAGCCCCTGCACATATGAGAAGAAGGTTAAACACTTCCAACATTCTATGGCACAAGATAGACATTACCATTCCAAAAGGTACAAATGGGGGATATAAAGGCATGAGACCAAGTCCAAAAATCCAGCAGGGCAAACATTAATTCCCACAGTTCCACTTCCAGCATCCCTGGCAATCTGTGGCAAGTTTTAAACTCTAAAGCGTTTGGGTAGCTCCACCCCTAAGGCACTGCAGATGGTTGTAGCTCCCACAGCTCTCTCTTGGGCTGGCCCTGTTCCCTCTTTGCAGCTTTGCTCAAACAACCCACACTCTTGGCTTCTCCAAACCTCTGGGGTCTCCACTGCACCTTTGGCTTCACACACTGCCCTCTCAGAGACACAGTGCCTGGACCCCCATGGGTGGAAGCTTTCCTGACCCCACAACTCCTGCATTCTACAAGAGCTTAACACCAGCGCCACATTGATGATGCCACTGTCTGCTGCCACCTGGAGCAGTAGCTAGTCTTCCTTCTCTCTTGGCTGTAGGGGTCGACTGCCTGGATTTCTAAGCACTCTGATTCCAATTCCAAGGAACAAATTGTCTAGGCCACTGCCATTCTGAAGCACAGCCAGGCCGCCTCCATTCTGGCACATAGTACCGTGGGGCTTTCTTTTCGAAGTCTTTCACTTTTGCAATTTTGAGGCTTGCTCGTCCAGGTAGTGAGCCTTGATGAAGTCACACAGGTGGGGGTCATTCTTGTCAGTGGCCAGCTTGTGCAGCTCCAGAAGGGACTGGTTCACGCTCTTCTCCAGGTGTAAGGCGCACGCCATCGTGATCAACCTGCTCTCCCAGTTGTCGTGGTCTGATTTCTTGATATCCTGAAGGAAGATCCAGCCACTGCGCTGGTTCTGCAGCTTCATCAGATTCTCTGCTCATGAGGTTGGTGAAGAAAGTACGTGGCCAAGTACTTTCAAAGCCACATCTTGATGGGAGTGCACCTGAGAAGGAGGCCTGTGCATGGACAGAGTCGGGGGGAAGACGGCAAAGGGACGGATCCAGCTCAAGCTTGCGTGGAGGAAGTTCTGTTGATCTCTGCTGTTTTCAGTTTTTGGAGCTAATAAGTGTGCTCCTTTCTATTAGTCAATTTTCCGTGGGCTTTGGCCCCTTGTGACACAAGGAATCCTAGTTAATAGTTAATTGAATACCAAGTTGTGTGGTACAGATCAGCTTTCCAAGTGTGGAGGACAGAAAGTCTATGTGAACTGGAAAAGGACTCTCAGTGATGGTGGTAGCTTGGAGGGAGGGGAAGGCTGCCGGTTAACAGAGTCTGGTGTCTACTAAATTCCCCGACACTGGGGTGGGGCCTCAGTTACCCTCCAATAAACCTGCTCTGTTTATCTGGTTTTGTAAATGAGAAAAGAAAGCCTGAGATAAGTTAAGAGACTTCTCTTAGTCCCCCTGCTATTGAGCGAAATAGCCAAGATTTGAACCTGTGCTGTTTCAGTAGCTCTACTCTTCCTTAGGTCTATAGAACGCAGGCTTAGTGGGTCTCAGGGCAGTTGTTCAGTCTTGAACAAGTCACTTACATTCCACTGTAAGAAAGCGATGAGAGTACCCTGCTCTCAGACTCATTAAGGCTAGTGTGTGAGAAGAATTTTGCCAGTAGGGGAGTGCTAGGTGAATGTGAGGCATTATTTTAGTTGGGGGAATGCTTCAGGGAGAGGGTGGTATTTGTGCATGGGGTAGGATTTGTAGGGAGTTAGTGAGATAAAAATGAACCATTCACATCAGCTTGGACAAAAGCAAGGAGCATCATGCAAAAGAAGAGCAATTGCTACGGGGTTCCTGACTGGAAGGAAGCATTGGGTGAGATCCAGGTCCAGGGAAGTTCTCCTTTGTCTGCTTATTTTTTGCATTCACTCATCCACTTGGGAAAGAAGAAATATGCCCCATTACTCCATTTAACTTTGTTCTTCCTGCCTAAGACTGAGGGTTTCATTACATTACTTAGGATGCACATTTTTCTAGCTTTCTTATACAAAATGGCTTTATTTTCCTCTTTAGCACTTTAATGACTATCTTATATACAATATACATTTTCTATTTTACTTATTTATCTCTTTCTTCCATTAGAATATAAGCTCCAGGGCCGGGTGTGGTGGTGCACCCCTGTAATCCCAGCACTCCTGAGGCTGAGGCAGGAGGAGCTCTGTGAGTTCAAAACCAGCCTGGGCTACATAGTGAGTTCCGGGTCAGTCTCAACTACATAGTGAGACTCTGTCTAAAAAAAAAAAAAAAAAAAAAAAAAAAGAATATAAGCTCCATGAGAGCAGTGTTTTTTTCTTTTTTTTTCCTCTTAATTTGTTATAATCGTATCTTAGCACCTGTAAGATATGTATCTGGCATGCACATGGTGGGTGTTCAACAAATATTTCTTGAACTAATGAACAAATCTGTTACTTGTATCTATAAGATCTGAGATCTGCCAAGCATGGGTACTATCAGAAGAATTTAGTCTTAGCTGATCACTGTATGCTAAGAGCCTAGATCTTGTCATTGTCTTGTTGTCCTGGCAGTCCTTCCAACTTTATCTTAGAAGAGTACCCTAGCACTGCCTCACCTTTCCGGACTCTCTTTCAATTTTTCCCTATCATTCCATTCACCTATTTCTAACCTTCTGTCCTTTCAGATTGCTAACTTCATTTTGGAGGGGAGCTGTAGTATTGGCTTCTTTTCTTTTTGTGGTCCTGTGCCATTTCAGGAGAACTGGCGTCTTTCTCATTTTCAAAACGTAATATCTACAAGGCAAGGTTCTCTTGCTAATGTTGATATTTTCTCAGAGTCGAATTTGAGGTGCCAACATACTTTCAAAGCCTCCATATTTTTCCTTGTCCTTTCAAAGACAGCATTCTTTTTAGAAAAGGACAAGGAAAACCAGCAAAAAAAGGAGAAAAAAGGAAACAAACCCCCCCACTTTATTGTGGTGCACATATATTTCCAATTCACTAATTAAGAGAAAAGATAAAAATCAGACTCTTGATTTGCCTCGATTTGGGCTGAGACAGTAGGTTGTCAGTAGACCCAATATTGGAGTCATTAATTTTATTTTTTCACATTTACCTTCTTTTTGATTTTAGTAAGTAATGGTGAGATATATATATATATATATATAGATAGATAGATATAGATATATCTAGATATTGAGATATATCTTGTATCTTTTAGGTAAAACTGCTTGTATCTTTTAGGTAAAACTTAATTTCACCTGTTTATTTGCACTAAATGACTCCAATGTTCAAATCAAATAATTTTTAAGTTATTGTGGGAGGGTGGAAACATACAATCAAGAAAGTGGTATTAGCCAAACAAAAGCTGAAAATAAATCAAATTAGCAAAGCAACAGACTTTTTAGATTTTGCCATAGTCACTTACTTCAATCCTTCAAAATTTCAACTGGAGATTTCAAAGAACCACAGAACAAGAGATAGACACACACTATTAGATTTTAATATTTGTTCTTTGCCAAGAGTCTCTTATTTGTAGTCTGTGCTTTCATGCTTTTTCTGCCCTGGGTATACCTTCAGCAGATCTTTTGGGGTGTGGGTGGAAAGTACCCACCTTTGTAGCAACTTCTGTACAGACCTTTGACTTGGTCTCTCTCCCTGTAAAGCCAATGTTGCTTGCATGGACTCAGTGTCTGCATTGGTCAAAGAGAGGCCCCCACATCAGGGGACCACCAGTTGGGCAAAATAAACAACCCTGTGGCAGACAAGCAAGCATGATACAGTTACACTATTCACTTCCTGGTCCTGGCAAGCCTGGGGGAAATCTCAACAGTGCAGGCTTCCTGGAAGGTTTTTACTGTTTCCTGCTTCTGGCTGGAAATGCAGAAGATTCTAACAGTGAAAAATAACAAGGCGGAGGGAAGTGATCTGTTAATGTGTGCTCCGGCTGTTTAAGGAAGGAAATTTCGTTTAGGAGTTGATTTTAGTTTTAAATTGACTATTCATCTTGCTTTACGACTTTTAGAAAAAAGTAATATTTTTCAGTAAGATTTTATTCAATGTTTGCTTGTACCATAGTATTAACGTTAAGGATATCCTTGCCAAATTGTGCTAGCATTAATACTTAAACTCCAGGAATAAATGGGTAGCAAAGCTGAAGACTAGATTCAGATGGAAAGCAATGTTAAAAATTTCAGAAGAATTAAATGTCAAGTAGCCAAAATCCAGGATATCTAGAGTGGTATTTGCAAGCTCAAAAAGCCAGAGGCTGTAATGATGATGGAATACCAGCTAATCTGCTTTTCATGACTGATATCTGAAAATATTGCCCCCTTGCATCTTTGAGAATGCTTTGACTTTGCGATATTACATGTGATGATATGGAAAGAAATTTCAGAAGAATTAAATGTCAAGTAGCCAAAATCCAGGATATCTAGAGTGGTATTTGCAAGCTCAAAAAGCCAGAGGCTGTAATGATGATGGAATACCAGCTAATCTGCTTTTCATGACTGATATCTGAAAATATTGCCCCCTTGCATCTTTGAGAATGCTTTGACTTTGCGATATTACATGTGATGATATGGAAAGAATGTTCAATTCCAGAACAAATGGCTCTGCTGACTATTAAGACATTCTCCAGCTGAGCAGTATTCATAAGGCGAGGGGCTGAAAAATATATAGTTTGTTACAGAAAGGTAAGGAAATCCAACCCTAGATGGAGGTACCAGGTATCGAAAAATAAACTTTTTTTTTTTGGTACCAGGTATCGAACACAGGTCCTTGTGCTTGCAAAGCTCAGCGGAACCACTGAGCTAAATCCCCAGCCCTAAGGAAGGAATTATTGAATTATTTTGTGTGACTTCAAAGGGCTAACAAGTCAAAGGAGGATTTCTACACAGTATGCAAGGATTTGTGACAGTTGGAAGTGTGAAGAAGGAGTAGATCACACAGGAGTGTGGTCAGCGGGCCCAGAATGCTGCTTCTCAGACAGGGCTGTTGTACGGAAAGGAGGCGGATGCCCATGAAGGAAATGTTGAGAATGAGTTTCAGAATAGGTGGGGAGCATCAGGTGTTGGGCCTATAACTATCTTATCCATGGGACTAGGTAAGCTGAGGCTGGCACTTGAAGCAACTGGGCCACCTGCTGTACAAGCCATCTGGTAATTTGTCAGTGGGGTCTGAGGAGGTAACGGGTATGTATGATTGCTTTCAGATTTTGTCATGTTGCCTAATGAATATATTTTACTTTTGCAACTTTAAAAACCTGCAAAGTCCACAGTTTCCTCAGGGATTTGCAAAAAACTACCCAAGCCCATTAGGGCCTTATTTCAAAACCACCTCTCAGATGTTACTCTATGATAAAGTTATTCGAAGCTCTGTTGACCTTGTTTATTACTAAAACTTTTCCGGTGTCTTTGATGTAGATGGAAGAAATGGAGACAGCAACAAAAAGTAAGTCCTAACAGCATGATTTATTATAGGAAATAGTTCTCAGGAGAGACAAAAATAGCATCCATGAAGAACAGTCATACAAGGTTCACAGTTGTCTCAGAGCTAATCCAACAATTCTTAGAGGGTTGGTATCACACACACAACTACAGAAAAGCAGTTAAAAGATTTTCTACATGCTCTTGGGGGAGACCGAGTCTAATCTGATGCAAAAGAGTGCTGCTAATGACATCTACACGAAATATCAGTTCAATAACTTGCTTCCTTTCGTTAATCTGAGTGTCAGTGTCTGCATCAATAGCACTTGCACAGCAGGAGGTCTAAGGGAGAGATCATCGGGACCTGTGTTTAGTGATATGAGTGTGGCCCCATGAAAACAAGTACATGTGGGCTTGGTCCCTGGGTTCTGGTCAATTAAATTCACTTCATTTATTCATTCTTGTACTGCACTTTTGTTCTTGGAGCGATACCTCTGTGCCTGGTCCTGTGCTATATCCTGCTGTTGCAATAGACAAGAGCCTGCAGGGGCTTCTAGTCAGACCCTGGGGGAAGAAGTCAGCACCCATAGGTATCATTCACTGCGGTGAAAAGTGTGAAGGAAAAGTATGCGTTTCTTTGAGAAACTGTAACAAGGGATAAATAATGGAGATTGACCATTATTCCAGAAAAACTGAGGCTTTGAGCTGGGAGAGAGCATAATATTGTATGGGTAATCGTGGCTCTCTTTGGGAGTCTGGCAATGACACCATGCTTCTGCTAAATATTATGTCTGTGTGATAGAAATCTCCTTATGCCAACTATTAGAGAGTTCTGGCTAGGTGTTTATAAATGGACACCATCTGCATAATCAAGAATGAATGCACTGTAGATGAGATATAGTGTTTCTCTGAGCATTTGTGTGATTTTGGGGCATTCTCCTCCCACCACCAAGTTGTAAATAGATTAAAAAAATCACTGGTCACTACAGAACCCACTGAGGAGTGGTGTGTATCACTTCATGGAGGAGCTGGAACTGTTTCCAGTGGAGTGCTTTTTTTTTTTTTCCTTTGAACTCTGGTTCAAAGCTGGTTCACCTGATCTGGGAGCTCTAGAACTTCCTAGACTCCTCCTGAGACCATCCAAGGTCTTAAATCTGACCAACTGCTGGAGGGTGCAGAAGACAGGTGTGCCTGGCTTACCACTAGCTGCAGTAAGCCTTATCCATGAAGGGAGCAGCAGCATGTCCAAGAACATGGGAATCTCTGCTGTGCCCGGAAAAAGCTCATAAGTTAGCATAGTAGTATACCTGTACCATTTCTGCCTGTTTCACTGAGTGAGACAATGGACCTGATGATGTGTCATCAGGTGATTGGATATAATCATTAGCTACCTCCTCTGCTCTGATTACATTTATTGCAATCTTGAACATCAGGCACTAAGTTCCATGTATCATTACTATGTCTACCTAAAAACCTCATTTAACCTTCATAGCTGATCCCCAGAATATGACCGTTCAAATAGGGATTTTCACATTTATCCTGTTATAAAGGGGGAGATATTTTCAAGTTTCTAAAAGGACGGTGTTACTACTTTTAAACACAAGGTGTTGCCTCCCCTCCCTGCCCATCTGTCTCTTAGGATGCTGTTTAGAGTTTGCTGTGTTTGTATTCAAGGGCAGGAGGAAGCCAGCGTGATTAGGGGAACTCTTTCAGGTTCTTGGAGTGCACAGGTACTTGGTTACATAATACCTACCATCTACAGATGGTCCCCGACTTACAACAGTTTGATTTTCAAGTTTATGATAGTGTGAGAGTGCACCTGTACAATCATTCTGTTTTTCACTTTGGGTCCAGTATTCAATAAACTGTAGACTAGATGATTTCCCCCTTATTATAAGCATATGTAAGAGTTTTGAGCACATTTAAGGTAGGTTTTGCTAAGCTATGCTGGTTTGCAGGTTAGGCATATTAAATGTATTTTTGACTGATGATAGTTTCAATTTTTGATGAGCTTATTGGAACCTGACGCTATGGTTGAGGAACATCTGTATATGTGCCTGTGTGTTGAGGTCAACAGTGGCAGTAAGCTTTACTATGACAGGGGTTTCATCTACATTTTCAACATCTTCCTTCCATTAACTAGAAAATGTCTGATACATATTGAGTGTCCAGTAAATATTTGTTGAGTAAAAGAAGACATTTTGTTGAATAAAAGAAGGGAAGCCTGTATTTTCCAATTGGGACTGCTTTTTAAATTTCTGTGTAATATTGGTAAGTCATCTAACATTTCCACTTTTGTTTCTAATTTACTTTCCCTTATATTTGGTTTGGTTATAAATGAAATAGTAGCCGAGTGCCTCGTAGAGCTAGCTGAGAAGGCAAACGGTGTCTCTAAGGGCTAAATATTTTATATTGATTCATAGAAGGTGAGCGAATCAAGCAAAAGTCACCAAGTGACCTTAATATCACTGTATGTGTTCATCTATGTTTTACTACAATGCATGTCACCTGCAAAGCTCCACACCCTAAATCTTCTTCTAGTTGCACTCACATTGGTGGTAATTAAGCCTGGGGATGTCATCAAGGGATTTGTGAACATACTTGGTGTCTTTCAGCCTTGCCATAGTGGCTTGGAATCCTTGGTGCCAACAAGATGTCATCCACTCCCAGTAGTTTATGAGCCTCTTAAAAGGGTGAGTATCCAGGAATGATACTTGTGCAGTTTGTCAGGGCACTGTGCAGCCACTACCTTGAGGAGCAGCTTCTTGGACTGAAATCAAATTGCAATGGCTCCATACAGCCGACGGAGGTTTTAATATCAGCCCAGTCCATCACCCACCAAGAACACTATTAATAGCCAGGTAAAAGCCTTTGTGTGCAAGCCGATTCCATTTACAGTTATATCATGTCAGGCGGATGTCACTGTCCTACTATCTTGTCTCAGTCATAATGATGGCTAATATGATCCACATAGGATAATAGATGGGGTGGGAAGGATTACAGAGTTAAAAATCAATCAGGGCTTTCTCATACATTTCTATGCTTTTGTGGCTGGTTAAATCATCAAAGTCTCAAGATTGATTCTTTTTTTTTGCTTAAGTAATCAATCCTTCGTAATCTGTTACCTTTTCCCTCCTCCTTCTCCCCCTCCCCACTTTAAACATGTAGACAAGAGTTAAATTCTTTCTATGGATAAATACAGAGTTGCCTTCATTGCCCTAGAGGAAGTATTTATCATACCGTGAAGGTAGAGCTGAGAAGTTGTGCATGGTACTGTACTGGACAGACAAGATATGGTGGTTGATAAGGATGAAGTAGTTTGTTTTTGGAAAGAAGTCACTTGCACTTGGATATATGGTATTTTATTATCATCAGCTAAAGCAGAAGCTCCGTTTATATCTCTAAAGAAGATCTGGTCGTAATGTTTATGCTATCATGTGTGTTGGCATGTAACACTGGCATCCTTGAGCACTGAACACAGCACCAGGCCATGTCTCTTCAGCTTTGAGATATGTTCGATAACTTCGTGTGTGCATGTTCACCAAGGTTCTAAGACACATAAAGACGAGTGCTCATTTAATACAGGACAGCTCAGACGTTTGCTATTCCTGAGAAGCTAGGCTACTTTGGACAGAAACTATTAAAAACCAGGTAATGTTCTTTGAGAAGTCTGGTAATTAAAGAAGACACAAGAGGGAGCAAAACAGGAGAGAGTGTGGGACTTAGAAACAGACAGGAGGTCAGACAGAAACAATGTGATGAGCCCATGTGAGGAAAAGTGCCAGTCAATGTGTCAGCACAATACTTTATGGTCTAGAAGTATTGGTTACCTGTCCAGTCATTGATGTCAGGGAGACTCAACATGGAGCAGTAGCATTCCTAGGGAACCTGGATGTACCATTCATTCATTCATTCATTCATTCATTCATTCATTCATTCATCACAATCTTTTAGTAACCAAGGAGCAGCAGATGCAAGAAGCTCATTGTCTTGTGGGGAAAAGGAGTGCAAATAAATGATCTGAAAGCAAGGAGAAGACCTGTAGAGTTGAAGTATGTACAGGGCTGCCAGATGGGCTGGCAGTCAGGAAGTTAGGGTTCATCGGCCATGTTCTAAGGCAGAGTAGCAAGAGCAATCCAGGAGCTATCTCCACAGTGTCTCCAAACAGTCTGTGCCCAATATCTACATCTGTTTTACTCGTCCATATTTACTTATCTTCCTTTGCCCTGTATGGACCAATCACCGGACTCGCTTTTCCTTGCAGGTGATTGGAGGGAGGGATGGGATGGGATCAAGATGCTTATTTCCCCCAAAGACATCATAGCAGTAGCATAGTCCAGGGCTGGCTGATGCTTCTGCTGAACAGTCAGTGGTGACACTTTCTCTGTAGGGGTTTTGGTAGCTCTCTTCCCATTTCCTTTGGTCTAGGGGTAGCAACCTTGGGCTAATGCATAATCCCTTGAGATTTAATTATACTACGCCTGCACATTTGTAAATTGTCATTTTAAAAACTCAAATTACATTGGTTTGGGCACATAGCCTTCTCCTGTTGTGACCCATCCTGACACATACATAGTCTAGGTTATCAGTTTCTCACCAGCTCCACAGACTCTAACCTTGTCCAGGTTGCTGTCATCTCCTGCAAGTTTACTGCAGTGACCTCCTCATCCCCTCCCCTTTCCACTCCTGTGTTCCTATGGCCGGTCTACTCCATACGCATCAGCTAAAACAGTCTTTATCAGACAAAGTAAATTTCAAACCCAAACTGACTCTAGTATTATTGATGTAGGACGGTACTGTATCATACCTCTGTGAATGTAAAATATCTTGTACCTGCTTTATGATATGTAGTAGTGACCGTGCTTTATCAGAGCTGTTTTTAATGATGTTACTTTAGAATGTTCTCTTTCCAGATGATGATTAAGATGCTAATAAAAAAATGGTGCCAGTTACCACAACAGTAACAGAGCTTTGCTGTTTTCTGGGTATTATTCTTTTCTTTGTTTTGTTGTTTTTGTTTTTTTAATGGAGTGTGCTGGATGTCTATAATTTTGTTCAGATGACTGCAGAACCTGGAAAAGCTGCTGCTGCTATTGATGCGTAACATACTGCTATTATTGGTCTTTTTATATAAATATAAATATATATATACATATATATATATATAATGAGAATTTTTGGAAACTTTAACTGTGCTGTCAACTTTGGAAAAAGTTATCCCAGTTTACTGTGCTGAGTTGGCATTGTACAGAAGTTAACAGCCATATTGGTCTAGAGATGTTAATTTTTTTCCATTTGTACAGGGGTAATACACTGTAAATATGTAAGGTCTTATCTACATGGGTTTGATTACAGAAACTAATACAGTATTCTCTAAATGGAAACTTTAACTGTGCTGTCAACTTTGGAAAAAGTTATCCCAGTTTACTGTGCTGAGTTGGCATTGTACAGAAGTTAACAGCCATATTGGTCTAGAGATGTTAATTTTTTTCCATTTGTACAGGGGTAATACACTGTAAATATGTAAGGTCTTATCTACATGGGTTTGATTACAGAAACTAATACAGTATTCTCTAAATAATAAAAAAAGAGAATAAGATAAGACTATAAGAGCAAGAAGCAATTTAAATATGTTCAGGGACCATTTTCATCTTTACAATTAAGGATTATTTTAATTTTACATCATTGCCTTTTCTCTTTTACTTTCCTTTTTAGTTTTATCATTTTAGGATTCCCTATTTTTAATTTTCATACAGAGATTTCTTTAACTGATCATTATAATTAAGCATAGAGTCACAAATTACAAAGTCATATTTTGCTGAATCCTAGAGTTTTAAATTATTCATTCTACTTACTGTTTTTAGATTAGTTTATCCAAAAATTTCCAGTTTATTGTTGTTGTTTTTTATTTTGTACAAATAAGGCAGAGTTAGAAAAGAAAGGACATATGGAGATACCTCAAAGTACTGGGACTAGAGGTTCCATTTGACCCAGCCATCCCTCTGCTGGGTATCTTTCCAAAAGAATTAAAAGAATCATACCACAGTGATATATGCACACCCATGTTTATAACGGCACAGTTTGTAATAGCTAAAACTTGGAAACAGCCCATTTGCCCATCTGTTGGAAACTGGATAAAGAAGATGTGGTTTTTCTATAAAATGGAATACTACTCAACCATAAAGAATGAGAAATTAGAGTCATTCATAGGAAAATGGGTACATATTGAGGATATACTCTTAAGTGTACACACTTACACACATAATTGTATACTTACTTACACACATGTGTAAATACTGAATAGTTTCTCTGGTGTGAAAAACTATAATAGTACACAAAATCCTAATGAGATAATTAATAATGTGAAATAGGAAGAAAAGGGCTAAAGATGTAGGGAAAGTGGGAAGGGTAGGGGAAAGGTAATAAGGGAAAAGAAAAAAATATGAGAAAGTGAAAAAATGGAAATAAAGTGTTTGTAAATGGGGAAGGGAGGAGGTGGTGAAGGGAGGGCATGGACAAGGGGAAAAAATGAGAGTCAAGATCTCTCATGTAAAGGTACAGGATCCCAATAATGAATGTAACTGTATTGTATACCTAGATTGTACCAATAAACTCAATAAAAAGAAAAAAAAGTCTTTTTTTTACAATGTAAATCAGCTCCTGCCTAAAACTGCCCAGAACTTTTGTAAAGTTCAAATTTTCTTACTCTGACTTTGGAAGCTCTTTATGAAATAGCCCCTTCTTTCCATTCTGATCTCTGTCCACCTCAAGACTGTCCCAATTACCCTGATCTTTCCTGACACTACAATACTCCAGTGATTTTTCCTCCCTGAATGTCCAACTGCTGGTTGTGTTGTCCAAGTATCAGAGAGGTCGCCTGTAACCACCAGTCACTTTCCAAGACATCAGCTACATAGCTTCCTACATCCTTTCATCTGTCTGGCTATCCATCCTCCATCCTCCACCAATCCATCCTTTCACTAGGATGCAAGCTCTACTGCAACAAGGAACTTGTCCCGCTGGTCTTGTCCCATTATATCACATGGTACCTGACAGAAGAAGCATTCAATAAATACTTAACAGCTGAATTAATGAACAAATCAGAGGGTCCAGTCTTAAAAGGAACAGAATGAACTAAGTTTCTAAGATAGAGATCCAAGCAGGAAAATTAGAACAATTAGGATACTAGAACTTTGTTGCTAGATAAAGATAAAACCTTCCCTTTCTTTCTTTCTTTCTTTCTTTCTTTCTTTCTTTCTTTCTTTCTTTCTTTTTCTTTATCTCCTCCTTCTTCTCTTACTTCCTCTTCCTCCATCTTCCTCCTTTTCTTCCTCCTTCTTGTTGGACCCGGATTATGTGGTAATAGCCAAAACAGAAATTCTAGTTATGCTAATGTGAGGGGTCCTTTGTGTGTGTGTGTGTGTGTGTGTGTGCCTATTTTGTGTCCTTCTTTGGAAATCTAATAAAGCTAATTAAATTCTATCTCAGAGAAACTATTTTCAGTGCATAAAATAAAATGTCTAAAATTACAAAGAAATCCAATTATACCGAAAAGCAGTTATAAAAATATTATAAAATTATGACTATATATGTATGCATGTTTTATTAATAGGCTAGCATTAAAATTTGGCACCAGAATGTTGAAGTATTGGTGACTGTAAGTGATATTTTGAGATATCTCTAGTAATAATGGTGATATGAAAACATATATAATTTCTGTAGGTCCCAAGTTTACTGATTCTATTTTGCTTTGTTCACAGTTTGAGGAAATACTAAATTTAGTGGAAAGAGTTTTTCTCCCCTAACTTCCCAGATGTTCTGAATTCTCTCTGTTCACCTCTTGAGGGTTTATTTCAAGTCCTGATGGGGCTGATCTGGAGGTGGAGGTCAGCAGGACAGAAGAGGGACAGAGGAGGCCAGCAGAGGCTGGAGCAAGGGAGGGAAATAACGGATGGTGCACTGCTGCAAAAACACATCTTTATGGGAACCTGTCCATGACCTCAGTTTGACCAGAGATTGGTGACCCTCAAAAGAGCTGAAGACCTAAACCACTTTTCTTGAACCAGATCCAAACCATCATCCCTTAAAGACTGAATTTCTCTGCTAGAAATCATGAAAGATAATACTATCTAGTGGGATATTTGGGACTTCCTGCTTCCCAATAGCCAAAGAAAAGCATAAGGAGGAATCTCCACACACTATCTCTGTGTTCTTCCCAGGTCATTTTTATTCCCAAACACATTAAGATGGGGAAATGAAATCCTGGGGTTCTGCAGGATATTTCCTCACTATCTACTATAAAAAAGAAGCTGTCTTGAAGTGTTAGGGTAAGACACAGAAATTTGACCATAACATACAGAATGCATAAGCACTTACAGATGGGTTCCTTGGGCTCATTCATCACACTTATGATCTATAGACTTTCCTTAAAGTAGTTTCTTCTTTAAGTGCATTGGTATGGGATGTATAAAATACATCTGCAATCCATCAGTGTTGGGGATGCTCCCACTTGCTCTGGTTAGGAGGAAAGTTCACTTGAACTTACTGCTTGCTTCCACTATAAGGAAACAGACCAAGGGCAAGATGAACTCTCCCAATACAGACAAGTGGCTTATTACTTGCTTGGATGTCCTGCTCTTCATCGACCAGTGAGGTTCAATACAATGCAAATCCCTATTATGAGAGAACTCTGAAATTAATATAGGTCCCCTCTCAGGTATTTTGTGGAACTTACACTTTGGTTTACATAGCCTGAGGAAACGGAAGCTATTATAAAGCCTGTGACAAGTGTGGCCCACGGTAAGATTAGCTCTGGTCAAAAAATAGAGGAATTTAAATCTGGATACTGGGTAGTTCAAGGGGCTGTACAACCATGATGTGTATTGAGCCAAAGAGTTCTTCGAGGGTACCAAGCTTGGGAATCCTGTATGTTTTTCTCCTCGTGTGTTGGCATCAGCTTGTTTGATAGTAGATTTTTCCAAAGGCAACTAGTCCTAGTGCTTTGTGACAGGTCTTGGCTTTGTGGCAAGTTTTCAAGTGGGGTTGAATGGCTTTGCGTTGTTGAAATAATTCACTACAATGTAGCTTGACATGTGACATCTTATTTTATTAAGTGGAGAAATTGGAATGGAAATCAGGAGCATGAAGCTCTTTGCTAAAATAAATCAGCAATAATTCCCTATAGGTTTAGAGTAGAAATGAGGTTTTGTCTTGCAAGTCCGCCCTTATGACATCTGACAATCAAATTAAAACCAGGTGTAACCTGTATCACCACAGCTTGTCCCTTCCAACCACTTCCTGATTTTTGCAGCTACTATATGCGATTCTGATAAGTAGCACATGCTCTCCTGGTAGAGACTTGCCAAAATATTTAATAGAAATTACAAAAACATGTAAAAGGGGCAAGCCGTCCCCCTACCCTTTGGTTTGGATTTAGTATGGCATGCTGGGAGCTTTTTGCTCATGGGAAAGATTATTTATCATCCTGTCTACTCTAGTCCAGCTGATTGTTATGTGGACCCGATGGCCTCCCAGGCAATAGATATAAGAGAGTATCAGATTGGAACATATTAGAAGTAACTAGGGATTAGTCTCCTTGACAGGAAGCAGTGACTGAACCTGTCACTAAGGTTGTGGCCTGGACTCTTCATGGCCAACACTCTTTCCTGCTTCCACTCCTGGGTCAAATGCTTATTACCCTTTAAGCCTAAACTTTTGCAAGTAATCAGCAGTTGAATCTTCCCTGGGCTCAATTTGCTTATCCATTTTCTAACCAAATTTCCACTGAAATCAACAACTAGGCCTATTGATTTAATTTAAACTAATTTAATTTTAATGGATGACTAGCAGTGGCTTTCACTGGAGGTTTAAATTAAGAAAGTCCCAGTGAAGTAAACTAATGGATTTGATATTTCATAAATATTTTCCTTTAAAATGCTAAGTCTAGCTGTGTCCATAAATGAAATGAATGTCTTGAACTCCTAGAAAGCATAAGAGTCGAGCAAATGATTTGTCAGAAACAAAAGAGTCCTGCCTATCAACTCTATGAATGCTCTCCGTCGCCTAAAATCCCATTCTCTCTGAGGAAAAGTGATTGGTTTAAGAATAACTTCCCACAGGCCACTGTGTTGAGCATTTGTCCACCATGGGAGGCTAATGAGGGTGAGGGCACTTTGTTAAGGGAGCTGAATTCCAAAAGCATAAATTTCATTCCTTTCTGATTGCTCAATCATTCCACTCAGCATGTGTAAGTCCAGGTTTTGATGCTATTTCAAGAAAAAATGATGAGATACTGACTTGGTCTGAAAATTTTAACTTATGCAGTTCTGACTTCCAGAGACATAGGAATAATTCCAAGACTGGACTTTCTTGTGGAAGCCTTTGGGAAATGTGGTGGTCAGAACCGACCAACACCAGTCCAGGTTTTAAATTCTGCATGGTTCCCTTCACTTCCATTCTGAGTTCTAATGTCTTTTCATCCTGCCCAGAAGCTGCAGCCATTTTTTTCCATGCTTGACCCAGCCATTTATCCCACTTTCTTTTGGCAGAAGAATAGAAAACAACATTTGCGGCTTCCCTAAATTAATTATACTTTTCTCAAGCTAAAGAACTGTGACAGAGCCACAAAACAGCAACTGAAAACTAATTCCTTAAAAGAATATGAAAAAAGGAAGTTGTATAAGATAGGGTAATTAATCTTGCAATAAAAATAATTGTTTACAGTTAAAATTAATGTAACATGCATTCCTCAGCAGATAATAAATTATGGACTTTCTCATTAGCATTTGAATTGATTTCCGCTAATTTCTGAGGAGCACATGAGCATGTGACTAGATTAAGTTTAATTGGACTACAGCTGGTGCTGATTGTACCCACACGGGGCGGGGGCTTTGTTGACTGATTGGCTGTCTGCACTTTTTGTTTCCATTGTCTTTCTTTTTCTCCACTATTTTTTCCCTACAGGTGAAAGACTGAAAATACTAGAGTCTTAAAATAGAATTAACCACAGAAAGGACTGTGCTTTTGAAAAATAGTAGCTTAGGAGTTCCCACCAAGAATGATTTTGGGCCCAGGATCTAGCTCAGTGGTTCTGCCACCATCTTTGCAAGCTCAAGGATCCGAGTTTGATCCCTGGTAAACACAAACACACACAAACAGACACACACACACAAGAATGATTCTGATATATGACTATCACATAATATATTTGTTATTACTGTTTCTCATTATTATATAATTATTATTTTGTCAACAACTAACTTATTGAGCATTGCCCACGTGCCACTATTATATTCAGTACTTTCCATGTCATTTAATCTTCATGACAGCCTTGCTTCATGTTGTTATTCTTCCCATTTTCTGGGCAAGTAAACTAAGGCTCAAAAGGGTAAAATACCTTGTCAAAGGAAATGCAGGTGAATATGGTACAGTTGAAATTAAAAATTTTTTATATTTTAGAGATCATACTTTTAGCCATTTATTAGTTTGATTATTGCAAGAACCAAGCAGTCTAAATGCCCCATTTGAAGGAGAGTTAGAAACAAGTAGCCTGTGCTCCTAGCTAAGCATTTGGGTAGGTCGGGTAGCATCTACAGCGGGAGGAAAACAGCTAAGCAGGGGTTAATTTACAGCTGATGAAGAGCTATATGGTCACCATAGAGACAGGCAGAGTTTCTAATAGGTCCAAAATTAGAAAGAAAAAAGCGTGAGTCCAATTAATTTTGAGTTTGTGGGAAGCAACCAATATTTCAGAAAAGGCAAGGGGAAGAATCAGTAAAATTTCAGTCTAATTCTACATTAGAACTGAGAAATTAAGAACAAAAGAATAACCATCATTTTTAGTTCCACAGTGGGATGTTTTCTTTTTGAATAAATTTCTCACTTAAAGAAAGTACAACTATTTAGAGCAATTTGAAGAAAATAAACCTCCTCCAGAGGATTCTAGGGGACCTCAGTGGTGTGAAGTGCTGTGCCTTTCTCATTCCAGTGGAGACTTCTTAGCTTATTGCTGTCTCCAACAGCAATGGCCTACACCTTGCCCTTTGTGGCTATGCAGGAAGGAAAAGAAGCAGCTATAGAATGGGGCTTCTTTAAGCAGAAGATGAAATCATCTCAAGTGAATTTAATGGCTTCTTTTTCTGGGTTGCCATTGGCACCTGTGTTGATTTCACTGCGCCTGGTCCAGTAGTTGGCTATTTACATAACAGTTCCCCATGGACCACATGCTTCTGGAGGATGGAACCCACGTTAAATAGAAGAAATGCATGAAAGCATAAGCTACAATTGTAAATAAAATTTCCTACTGGTAAATAACCTTGGGTCTGGAAAGTTTTCCACTCAGTCTTACTTGCCATATGTGTCTTAAAGTTGTACCTTATTCATAAATTCGAATGTTCAGCTCAGCAACCAATACCAGCGTAGACAAAAAAAATGTGTGTGAGGTTAGATTCATGCTATCTTTAAATTTAAAAATTTTTGATGAATGTAAAAACTGCCAGGGTATTAAAATAAGATCTGTATTTTTTTAAAAAAAGATCTATAGACACTTTAGGTCGTTTCCCCTGCCTGTTTAAATATTAACCATAGGAAGGGCACAAATATCATGACAGTTGGCTGATACGCTAATGTGTTAGTTAAACAAATGTGCCTGGTACAAATGCTAAGTAACTAACCTGCTTGGAGCCTACTCTTTTTTTTTTTTGGTACTGCGGGCCGAACTTGGGACCTTGAGCCTACTTTGATCTTTTAGCTTTTTGTACTTTTTACTAAATTCCTAAATGACTCTCCGTTTGTCCCCCATTTTCCTCTTGCTTGGAGCTATTAAAAATCTGTAATCCATATCCTTTGTTTCAGTTTTATCATAAGCTGAAATACAGCCCCACTTAAAATTTCCCAGTAAACAAAGTGCCACGTTGTTGCAGGCCTGCATTCTCACCTCATTACTGCCCGAGCAGTGTGATGTCACACTCCACCCGATACCAGTCTGCCCATAAATGACACAGCCTGTTCCCCTCTCGCTTCCTGGCTCCAGTGCCGGGAAGGAGCTTAGTATGAAATTCATGCTGTGATGACAGATTTAAAAGTTGCTACAAACTCTAACAGACAGCAACTGCAGTTTGTAGACATACACAACATGTCCCACGCTCTTGTATTCGTAAGTGATGACATTCTTCGTTTAAAGAATTACATTTATATAGCTCATTACTGTTGCCTGTCTATGAAAGGAGGGTGGCAGAGAGAGGGGGAAAGAAGCCTAAATTGGTTATGGAGACATTTACCAGAAGAATTTTCCAAATGTTAATGAGCAGCTTAAGGGCTGCACACGTGTTGTAATGTAATTGGGTTTGATGCCTTCTGGGGACTTTGAAGCTTTTCCTGCTCTTTCCCATTGTATTTTTTGGGGGTAGAATGAGCCCCTTAGATTTCTAACACTTTGACTCTGAAGATCCACATGGTGCTAAATTGTAAATCTGCAGACAGCCAACAAACCGCAGGCCGAGCTCCAGCCACTCTTGTTTGGTTTGGCTTTTCAAGCAATTAAATGAATGGCAGTCTCTAACCATCTCTGGGGAGATGCAGTGTGCTATGGAGAGAATTTACTGAAACGGGGCAAGGAGGTGTTCCTTTCTTGTTTCTGGGGATTTTCCTGGGAAAAATTGAACAACTGCATCTAAATGTGTCTCAAGAATCTTGCCAACCTGTTTGTATCTCTTAGCACCTGTCATCTTTGTAGTCTATTGGAGCTCCCTAAAGGGAAAGCCTTGCTTTTCTTCCATGTGAAGCAATTGCAACTCAGAATGAGTATATACGGTAGTTAAATGTTTTAGTAGATTCTCTCTGGTTCTTTTCAGGGTCTTGGAAAGTGTTTATATTCATTCATCAGAGAAGGAGCAAGATGCCCCCTGAGCTTGATCCAAGTAGGCAGGTGTCCATGGAACGGACTATCTCCTGATAGTGCCGGCGCTGGGGAAAACATTCTGGGGATCAGTGGGGTGTCAGGCTAGGCATCCACACATCAGGTTCCTGCCCTCTTCGAAATAGTGAGTTAGGCCCCTTGGAGCTTACCTTTCATGTTACTTGGTGTAGGTGAAGTTAGTTGTGACCACTGTCAGAATTCAAGAGACAATTGTATTGAACAGTGGAAGGTCTTTGATTTAATGGGCTGAAAATGACTCCTGTAAGGGAGTACTGGCTGGTAGAGTGGTCTGAAACTTCCCCAAAAGGTTCAGCAGAGTTTCTTGAGGTTGTACTTGCTTGGGATTTAGAGCAAATTTGGCAATAAGAATAGCCATAGAATAAGACAATGATACCTTCATCCCTGGCTATTTCTTTGAAGGCTCAGGCTTTCAATTTTCACCTTATGAAGTTGTAAGTCACTGTCTTAGAATTCCAGCTGAGGCAAAGGCTTATAAAACTGGGTTGACTATTCATTAACCTTTTAACTTTATGCTTAGTTTTCTATTCTAATGGTTTGTGGTTGCACTGAAAAAATATTCTTTTGGTTTGGTCTTTGCAACTGTTTTATAGCCATGAGAGTGGAAGGCAGTGTCAAATTAAAAGGATACTATTAAAATGTGGATATTTAGTCTCTGTATTTGGACTTCAACTGGCTAATACTAGAAATAAAAGAAGCAAGTATTCTGAGGAAACTCCACATTTGCATTCTTTTATAAAGGTTAGTAGAATATTCTAAAGCTAAATAAATCTGAAAATTCAGCATAACTCAACTACCAATGCCAAATATGAGGTATCAAGGTAATCTTTCCTCCCAGTATGACCAGTTGTGCATTAAGCACTGTCTTTGGTATCAGGAAGCAGTAAAGAAGAGATCTTCTGATCCTAAGGAGGGAGTAAAGACACCATTATGCTCTGGCAACCTCAAAGGAGAGCTCAATTCTAGCTGGGATGATCACAGCAACTCATCATAGAGCCTCTGTTGGATGCTTTCATACATGCTATTTCATTTAATTCCTCGGGCATCCCTGACATGGTGATGTCCTCTTCCCTCCTTGGACAACAATTCTTCTTTTCTGCCAATCTGTTATTTAATATCCAGTTCAGTTCCCATTTTCTCCACTGAGATGTCTTATGCCTCTGCCTATCCTTACTCTCCTTTTCTTTTTTTTTTTCTTTGACTCTCCCTTTTTTGATAGGATTTTGCCTCTTAGTTGTATTTTCTATTGTGAAATTAGTCAATTATTTCCCTGAGTGAGTCTCCTCACTTTTCAGGGACAAATTCTTTGTAGATCATGACTTTTTGTTTTTTATTGATGCTGCATATACTCCTGTCCAGCACTCCATTATGTATAACAGTCACTGACCAAAATGAAAGGGGTCTCCAGGCATTTGTTTCTCCTCCAATGAAAGTTCAGTTGTGAAAGTTGCAAACATGAGACTGTTACTAAGTTTTTTTTTATGGTACTTCAAAGTAGAATACAAAGGATAAGATAGCTGTAATTTTTTTTAATACTCTCCAGAGATTAAAACAAAAGATTTATCTTACACAGCTGTTTTTGTTAGAGGGAACAGTTCTTTTGACTCACACTGTTCAAATTATTTCATTATTGCTTACTGTTAATTTTATTGATTTAAAACAAAAAATTAAAATTGCTGCTGGCTTTCATAAGTTCATTATTTTATGACTCATTAAGAAGACTATTTTGTTGCATAATTTACAGGGAGTTGAACAGGCATTATGCAGGCAGAAGAAATGCGGGTAGTTTAAAGCCAAATCTACCTTCCTGACCAGGGATCTACATGAATAATATGTGACAGGAAAGGCTCCAGGGACCAAACACTGGCTCACTGAGTAGATTATCATCAACGAATGGTGTGGGCATGTGTGTAGGTCATCTTGCAGGATGTGGCATTATTATTATTTTTTTTCAGCTTTAATTGAGTTTATTGGTACATTTTAGGGATACAGTACAGTTAACATTCATTGTTGGGATCTTGTACCTCTACGTGACAAGTCTTGATTCTCATTTTTCCCCTTCTCCCTGCCCTCCCTTCACCCCCTCCTCCCCTCCCCATCTACAAACACTTTATTTTCATCGTTTCATTATCTCACATTTTTTTCTTTTCCCTTATTACCCTTCCCCTATCCATCCCACCTTCCCTACACCTCTAGCTCCTTACTTCCCATTTCTAAATGTCAGTAATCTTATTAGGATCTTATGTTATATTGCAGATTATTCACACCAGGGAAACGCTTCAGTATTTACACGTGTGACTTATTTATTTCACTTAGGAGTATATCTTCAATATGTATCCATTTTCCTATGAATGAATCTATTTTCTCGTTCTTTATGGCTGAGAGGATGTGGCATTATTATTACACTATCTTTCATGAACTTTGAGGTCCCTAAATGGCATTTCTAGGAAAGGAAAGGGAAACTTCCAGAATGTCTTATCTGTCAGCGAGAGCAAATCCCAAGTGTGGTCATTCTCATAATATTTTCAACCAAGCATTACCTGGATTTCTCCTCACAGTTTGAAGCTGTGATACCTGTATCTATATTCTGCAGAAGCTTATACAGTTGTTTTCTGGCTCAATTAGATTTCAGTTGGAATTGTTTTATTTCAGGTAGTGAGTATGGAATACACAAAGTATCACCTGCTGATTGGTACAGATAGGATTTTGAAAAGACTAATATTTGCTCTTCAAAATTTTGATAAATACAGATAACTTTAAGCATCCTTAAAGTTTTTCTAGTTGCGAAAGGATCGTAGTTATGTAATTGTCTAAATAGTCAAAAGTTCTAATCTGACTGCTAATGAAATTTTATTGTTGACAAAATGAGCAGTCCATCTCTCTCTCTCTTTTTTTTTTGGTACGGGGACCGAACTCGGGATCTTGCACTTGTGAGGCAGGCAGCAGAACTACTGAGCTAAATATCCAGCCCTGAGTAGTCCATCTTAATAGTAAACTTGCATGTCATCAAAGTCAGACACATAAAGAAAAAGACTGATAATAATACCCTGAAGAAAATAATGCAAAAAAACTCCATAAACAAAGGTAAAATAGAATGTCAAACTGGAAAAACATATTTACAAAATATTGAGGGGATTATATCTCTAATATATAAAGAACTCCTATAAATTAACAGAAAATGTGAACAAGGCAATTGAAAAATACAAATGTCCAAAAAATACATAATATTATGAATAATCAAAGAATTACACATTTAAATAGCAGTAGATATTTTCGTCTATAAAATGAACAAATACTGCAAATTGTTAATGACAGGAAAACTTGGAAAGAACTTTCTTATATATTATATAAGTTATAGTTATATAGTTATAGAAATCAGTTGAAGATATTTTAGCAATCTGGTAATGAGACTTAAAAATATGTATAATCCTTAGCTCAGAAATTTCACTTATGGAAATTTACTTGAAGGGAACACTTAGATAAACACATAAAAATATTTGCATGAATGAGGGAATGAGGATACTTATCACAACATTGTTTATAAAAGAAACTACAATCAGTCTAAATGATTACCAGTAGTGATTGGTTCAGTAACCACAGGGATAACCCCACAGGGTACCCAAAGCCATTAAAAACGATGATGAGAGCCAGGTGGTACATACCTATAATACCAGTACTCTGGGAGGTTGAGGCAGGAGGATTGCAAGTTCAAGCTCAGTCTGGCCAATTTATCAAATTAGTGAGACCCTGTCTCAAAATAATAAATAAAAATTAGGGCTGGGGTTGTTGCTCAGTGTGAAGACTCTGGGCTCTATCCGCGCCCCCCCCCCCGTCGATGTATATGTAGGAAAGGTAAAAACAGAAAAGTTTAAAGGATTTAAATAAAAATGATAATAGTTGTTAGCTTTGATTATTGGTAAATTATTTATAGTAAAGCAGAAAAAATCTATTTTAATTTTCGAGAAAACATAATGAAATGTGTTTCTGTTGATATCCACAGATACTATACGAGGCTGTTTTAAAACATGGCATTCTGACAGCTGCTCTGAAAGTCAACCCAAAGACCTACCGACAGCCAGGCAGGCACTAGCATGCGGACGTCTTTGCATGGAAGCAGGAGGGCCACTCAGTAAGACGTGCAAGGATTTAGGTGTAGGAATTTTCAATTAAAAATTATTTTAATTCCAAAACAATACCATCACCTGAGAATGAGAATAGAAGTCACTAGAAACAAACAAGGGATGAAGAATGTGTGTAAACCAACCAGGAGTGATGCCTTCCCCGGAAAATGCGCATTTCTGAAGCATTTAACACACCAACAGAGTTTTATAGACATTTCCCACCAACAGGCCAGCTCCTTCCAACTGGGAAATCGAACTCACTCATTACTCACTCAGTCACTTGAGGAACAGACGGGGAACGTGTGCTATGTGGCAGGTACGGAGCACCAGGAACACGAAGCTCCTGTGTGCAAACCTGGCCCATGAGAAGCCTGGCAGGAGGTGGGGGTGGGGAGCAGATTGGGCAAAATCAGTGCAAAGTTTGCTACATCTTGGTGAAAGCTGAGAGTGGAGTTCAGGGTGGTGTTTGAACCGTCCTCACCGGATTGGTAGGGATAAAGGAAACCTTCCTTAAAAGTGCATCCAAAGGGAGACCAGAGAGGTGGGCGGAGCTTAGGAGCCAGGACAAGTTCCGGGTGGAGAGAGCATTTCCGGAAAGAGCCAGAGCCGGAAGTGAGGAAGAGAAGGTAGGAGCCCGCTCGGGTGAGCTGGGGGCCGGCTTTCCACCCTTACCTTACATCAGCATCTCTGGGAGAGATTAAATAATCGAACCGTAAGTAAACAAATAAAAAAACAAAGCCATGGCTTCACCCTCAGTCTAATTAAACGGCAGGGGTGGGGTGAGGGGTGGCCCTTAAACATGGAAGTAGGGGGTGCTGCAGTTGTAGTAATAGGACGCTTTTCTTGTTACCTGCTTGAATTCCTTAAATATAGCTCCTCCCTTTATCTGGGAGGCTCCTGGGGCGTGCAACGTGTAGCTAGGACTGAGAAACACCCCAGAACTGAGGAACTTAGAAAACTGGCTGAGGAATTGGGATTTGCCTTAGGGGATGGGAGCACCTTGTTGAATAAATGCATATGCCGCAGGCCACATTAATAATAATGTCTTAAGAGGCTTTGGCACATTCGCCAAAGCTCTGGGATTTTTATGGCGACCACCTGGGTATATACAGTAAGTTTTGTGCAAAGGGGAGTGGCATAAGGAAACACAAAACTGGAAATTCAATAAGGATGAGTTGTAAATCTGTTCTTCAGTACCCTCAGAAGATGCATTCCTGGATGAGTGTATGTAAGTGGAAAACTTGTAAAGCAAATTGCAAAGGCACTTGGGAGATTAAAAGAATCAGTGAAGTAAAACTTACTGAAATGTTAACAATAACAACGTATTTGTTTTACATTGTTTGGATCTTCATATATAATATTGATCTTTTAAAAGATGGTACTCATGGGGAACACTTGTGTATTTATGTAAACTACAAAATGCATTTACTTCAGCAGAAGAGAGCACGTTGAAGCTGTTTGGAACACACATAGACTCGTTTTCAGATTTAAGCTGGAAGTTTATTAAGGATATGACTTCAGGCAATGATTTAATCTCCTAAAAATTGTTTCTTTATAGATAAAATAACACACCTCTTACAAATTTGTAGTAAAGTTTTGTAGATAGGTAAATCAAGTGAGGGATCTCCTATAATGCATGGAGTATAGTAGGTGCTCAATTAATGATAACTATTATTAATTTGTTTCCAAAAGAGTTTTAGAAGATGGACACAGGAGTACATGCCTGTAATCCCAGCACTTGGGAGGCTGAGGCAGGAGGATTACCATGAATTTGAGGCCAGCCTGGGCTACAGAATGAGTTTAAAGCCAGACCCTGAATCAAAAACCCAAAACAGTTTTAGAAGCCTTAAAAAATGCTTTTTGGCCCTAGTTACAGTGGCACATGCTTGTAATCTCAGCACTCTGGGAGGCTGAGGCAGGAAAGTTGTAAGTTTGAGTCCAGCCTAGGCACCTTAGAGATTTAGCAAGTCTCTGTCTCAAAATAAAAACATAAAAGAGCAGGGGATGTATCACAGTGTAAAGGTTCTGAGTTTAATCCCCAGTACTGAAAAAAAAAAAAGATTTTTGAAATTGGAATTTCTCCAACAATTCTTTCATAAGGCAGATCTTATGGGTAAAAATGGTGGTGGTTGTTATGTTCTTTATTGACATAATAACATCATGGTATCTAACCAGGGCCAGGAAGAATACATCACCATTGCCCATGAGATGAAAATGGTTTTAAAATCTCCAGACTTCAGTAAACCCATTATACAACTCCACGTGGTTAATTGGGAACGCATTTAATGGCTCACTCTTCCTTGTGAGCCCCCTGGGAAGGGCAGAATTCCCATGCTCTGGGTTAGGTGAAGCTTGGGAGTCTTTCTGATGCTTTTCTATGGTTAGAATGGATGACTGGCAACACCTGCTTTGACAGATTTCCAAGCCAAAATGATTTCTGCTGTGTGGTATGTCATAGTACCCTGGAGACGTAACAACATTTTTCATGGTCTGGAACTGACCCTAAGCTGTTGGAGGAAGATGGTTCTTGCTGGTCTTGCTGCTAAGACTCCTGCTACCCACTCCCATGTGGTGGGGTGATCGTAGGCGCCTCCAGATTTCCCAACAAGTGCCAAACCTTCTACCTGTCTATGCCCTTTCCATACTTAATCTCCCTGATCAGAAATCAGCTCTGAGGATCCCTTAGATGGAATAATTTCAAACTCCATAATCTGATTTAACACTCACCAACAGTTTTCCATTACATTTAAGGGTAAAATCTTGGTCTTTTTATATAGGGTGACCAGATACCTCAGTGTGCCTGAGGTAGTCCCCAGTTTGTCCCTTTCGTCCCAGTGTCCTGTGTATTTAATAAAGCATTGTCTTTCACTCTCAGATCCATTCTGGTTTAGACACATGTAATGTGATCATTGAAACCGTTGGCCTTGTATGACCTGGCTCTGCCAGCTTCTCCAGTTCATCCCCCATATGCCCTTCGATCACCTGAGCCAGCCTGTTTACCTTGCTCTCAGCTTTCCAGCCTCGTTGCTGCCTCAAGGCATTTGTTCTGCTGGGTAGTTTAGTGCCCAGATCTTCAAAGGCATGAGTTGCTACTTCTTGTCCTCCTTGACTCACATGTCACCTCCTCAAAGACATCTTAATATTCACCCGAAACCAAAATAGCATTCACCCCTGAATACACTGTTGCTTCACCTAGTTTTATTTCCTTTGTTTTATGCGGTGATCTAAATTATTCTCTCAGTTTATTTGTTTGCTTATTGTCTTATCTCCTTCCCCTAGAATGCAGGTTCCTAAGGCCAAGTTTCTTGTGGGCTACGTTTGCTGTCATTCTCATCTCCAAAAACCAAGTCAGTCACGTGGAAGGGAGTCTGTAAATACTTACTGAATACAGGGATGTTTGTACACGTACACCTTTGGTCAAAAAGTGAGGGGAGAAGAAATGGGCAAAATAAGAGAGTTTATTTATTTATTTATTTTTGCTACCGGGGGTTGAACTCGGGTCCTTGCACTTGCCAGGCAGGCCACGGAACCACTGAGCTAAATCCCCGGCCCGAGAGTGTTTAGACATACATTTCATTTACTCTTGAAAAAATAGCTTTACTGAGGTTTAATTCACTTACCATATAATTCACTCACTTAAAGTATAATTATTTTTAGTATATTCATGGACTCGTGCATCCAACTCTACAGTAAACTTTAGGACATTTTCTTTACTCCAAAAAATAAGCCCAAGTCCCTTAGCCATCACCCGAAGTCATTCATATCCTGGCCTTGGGCATCACCAGTCTAATTTCTGTCTCAATAGATTTGCCTGTTCTAGACATTTCATTTAAATGGACTACTATAATAGATGGTCCTTTGTGTTTGATTTCTTTCACTTAGCATAATGTTTTCAAGTTCCATCCATACTGTAGCATGTCATTCACTTTTCAATTTTCCAGATTCTCTGAGTCAAGATAGATAACCAGAAGATTATGCAGTAGATGGTTATAGTTTATCTCAGAGGATTTCAATCATGGCTGCACATCAAAATCCTCCCTCCCCTCTTCTCAGAAGCTTCAGAAAATCCAGAGTATCCAACTCCACTCTAGCATTTAGGAGGAGCAGCCTGAGTGGAGGATGATTGGTTTAGTTAATTACCTCCAGTGGGTTATTATTTAGTGTTATGCATTTGACTTTTATCTAATATTGCAAGTAAAGGTCATATGAAACTTGCTGCTGAGAGATATTGCCCACTAAGTAGGCTGTTGGGGAATCAGGTGTTAGACATTTGTCATTTAACAAGTACAAGTCCTGGTTGCCTGTAGAGTAATGAAAAGCTAGAAGTGTGACACACTTTGATGCTGCCTTGTTTTTTTTTCCTTTGTGATACAAGGCGGGTTGATCAGCCTCTTTGCATCTTGGTTTCCCTAACTATAAAATGGTCCATCTTCTAGGGTTGTTGGAAGCATCTAAAAATAATAAATGAAAGTACACCAAGAGCTACAAAACGTGTAGAAGTATAACTTATTCTTATTGTTAAAAAAATAGAATCATGAGCTGGGCATGGTGCCATACACCTGTAATCCCAGCACTCGGGACGCTGAGGCAGGAGGATTGCTGTGAGTTCGAGACCAGCCTGGGCTACATAGTGAGTTCCAGGTCAGTCTCAACTACATAGTGAGACCCTGTCTCAAAAAAACAAAAAAGAAAAGAATGGAATCATGCAATTTGGATTTTGAGTGGAATGGAGTAGAAGAAGGAGTGGAAGCCAAAAAGTTCTTCTGGTGGTGCCTCAAATAAGCAACACTCACACTTATTTCGATATCTCTTTTTGCCTTTGTAAGATGTTAGTATTGGCTCAGGGAATAACTAACGATTCTTCTAATGAAAAAAAAAATTGTATGAGCCAGTGATTCTATGACCCTTTGTAGAGACCCCTCTAGGACCTCCAAGAGCTTTCAGCAGATTGCACTTGATATTAACTATCACACACTTGCTATAATTTGGTCCTTAAATGTCTTCAGAGGTGCATTGGACACTTGGTCCCTAGCCCATGGTGCTATTGGGAAATGGTGCAACTTGTAGGAGGTGGCACCTAGCAGAAGGAAGTTAGGTCATTGGATGTGTGTGCTTGAAAGGGATAATAGGACCCTGGCCCCTTCTTCTTTCTGCCTTTTTGCTTCAAGCCACCTCCTCCTCCATGAGCTCCTACCATGATTTACTGCCTCACTACCAGACCAAAACAACAGGGTCAGCTGATTGAAATCTCTAAAACCATGAGCCATAATAAATCTTTGCTCTCTATAAGGTGATTATCTCAGGTATTTTATCATAGCTGTGGAAAGCTCTCTAATACAACACCCATAACTATTTCAATTTAGTTCTAACTTAGTTCCAACTATCTTTTGTGAAATTCAACACTAATAGTCCTCTCATCGCAAAAGTAACCTTATTATCATGAAATTTTTAAATGCACAGAAAAGCAGATAGGATAGTATAATGAACAACTGTATGCTTACCCTACATGACACCTTACCATATTTGCATAGCTCCCTTTTCCTAAGCAATTTTTAAATAAAGTTACTGGCAATATTTCACTCTAAATGTTCTATTTGGAATAATCAGGACATTTTCCTACATCACCACGATAGCATTTTCCAATTCACCAAAATTAACAAAAATTCTCATATCATTGAGTACCCCATCCATATTTAAATTTCCAGTATCTCCCCCAAATGTCTTTTACAGCCACTTTGTCCAAGCCAGACTGTATTATAATGCATGCATTGACAATGTCCCTTAATTAAGAGCCTTCTCAGCTTCTGTATTTTTGATGAACTGGACATGTTGAAGAGACTTGGCTTGTTTTTCTGTATAGCATTCTGTCTAGATTTGTCTTTTTAAAGAATTTGTGCCGTCATTTAACTTGTGCCATTACTGGCCATATTTTGTGTATAGTTCGAGTGCGATCTAAAGCTTGATTGGATGCAGGGTAAACACTTTTGGCAAGGGTGCTTCTTCAAAACTAATACTACATGCTTTGTCTGCACCCCATCAGGAGGCACACATGGTACCAGCGCTGCAGGGGGCACTGCTGCTCCCTGTAATTTTTATTCATCGGTATCAGTTTTAACAGCACCAGGGAACTAACAGAGTAGAAAAAGTAAACATTTTATTTGATTGATTACTAGTAATGAGAATAATATTAATGGACTTTGTGGAGACTGTTAACTATTCTTCCCCAATTGGAGACCAACATCCTTATTATTATGCATTTCATTAAATCATATGCCAGAATCATTTTTGTAATAAATTTTATTTACCTGGACTGGAAGACCATATGTGTGCTTGATCTTCATAGATGTTCTTTGCATACCTTGTTGTCTCTCCAATTGGTGTGATTGTCTGTCTATTCTCTGCAACCTAGACAAACATGAAAAGCGTTCACTCATAGAAACATGCGTGCACACACGCACGCACACACACACACACACATGTGCGTGGATACTATGTCCTTGTGGCATAAATGCCAGTGGTAACAATGAAGACCAGCAGAGCATTATAAATGATATACCAAATAAAACAGTAATATATTTATGACATCCAAATTTCTGTCTTATGTGGTATTTGCTACAAGAGGAATAATATGAATCTAGTTAGGATTTACTAAATTAGTCTATTTAAAAGGGAAAATGAACACAGGCAGGAAATCTTTGTGTCTTTTTGTCCCACTCTTATTATTTACTATAGTTACAAGAAGCCCTTCAGCTATCTTCTAATAGTTTCTTGCACTTGAGAGTATCTTTTCTCCCACTTAAAAAAAAAATTTTTTTTTTGTGTTAGGGATTGAACTCAGGACCTTGCACTGCGAGGCAGGCGCAGTGCCACGGAGCTAAATCGCTGGCCCTTTTCTTCAACTTCTATTGCTCCTTATAATATCTAAGAAAAATCCAGACATTTCTTCTGATTTCCTTCTGTTATACTGTGAGCATTAGGCTTTCCACTGCCATTTAATTCTTATGTTACTTTATTGTTCTGAGTTATTTTCTGATCAGAAAGTTGTTGTACTATTTGTCCATTCAACAATCTTGGTACTTACGTGAAAACTTGCTTACATACATAGCAATTTCTCTCTCCCTTACTCTCCCCCTTTTTCCTTTCTCCCTCTCTCCTTCCTACTTCTTTGTTCTGCTGCTCCATATTCTCACTTCTCACTTTTCCCATCTTTAATTTTCTTGCTACTGAAAAGGCAGAATATATTTTATGGTTTGCTGGTGTTTTATATCCAAGTTCCTTTAGTCTGGATCTTGTTCCTGAGAAACTCGAATTCTATGAAGAAAATGACTCAGAATTCAGTCCTGTGCACTGTGAGGATGAATTTGAGCAATTGGAATACCTGCTGTTTTGATCTCATCTGTCCTTCAGATCCCCTGAACATATTTTATGACTCTTCAGACAATGATATTTTACTCATTGTTATATCGTCTTCAGAAAATGCTAGCAGGATGAGGAAATCTGCAGTCAGCCTTGCGTGCAGAATGTGGCATTTGTGGGCTCCTGTTACTGGGTAATTAAGGGCAGGAGTCCGTCACTTTAAGAAACAAGGAATACATGATTCAAACTACAAATTCATGAAGCTTGCAATTTGATCACATCACCAAGTCTGAGACTTCTTATGAAAGTAAGCCAACTTCCAAATAGACAAACTTCAAACTTTTTGTTTATGCAGCTTTTAGAGAGGTAGAATTAGTTTTCACTCTGTTCTAACACCCTCCCCCTTGCCTCCCCCTTCCCTATCTGGGTGGATGGGTGGATGGTTAACCTGACTCCGCAAATTTACTGCCAATAAAAACTAACAAGAATATCTGTATTGAAATACTTGTCTTATGATATCACTTCTTAAATATAATAAATGAAAGAGATTTGATGCATAGCTTATGCATACTCTTTTGCATAGAGGTGAAAGAGAGATTTACCATTTGCTATAAGATATTTACATCTGTTCATCAAAATATGAGTCCCTTTGTAGTCTTCTAAAGCCATGTCTGTAATATACATTATTATGGTAATTTAAAAATGGAACATAGAGTAGAAAAAGAACATGATAAATGCATATCATCTTACTCTTTATAGCTCTAGTAAATTTCATACCTTAGGCTAGACTGAATACATTTTGAGTTTCTCATGCAACAATCATTTTGGAAATGCGTCAGTCAACAGGCTTCTTTTACTCATTATTATTTAGCCTAAAGATCTGAGGAATCTGTTTTTATTCTGTTATCAATTTATTTCCAAGAAATGCCACTGCCTTTGTCTACTTGAATGAACATTTCCTTTCTTCCCATTTATAATGATTGTAAAGCTAGACCCCTTTCCTCTCTCATTTCATCCAGTATTTCCAAGGGGCTGCACATTTCTTTTTTAGATGGGATGCCTTCGTCTACAAATTAGTATAACAGACATTTCAGAAACAGCAGCTGAGCTGCTGAAAGTTATTTTTCCCCTTCTCAAAGGAAAGGATTGAGAATAGCTTTCAGTTTTCTTTTAATTTCTAAGCATTAAATCTTTTGGTCCAAATCATGGAAAACAACAACAACAACTGGGAAAGCATTTGTTGAATTACACAAAGGGCATGTGGTTTCGACCTCAGCGGGAACACAGGCGACAGCCTAGCTGTCCAGGCGCCATCCTTCCCTGCAAAGGTGAAATGATTTAGAGGCCTAGAGAAACTTAATTTTTCTTGATCACTATGTGCAACCCGGAATTTTAATGGCAGGCATAATTAATTCTTCTGATGTTAATCATCAGGGCTGGGCTCCACAATTATCAGCCTGGTGCAGCTGGGGCATGGTGCAGACATGAAAAATTAGGAAAATGAATCAGTAATAGGGTGGCAGATTTAATCTGCATCATGAAAACAAAGTTAAAAAGAGGAAGATCGAGAGAATTCAGCTGAAGCTTTTGTGCCAATGCACAGTGACAGAACTGAAAAATGTTGCCGATGTCCAAAGTGATTGGTAATTACCAAGCCATTGAATTTTTTATTGTCAATTTATCATTGCGCCAGAGGTTAAATTTAACATCTTCTTCCAAAGCCATCACTCTAAGAAGGCTCACTGTGCACCACGTGGCTCAGAGTCAGGGAAAGGTTAATCAGGTATTCCTTTCGTTTGCATGCGCCTCCAAACCCTCCTTCCTCCTGGCCACCGGGCCACTTCTAAATACCTGCATGGGAGATTTTCTGCTGCTCAGTACCTGCAACTTTTTGATAAATATTAGACTTTCACATACTTTTCTTTCTCCTTTGGTATTTATTTAGAACCCTGGTGCAAGAAAAGAATTATTTCTCAAGTAAAAAAAAAAAAAAAAAAA
>NW_022900938.1:19360732-19390538 GCF_012274545.1 Fukomys damarensis
CAAAAAAAAAAAAAAAAAAAAAAAATCCCATTTCAAGCCCTAGGGAAACTTCATTAAGGCACAGCTGAGACTGGGACACTTTTCTCTCAATCTCTCTCTCTCTTTCTGTCTTCCTTTTTATTAGTGGCTGGAAAAAAGCTTAGGTTAAAAGGAAGGAGATATTTATCCATGCAAATACCGCACACTTCAAATAACTCCTTTAAAAAGCATTTGGAAATGTTTGAGCGGATCCACAGTTAGATATTGAAATTCCACAGGAAGAGCTTAGTAATTTTCAAAAAGTGACTGTTTAATTCAGTCACTGCCCAATTTTTAACAGCACTTGTTTTTATCTTCTTCTGTTGTTTGCTTGGTTGTGATCCTCTTCTGTGCTTTGAAATATAGGCAGTCTCTCATTAAGGGAATGGTATGTATTTTCTATAAATTAAAAATGGAAATAGCCTTTAGGGAGACTTGAAAAAAATCAATGTGTGCATTAATTACGGTAATTCATTACTCAAATAAAAATGGGCTCAACCTTTCATTGGATAAAAATTTAGTGACTGAGGATATTTGGAAAAGACAAAGCCTATGTTTCTGATCATGTTAATCTGCGGATCAAAGACTCCATGAATCCATGCTTGGTGGAAGCTCCTCAGGGGATAGTGGAGCTGGGCTCCATCCCAGTCCCGGGCAGTGAGTTATTATTGTTGAATACAAAAGCTGCTCACATGACTGTCACCTACCAGCAGTGGCATGGGTCCTGCCTGGGCTTTCTGAGACCTTGCTTTTCTAAGCCCTCGCTTTTCTATAATTAAATCTTAACCATAAAAGTCATACCTGTCAAATGACCTCCAGCTGCCCTCATAAACAATACTGGGAATTTTGCTGGTAGCAACTCTTTGCTTTGGAAAGAACATAGGAAAATATCCTATGCAGCTTCCCTCCCCCATTTTACATTTTTTCCACTTCTCTCCACACTTAGTTTCCTCTCCCATTTTTGGAATTTAAGGGACTAAAAAATACACAGCAAATAAAGAATATAATTTATTGAAAGATCTCGCTGTCTTCTGAATTAGTAACCTGTCCTTTTAGGAAAAAGAGAGAAAGTAGAATGAAGGAATGTAATTTTTCTAACAGCATTTGGCTGCCTTTCTTTGATCATGTTTTATGGCTAGAGGATAAATTATCACGTGAAGGTTTCTGTTTAAAACCTGAACATGCTTAAGATGATTTGAATCCTGCCATATTTTGCATAGCTGCCTTTTGCCTGAGCAAGTTTAATGCAAAGCTCAGCATCTCAGAGTATAACACATATTAGCAGCTCTCTTCTGCTATTCAGCCCACCCCCTGACTATTTTAATTGGATTCTTTCCAAAACTGCAACTAATTAAGAATCAATTCAGGACCATTAGCAAGTGGGACAAGCTAGCCGGTGCTGCATATTTCAAAAGAGTTAGTTTTAATGAGAGGCGTTACTAGATGGGGGGAGAAAGAAACAGATTAAAGATAGTGTAGGGACTATCTTCAGCTAAACCAAACGACTAATGGTACAGGAAAGATGCTGAACTTGTAGTCCTCTGTAATTGATCTACTTACTGTTCTTAAGGAAACTTCAAAAACAAGAATTCAGGTATTTAGAAGTGCATTACAGGCTCAGTAACGATTTATAAACTTTACAAATCGTTGGCTTCTGAGGTGGAGTGCTCCTCTTTTTGGAGAAACACATACCTTCCATTTTCAGATCTTAACCTCAGCACCATCAACCCATTTTCTCTTCCCCAGGCTTTGTTCTGGGCCCATCTGTGTATCAGACCACAGTGCCTACAGTTGTTGCTTTTTAATTTGTCAGAGAGCCAGCCTTGCCATATTTTTGACAGCTGCTCTTGAGTTCCTTTACCACAAAGAAAAACTTTGGTAGAACCTGGTGTTTGGGGAGAGAAATTTGATGCTTACATCCTTATTAGTTGCTTCTACTTGGATCTTGGTATCCAAGGCTTCTTTGTTTTTCTGGTTTGTGTGGAGGCTGATATTTCTCTCCAGACGATGAAGGTGAAAAGTTAGTACAGTTAGCCTGCTTTGAGCATTATATTATGAATATGTGTGTAGTTTCAATGGGGCAGTGGAATATTTAATCATTAGGAAGGACAGGCCATAAATCAAATGTCTGAACTTGGATGCATTATCTTATATGCTTGATTTCAGACTTAACCTTCCTCATGGACTTCTGTCGTGAGGAATTATCTGGACTAAGTTTCTTCATTTGAAGCAATCATAACCCAACCACAGAGCTTTTATGATCATAAGATAATAGCAATAAAAAAGAGATTGTTGGCTTCTAGCAATGGACATGGACAATAAAAATATATTACTCTATAGCAAAATAATTTTACCAAGTTTAGGTTTGATTACATGTTTGAGAAGATGTAGAGCAAAGATTGAAAAGGCAATTACAAGGATATTGAAGACTTATGAGTTTAAAAGATTCTTTAAGGTGTATAGGGCCAAGGAAAGTCCTGAGTGTTTATTGGGTTGGGTTTTTCTCTACTTCAGAGTGTTGTCAAAACAATGGAGTAACCAGTTTGAATTGTGTATTGCTCTTTACAGTTGGGCTTCCAATTTGGGGAAACATTGGCTCCTCTCTACGCTATTATCTGTCCAGTCACCTGTAGTCACCCTTGATTCCCCCCATAGTCCCTTTCTACACATAATCAATCACCAAGACGTGTTGATTTTCCCTCCTTCATTTGTCACATCTGTCCCTTTCTCTCCACCCCCACCTCTATCTTACTTTGGAGCTGCATCTGTTCTTAAGTAGATTATGGCAAGGCCTCTTTCATGGGCTCTGCTCCATTCTTAACTCCTTTGATTCCTCTCTTGGCCCTGTGGACTGTTGCTGCCTCAATGGTTACACTGTTATACAATTATCAATTTTCTCCTGTGAAGCTGTGAGCTCTTTGAGGACAGGAAATAGCTCTTTCACTTCTGTATTTCCGGTCTTCACACAGTAGGAGCTTAAGAAAAACTGCTGTGTGAATTACCTCCTACTATAAATTAGGCCATGTTGTAGGCTCTGGGCATGGAATGGGGAGAAGGACTCATAGTCTGTATCCTCATGAACTTGAGGCCCTGGTAAATTATGTTCATGGAAATAAACAATTGATCTCAAAAGCTATTTGCTTGGGTGCTATGTGAAATATGTAGGTCTTGTTGTAGCACACAGATGACCATCTGATGCATAGAAGAAACCGAAAATGCTGAGAAATCTTCCATCCACCTGAGCTATATGCTGTATACATCAGAAGGGTAAATATTTTAAAGTAGTTGAGGCTGAAGTCAAATTGGATCAAGGGTATTTTGGTACTTTGCTTACTAATGGCCTCCAATTTGTTCATGGTTTCCTTGTATCAATATGGGGCAGTCTCCTTGTATGATGACCCTGAACTTGACTTTCTGACTTTCTTTGACCAGTGGTATAATAGCAAATGTGAGACAGCCAGAGATATGTAAGATGCTGGAATACTGGGGCTTGTCCTCTTGTTATACATGGCTGTGTGACTTCAGCTATCAAATGAAAAAGCTGGGGCTAGCCTGCTGGGTGATGATAGACACATAGCTTGGTCACTCTCATGGCTCTGGCTGACTGCAAGCATCTTCTGGACCCATGAGTGAGGCCATCCTAGAGCATAGAGCATCCAGCTCCCTATTGGGCACCGACTTTTCACAGGTACACGAGCAAGCTCACCCAAGAGCAGCCAAAGCTTATTCAGGTCATCAGTAGTTCCAGAACAGACTTGTGAGCAAAAATCATTGACTATTGTGTGAGCCTGTTGAGTTATGAGTAATGTGTTGGGAGGAAAAGTTTTGATACAGGTGCCAAGTATCATCTCCATTCTAGCTAGTAGGGACAGTGTCTAGGAGATTAGATGTTACATTAGGAATCTCAAATACATAAATCCCAGGCATGGGTTGGGGTAGAGAAAATTGTCAGAAAGTAATTGATTTTCAACCTATGAATGTGTGACATTTTTGCTCCTTAGGCATAAGTGCCTGAAAAGGCGACACAAAATCTCATTTCTCAAAATGCTTGCTGCCCAGCTGGGTTGACAGACAAGTTAACAGAACAAATATTTACAACAAGAGGTGAGCAATGTGATACAGGTAATACAGGCAGGTTGTGAGGGACACAGAGGAGGGGACCTTATTTAGCCAAGAATAGGAGCTCTGAGGCTTCTCCTACTGGAGCAGTCTGGTTTAGCTGACCATAGAACTCAATGTAGGAGAATGTATTAGAATGTATTTCAGCCTTATCTCTTCAGCCTGCTTTGTGTTCAGTTCAAATGTCTTCGTGATGGGGGAAGCACAGGTGTTCCATCAAGGTGGCCAGACACCAGCCTGAGGACTAGAATGAGGGGTTCTGTTTCACCTGCCTGGTGTCTGGACAGATGACGGTTTCACAGCTTGGTTATTTGGCCACATGCTGATCCATGTGTCTTACATTTGGGGACTGCAGGCCTTATCATAGGTGCAGATACATACTACCCTATAAAACACACAGCACAATCAAGGAAGAGATTTGGAGAAATTTCCTTGTTGAATATTATTATCATTTTGGAGGAGCTGCTCAGCTTTGGAATACTCTTCCTAAAAGCGGTGAATTTATCAACTTTTGACCCTTGCTGCAGTCTCTCCCATGTTCAGAAACTGAAAAATACTGGATAACTTTTTCAACTTTCTCACCTGGGATCAGGGTCTAGCACTAGCCACTCAGATGCATTTATTGGAGATTTTGCCTGTGGCACTTCTGATGTAAAGGACCAGTGACTGCCGAGAATTCACTGGTCAGCTGTGGACAACCTTAATTGCCTGGGGCAGAAGATGGCAGTGCTTAGGGGTTAGCACCAGGGCAGACCCTGCTTCTTGCAGGCCTTGGAATGCCGTTGCAAGATAGTTCTTGACTTTAGCTCTACTCAGTTTTCACTCTTGCATATAGATTGCAAGAATAACATTACAGTGTGCTGGGACTGCCACTCCTGGAGAAAAGGAGGGATAGTATGGAACATCCAAGGCTGTGTTTCTGGGCTCCCTTGAAATGAGGTGTCCTACAATGCCTTAGCTCAATGAGTCCCACTACCTTGAAGTACAAACCCAAGGGTAGGTGCTTTCTGGAGTCCCTCCAATGTCGTGCAAGTGGGTTACATGTAGATAAGACTCTGTCCCCTCAATACAGCTTTCCTGGGCTTTGGAGACTTACTTGTCATAAATTCCTGACTTCTTTTGTCCTTTGTTGCCTGTCTGTAAGTAGTAAGAACACTTAGTGTAATGTGTAAGTGTTCTGTCTTGCTGGACAAGGGAAAATAGTAAAAGTGACCTGGGATGTAGTGGCTGAAGTAGTATCCAATGAACAGTGAATGTGCTTCACAACAATTCGGGCTGCTTCCCTCTCTTGTTCCTGTTTTCCAAGTCTGGGTCTCTAGCTCTCCAGGTAATTCCAGGAACTGTCCAATAGCTTCTTAGGGATTGTTTTTCCTGGTAAGTGAACTAGTTACTTGCAACTAAGGATGGTGGTTGTTATACTCCATTATTATAGTTTAAAAAAGAAATTGGGGTCAAGACTTCACAAAGAAGGCTGGCTAATCACATTAGTTGAGGTTCAGTTGCAGAAAAATCTTCTCTTGGTGGATTTAGCAGGATAGGAAATTAATTGACTTAGAATTATAGGAAGATGAAAGAAATAGATCTGCATTGAGCCTTATGAAAAACGTTCCAAATTCTTATTTATTGTTGCTTGTTTTCTGTCTACCTCCTCTATTACAATGTAAGTCCCATGAAGGTAGCAACGTTCCAAGCACCTAAATCAGAGTCTGGTACACATATATCATTAACAACAGCAGCAGCAATAACAACAAGAAGTATACATAGGGAGAACTTTTAAATAAAAGAAACCAGAAAGGGGGCTGGGGATTTAGCTCAGTGGTTCTGCCACCTGCCTTGCAAGGACTTGAGTTAGATCCCCAGTACCAAAAACAACCACCAAAAAAAAAAAAAAAAAAAGACACCAGAAAGAACAGATAACCCTAATGGACCCATAATTTATGGATGACTGTACTAGTCAGCTTTCTGATTGCTGGCACAAAATATCTGATACCTGCAAATTAAAGGAGGTTTATTTTAGCTCACAGTTTGATAGGTTTCAATCCATGGTCCCCTGACTCCAAGGCAGGAACATCAGGGCAGAAGGGCATGGTGGAGCAATGCTGCTCACTTCTTGGTGGCCCAGAGACAGAACAGAGGGGAAAAACACAAGAGAGTAAGGGGCCAGGAACTAGACAGTGCCCAAAGTCATGTCCCCATGGCCCACCCATATACACCCAGGAGGGTGTTTACTAATCTCTCCAACCAATTAAACAGAAAATCAAGATTAACCTCCATGGTGACTTTTCTGAGAATTTAATGTATTTTTTGTACTGCATGAAAATTTGCTTGACAGTTTTTATGAATAAAGCAAACTCTTGAATTATGGAACTTGAAGTAAGGCTAGGCTGATTTAAACATTTGAACTAGATAGGCCTCAGTAATTGTATCAAAGATGTATCAGTGATAGGGAATTTCTTGTAGAAAGAGTGGGACAGATATGACAGATGAGGAAACGCAAGGAGAAAGGGCAGGAAAGCTGGATTTACGATACAGTCACAATCAAAAGGCTTGATGTCTGAATTACTACTTTCATCTTTAAATTTTGATATAGGGCATAAACTTCTTGGTATATTCTAGTATCTATTGATTCTTATCATCAGGGCTTTCTCAGGTGGCGTACAATTGTTTTGTTAGTGCCACAGTGAACTGATTAGATCCATGGGGACAGAAGAACCAGGAGTGAACAATGTCCTGTAAATATCACTGTCATTTTAGGAAGATTGGTAAAATGAGAGCAGGGACACTGTAAAGCCCTTTAGGGACACTGTAAAGCATCACCAGGGTATCAGCTTCTTTGATTCCTCCCCCACTTCCCTTCTTTCCTTCCCTCCCTCCGTGTCTTCTACCTTCCCCTCTTTCTCCTTTTCCCTTTCCTTCCTTTTTTGTTTCCTGACTTTATTTTTAATTCTGTCTTTTCATACATATTTAAAAAATTCATATGCACCAGTATGCCTCAAAACATAATTAAATTCATCCATGAAAAATTCCATTAAAAGAACATCAAAACATCTACTCCAATTCAATAGGAGCCAGGGGACTTGGAACAAGCCTGACACTTCTATATTTAATCACTAAATTTTTATTGATAGACTTTACAACAATAATCTTTTATTTACATAACTACCTTCACGCCCCAATAAATAAAACCCCAAGCCACTGTTAGTTTCTCCCTGTGTCTAAATAAAAAGGAAAACCAAATGTTTCACAGCTGTCATTGTCTTCACAAAGGACCACTGCAGAAACAAATGCCAGAGCCTGAACAGTTCTAGAAGTTAAGAATCCCACCCAAAGTAGCAACTTGTCTATTTACAATGCAGCTCACATTTAAAAAATTGACTATATTTATCTGTCAGTAAGGCAGGCTCAGAAGGAAATAACCTTGTGTAGGCAAAATATTTCCCTGTGGTTGGACAGCTGGTTAAAATCTACCACAAAGCCAGGCCAAGCAGGAGCCCTCCCCTCCCTAGATTCTAGCCACTTTGCTCTGATACTAACGAAACACCTGTGTGACAGGTGAGTGTAAACAACTTGGAAAGCAGAATTACAAGGCATGCTAGAGCTTGTGAAGGCCTTAGAGGATCCTCGGTTTCAGTGTGGATCAATTGTGTCCAACAAAGTTGTTTTCAAATTGTGGATGGTTCTCTTTATTGTTTTCTTTTTACTATTTCTCTTTCGTTTTTTTAAAAGTATAATTTATATGTACAATTAATAAACCGGACACAGAAGAGGGGATTGGGACAGACCAGGAGTGGGTACGAAGAGACTGGGAAAAAGGAAGCAAGAGAGTGAAGGGGTGGTGAAAAGGAAGTGGAAGACTCTCAAAAGGATTGGGAAAATGATCCATCAGTGAGCTTAGGAACAGGAAACCACAGTCACAGCAAATTCTACTGAAGAAGCTCAGACATCATCCCCTGCTTCTGGGCTTAGCAAAGACCACCAAGAGCTAGAGGCAGAAGGTCTGGAAAATTCAGATATGGGCGAGAAATCAGAAAGTTCAGATGAATCAAAATTTGGGAACTGTCCACAAGATAAAACAGCATGAGAACAACCTGAGTTTTCAGGATGGGGAACAAAAAAGGATCACCTCCTTTCTGACAGACTGGGTAAAGAACCCTTGGATCCAGATGCAAATCATTCTCCAAGTGCCAAGAGAGGAAGAGCAAATGCAAACTTGGGAAGCAGCTGTGCCTCCTTCCCTGAGGAAATAAACGACAGAACCGAAGCTTCTCAGGAGCCATCTACTACAGACTCCCAGGAGGCCAGAAGTCCCGGCCATTCCAGAGCAGAGAGTCAGGATTCACTGAGGCGGTTATGGCCTTCACCAGAGGCTGGAAGTCATGAAGAAGAAACACAAACACTGGGCGAAAACAGAGAGATTGTACAGGATACTATAAAAAAGATTAAGGAAAAGAGTTTTTGTAACTATGGCCCTGAACTTCTTGGCTTCCTGGTGGTGTGGCTCTTGTGCTAAGTTCTGTTAGTAGCTACTACTCATCTCCAACCCAGCAAGTGCCCGAAAATCCAGCTATGGAGGCCTTCTCAGCTCAGTTCAGTCAATTAAAGGATACATTTCCAGGCCAGAGTTACTTCCTGTGGCAGCAAGGACGTAAGTTTCTGCAGAAGGACCTCAATGCTTCAAACCCACTGAGCCAGCCACCATCATATTTACAGCAGCTCAAGAGGGGTGTGAGACCCTGAAGTGCCTGAGCCACCATGTTGCTGATGCCTATACCTCTTCTCAGAAAGTCTCTGCCATTACAGTTAATGGGGCTGAGAGAGCCTTGCAGGACAGTGACACAGTCGAGCTGTTAGTTGACTTGGAGCTGAGCTAAGGATTTGAGAATGGCCAGCAGGCTGCTGTGATACAACACTTGCATCTCTTCCTGCAGGCTCCACTTTGATCTTCTACAAGTATTGTGATCATGAGAATGCTGCCTTTAAAGATGTCGCCCTTGTCCTGACTGTGCTGCTGGAAGAAGAAACATTAGAAGCGAATGTAGGCCCAAGAGAAACTGAAGAAAAAGTGAGGGATTTACTCTGGGCCAAGTTGACCAACTCAAATATACCCAGCTCCTTGCCCACATGGACTCAGACAAATTGAGTGATCTGTGGGGCTGTATTTCACACCTGGGGCTGCCCATCCAGCCAGTGAGGAGCACTAAGGGTGCTTTTTATAAAGCTAGGCACAGAGTTGGTTATGGAAGGCCTCAGCTTATGAGAAAGTTTAAAAGGCCTTTAAAAGGAGGTTGATAAATGTGAGGGAATAGCCTGACAGATGCAAGTGAACTTATTTTAGAAAAGTTTTCATGTTTTGCCATTTGTAAAATCTTTCTAATGTAAGCTTTGAGAAAGATAAAAATGGACCCGACATGTTTTTCTTTGTCTTTTCAAGCAAATCAGGTTTAAAATATTGTTTATAAAAGTAAGGAATTTTTTAAAATCCCAAAATACAGCAACAGAGCCATTGTATAGGAAGGTATTCTCAGAGTGACTGCAGAGTGAGTTTTGCTTTCTTGAGTAAAGCTCTGAAGAACTATTTGGATACTTTTTAGAGTAAAGCCCATGTTATAAAGCAGTGCTAGGGACAAGGGGAAAAAATGAGAACCAAGACCACCTGTCATGTAAAGGTACAAGATCCCAATAATGAATGTAACTGCACTGTATACATAAACTGTACTGATAAACTCAATAAAAGAAAAAAAAAGCAGTGGTAATTTTTAGAAAATTTTTGTATTACATGTTAAATATTTTTTAAACTCTAATTGTTGTAGGATTATGTCTTATACTTAATTTACACTTGGGTAGTATGAAAAAAGAAATAATTTAAACCATTTAATCTTTATCTAATATTATGTAAGACACTATACTTTTATTCCATTAGGGAGCTGAGGTGAATGCAGCTGTGTTCAAAAAATATTCTTGAATATTGGAGTGAACGGGGAAATTGTTTATTATTATGGAAATTAAGAAATCCTAGTTGGCTGTATCTTTCCTTCAGCTCTCTTGAATGACTTAAGAGTAGTGGTTTTTAAACTACCAGCACTTCTCCTGTCTGTATCAGAATAGTTCTATTTTTGATTGTTTTATATGTTGGGGTTCTGTGTAACAAGGTTCCATTGGAACAAGGAGTTTCACTAATAATGAAGTTTGAAAATCATCGATTAAATAAAAAAAATCTTAGAGATAGGAAATCTTAGAGTAGAAAAATTATTTAAAGTATTAACATTTATGAGTAGGAAGATGAAATGGAAGTTTATAGAACAAAAATAAGTGAACAGCAGAATGTATAAGGTAGCATTTACTAGCATTTCTCTGATGCTTTCGTTCATGTCCATTAATCATTCTGTTCATGTGAATGGAGTTTTCATAATTGTCTAGGATGAAACAATTTGTTGTTTTTTTCTTTCTTGTATTGAGACTTGAACCCAGGGAAAGCTGAGCTACATTCTCAGACCTTTAAAAACTTTTAGATAGGATCTCACTAAGTAAGTATCCTAGGCTGACCTGGAACTTGGTGATCTTCCTTCCTCAACTTCCTGAGTATCTGGGAGTACAAGTATGTTCTACCATGTGTGGCCAATGTTGATAACCGATTTTCATAGTAGCTTTTATATGGGCATGTTGGTATAACTTTACCAAATGGTTTATTTGCCACACTATGATGAACTTTTTATAATACAGCTCATTTCTTGACAGTTAGGTAGCAGTACCATTATGTGAAGAATTAGAGAAATGCGGAAGATGTTAATTTAGTGAGGAAAAGCAAAAATGGTAGATTCACAGGAATTTTAATAGCCAAAATCAGTTGTTGGACCATGTTCTGTGAATGTAAGAAAGACTGAAAAGAGTTGTATGGATAGTAATAGTTGATTATTTTTGAGTTCTGAAAGCAGAAATTAGTAAAATGATCCAGACCTATCAAAGAGTCTGTTCCAATACATGGTCTGGGAAAATTTTAATTAGGTTTTGGCCTCTCTACTTGTAAGACAGCGTGTGTGCGTATGTGTGTGTGTGCATGTGTGTGCATATATATGTATATGTATGTATATAGTTAGGACATGTGATTATAAAAATGGAAGGATTTTAGGAAACACTTTATGAGGATCTTTTAATGATACTTAGGAGTATAACAAAGGCATGAAGAATTATTTGAAAATATTTGCCACAGAAGAAACACAAACTTGTGGTTTTGTAGGATTAAACTAAGTATAAAACATAATGGTACAAGGTCTGAAGTATGCTCAGTTGAGTGTAGAGGCATACTAGAAGGAATAGTGTGCCTTTGGGACTTTGAAGGAATCTTTCCATAGATTTGAGGAGGGACCTAAACACAAAGTTGAAGTATAATGAATGGAATATCAGTGTCAATCCAGTATAAAATCAGGAAATTGAAGAAAAATGTTCAAAAACTTTTCTGTATCTTTAGATTTTAGGTGCTAGCATTATATCACACAAAACCAGTGGTAACTTGTAGAACTGTTAGGTTGGCCTGCTGACCTGTGCTACCTCAGATCTATCAAGGAACCAGTCTGCAGTATATATTCCTGCTTCTATCTGATTGAGATTGCAGTTGAAACAAAGGTAATTGTTTCTTCATTTAGTTGAATATGTTTTTTGATCATTTGCTTAATGAAGCATAATACATTTCTGAAAGTTGAATAAAATTTTTTTCTCCTAGGGAAATTCTAAAACTGACTCATACATGACACTCTGTACAAGGCATTCTGAGATTCAGCAAACAATACCTTTTTGAAGTTCTTTTGTGTTTTAAATAAAAAAAGAACCAGTATCTGATTTGTCTGTTTGGAAATTGGCTACTGTCACCTATGTGGTTTTTATTAGAGATCTATTTAACAAACTAGAGTGTCAAATGAAGCTTTATTTCTATATATCAAACTTAATTTCCATCTCAAAATTCATTTCTCCTAGTGAAAAAACATAAAGTAGGCATGGTGGCACACATCTGTAATGCCAGCACTCAAGAGAAGGAGGCAGAGGATCACTGTGAGTTCAAGGATAGCTTGGGATCCATAGCCAGACCCTGTCTCCAAAACTAAAGCCAAAACAAAAAAAAGGAAGAAAAAAAATACCTTCTTTGTCAATTCTGGATTGTTTCAACTCAAGATAGTTCTCAGTTAATTCAAGGTTTGCTCCTTTCTTTACATCTTGAATCTCAATTTCTGGTGTTTATGTATAGTTAAGGCAGCAGGGAGGCCAGATGAGGTGCTGCTAGAAGTCATTTATCCACCTACTGGTCTGCAGCCACATTCACTACTGTGTCTTGTCCAGCAAGGCAGCCTTGGCAGGCCCACCTTCTCTCAAAATCATACCTTGCCTTGCTCTTCCATGCTGAACACATTTCCAGACTCAGCGAGGCTGCCTCAGGCTTCCTATCATAGATGCCTCCCACAGGTATTTTTACTCCCTTGCTGCAGCCTCCGCTGGGCTGTGGTAGAACTCTAGGCCATCCAGCTATGCGCCCACATGAAGTGAGGTGCTGGTCTTCTCTACTTTTATCTTCCCAATTTAATTTCTCTGGATTCATCTCTCACCCTGGAATCAACCTAGGAGTAATGGACAGGAATAAGGACTCCTTCCTGGGGACACTTGCTGGAGTCTGATAATTCTCCTTGTTCCCCAGCTCTCTTCTTCCCCTATTCTTTCATCAGTGTTAGGAAAAACTGGCCTTTTTCTCGATTGTGTACCTTCCAAATTATTCTTGTTTTAAGCCAGACTACAGCTTTGAAATATTTTGATTCTTTGATTCTCTGATTCCCTGAAGCAATGACAATAAAACCTTGAAGGGGAAAAGAAGGTCATCCATTAGTATACCAAACTCTTAGCTCTACTAGGTTTTCTTAAGATCTACCCAAAGTAGTCACTATTTTTTATATCCCCAGATAGTTTTCAACCTTTCCTTATATGTCCTTCTGTTTTACAAGATCTGAATTCCAGAAGGTCTACAATACTGTCTGTGGCTATAGTTTATGACACCTTGGCTCACTATGTAAGGGATGATGATCACTGATCTCTCTCTCTCCCTCCTTCCCTCTCTCCTTCTCTCCCTTTCCTTCCCTCTCTCCCCCTCCCCCCTCCCCTTCTCCCTTTTTTCTCTCTTTCTGCAGTGCTGGGGACTGAACCCTGGGCTTCCCACACATTAGGAAAGCACTCACCACTGAAGTTCATCCCCAACCCTGACCAAAATATGACACGGGAAGCTTCTAAAATGAAGACCCAAAGACCCAGGAAAAACTTTTGGAGGAAGTTGTACAGAAGTGTGATTGGAGGACAAAGGGTAGATCTGATGGTAATAAACTATGAGCCAAAACAAGCTCTTCTTGTAAGATTCTTCTTGATCTCTGGTATAGGGCAGGACCCTTCTGAAATGAAGATCTTATGACCTATTTTTAGGAAAAGAGGATTAGATAATTCTTTATGACCTGTTTCAGAGGAAAGAGGACAAGAGTGACCTTCTTGCTTCTGTAGTTTAAAAAATTTCCTTCAGTTTAAAATACTCAGCATGCCAAGGTGTCATATTCTGGGACAACATTTCCTGAACTCTACAAGTCACCAACTAAAGAGTCACACATCTGCCTGGAGAGAAAAAATCAGGTTACAGTCATAGCCACAAAGTATATTTCTCTGGTCCAGCTCTCCTCTAATTTTAAAGCTCCTAAGAGAGGTCTGACATATTCTGCAAACCCAACCACCTCCATCTCTTTCAGATTGGATGACCTTAGGGACATTTCTGGTTGTTGTTGGCAATGGTTTAAATCTGAAGTGTCTCCCCAGTGTCTCATGTGTTTGAAAGGTGATTGGACTTCAGGGCACAATACTCAGTGGTGTATTAGTCTACTGAGAACAGCTGACTTGCTGTTAGGAGGTTGCACCTGGTCAGAGGTGGGTCACTGAGGACCTAACCTGGAAGGGTTTATCTTCTTTCCAGGCTCTTCTCTCATTCTCTGCTTCCTAGCTGCCAAGGCTTGAGCACCTTTTCCTCTGCCATGCCCTTCTGCCATCTTGTTTCTCACATGGAAGTAGCTGACCATGGACTGCAACTGTGAGCCAAAGTAGAGCTCTCTTTCTTGAAGCTGTGGGTGTCAGGTATTGTGTTTTGGAAATGGGGAAGAGACTAAGATGCTGATGATGTCAAAATCCAAGCTATGGCAGGACTATTGCCATTGCTCAGGTGCTGCTGCTGAGCTCCATGTGTGGCTCTGGAACTGCTGCTGGGGTCCTTGAGAACTTGAGAGGCCAACCTGATCTTCTCTGATGCTTTGCATTGAACTGTGTGTCTCACCACTAAAATGCAAAATTTTTCTCCAGGAAGTCCCATTCTTCCCATCAGATATCCAGATGTTACTCTCCACTGTTACATAGCATGACCAAATCCTTAAACTGAAGCTGGAAACTTCACACATCTAAACATAAGCAGTCGTAAAATCCTATGACCATTTTAAAAATTAGATATTCTGCCTATTAATTTTGTATATAGATTTTATATAGATTAACTTTAAAATAGATAGTACAGTTGGGACTATGGGACCACTTCCCTCCACTCACTGGATCTGGGCAATGCCCAAGTTCAACCTCTGGCTTTTGTTCTAAGGCTTATTACCTGCAGGCAGAGATAAGAAAAACAAAGACTTTTGAACCCTCCTTGGAATATTGTGAATACCAAACCAGTATGCACACATGCCATATTATGTGGCATGACCTATACTAGCGATGGTGAACCTTTTAGAGCTTTCAGTGATACAAACAGACCACTGTGGCCCATGTCCCATAGGTTCGCCACTACTGATCTATACTATAGTGACCTTCCTCACTTGAAGCTCATTGAAGGTCCATGCAAATGGACCACTTCTCATACATCCAATTAGAACAGAGTGAACTGTGGGAAAGGACATGCACAATAGACACAGCTGACCCATCTAGCACCCTGTCAATTATGTCAGTCATACTATGGAAGATCCGATGGGAAGTGCCCTAGACCTGGTGCAACATTAAAATTCTTAACCCCAACACCTTCAGCACTGAGCCATTCTCTTTTCCAGCAGTGAGCTTGCTCACTCTGAGTGTGCTGTCACCTAATTTAAACTTTGCCTTTTCCTTATCGTTGTGTGCTACGTCCAGTTCTTTGTTCATTATATACACGAGCTTACAAACCCATTGGGAGTCCCCTCACCCATGGTACCAGTACTGTGGATGGAATGTGAACCACCCCTCACCCTTATTTTAAAGATTTTGACCGAGACTTTTGATAAATTGCACAGGCTGACCTTGAACGTGTGATCATCTTGTTTCTGACTCCCAAGTAGCTGGGATTATAAAACTATAGCCCCCAGCTCTGTCTATTAATTTTTAAGTCATTAACTGAGTTAAAAAATATTCTCTGGATTATTATGCCTCTACTTATCAGTGATTGGCCATAACATATATTTAAATATCTCATTAAATAATTTTAAAGTCTAGGATTTTTTTTAGAGGAAACAACTCAGCTCTACTGGGAGGTAATAACACCAATAAGTAATTCTTTACATATGTATGGACCTTGATTTATTTTTTATTTAATTATTTATTTTTCTGGTACTGGGGATTGAACTCAGGACCTTGTGCTTACCAGGCAAATGTGGCACCACTGAGCTAAGTCCCTGACCCTGGACCTTGATCAATTTTCATAGGTATACATGGTTTCATAGTGTATATTGAGCAGACTAACTGTAACTGCCTGAAATTTCAGAAATAAAATGCAGTCCTTTCTATTAATAAATCTAAGCTTTGTTACTATAACCAAAACCTAAGTAACTTGGAATTAATTAGGTGCTTTATATCTATGAATGAGACACATTCAGAAAATATAAAAAATTACAACTGATAGGAAATGTACACAGGTATTTAAGGAGAAACTGCAAAAGATATGATTTGTTTGTTTTGGTTGAAGAGTGTATTGGACAGCCTCAATCCTAACACAGGTGGGTCTAGTGACATCAATAATGAATAGTAATTGCTATTTAGATTCAGTGCTTTTGGTTCCACATATGGATAACAATAGCAGGATAGCTCGTGATCATTTTCTCTGAGAGAGTAATCATTTAGGAGAAATATTTAGGAATCAGTTTAATGAAAGGAAGTAAAAGACCTCTACCTTGAAAACTACAGCTCTCTGAAAAAAGAGATCAAAGAGGATATAAGAAAATGGAAAGACATCCCGTGTTCCTGGGTAGGAAGAATGAATATAGTGTGAATGACCATACTTCCAAAGCTACAATACAGATTCAATGCAATCCATATTGAAATCTTAACAGTATATTTCACAGAACTAGAGAAAACAATATAAAAATTCATTTGGAGGGGCTGAGGATTTACCTCAGTGGTTCTGCCACCTGCCTTGCAAGCACAAAGTCCCAAGTTTGATCCCTGGTACCACAAAAACAAAGAAAAAACAGCAACAAAAAACCCTTCAATAGTGTTGCCACATTCATCCATTGTATATATTCACTCAGCATTTATTGAAGTGTCTACTGCTGGTGTTGAGGTAAAAATGGAAAAAATTCATTTGGAACCAGGAGAGACCTAGAATATCAATAGCAATTCTAGGCAACAAAGACAAAGTAGGATGTATCACAATCCCCAACTTGAAACTATACTGCAAAGCCACTGTGATAAAAACAGTAAGGTACAGACAAAGAAACAGACTTAAGGACCAGTGGAACAGTTTAGAAGATGCAGAAACAACTCCAGACATACTAAGCCACTTCATCTTTGACCAAGAAGCCAAAAACCCTTACTGGAGGAAAGAGCCTCTAATAAATGGTGCTGAAAAAACTGGATTTTAACTTGCCAAAGATTAAAACTAGACCCATATCTTTTACCATACACTAAAATGAAATTAAAGTGGATAAAGATCTAAATATTAAAACAGAAGCACTAAAACTTCTGGAAGATAGGTAGCACTTTTCAAGACATTGGCATAGGAAAAGACTTTATGAACAAATCTTCAGTAGCACAGGAACTAGCACAAAGAATCAACTACTGGGAACTCATTAAAAAGCTTTTGCTCTGCAAGAGAAACCACCAACAGAGCTAAGAGACAACCTACAATGTGGGAAAAATTCTTTACCAGCTGTTCTTCAGACAAAGGTCTACTATATAAAATATATAATGAACTAAAAAAAAATCAGACCCCCCCAAATATAAAGACCAGATACAAAAATTGGCATCTGAAATGAACAAACATTTCTCAGACAAGTAAAAAGCATCAACTAAATATATGAAAAAAGTTCAATATCACTGGTTATTCAAGAGATGGAGATGCAAACAACACTGAGATTCCACCTCACCCCAGAAAGAATGGCTGCTATCAAAAAATCAACCAATAACACATGCTGGTGGGGTTGCGGGGAGGAAGGAATCTTCCTCCACTGTTGGTGGGAGTGTAGATGGGTGCAATGACTGTGGAAATCAATAAGAAGATTCCTCACAAAACTATGACCACAGGTCCCAGTTGACCCCGATATTGCCTTGCTGGATATCTTTCTAAAAGAATTAAAAATATCATACTACAGTGACATATGTGCACCCATGTTTATAGCAGAACAGTTTGTAATAGCTAAGTCCTGGAAAGAGCCCAAAAGCCCATCAGCTGGTAAGTGGATAAAGAAGTGTTTTTTAAAAAAATTTTAAATAAAATGGCATATGACTCAGCCATATAGAAAGATGAACTTGAGATATTTATAGCTAAATGGAGGCATCTTGAGGCCATACTCATAAGTGAAATAAATAGGACACATGTAAATGCTGAATCCCTTCTCTGGTGTGGGAAACTGAAGGTGCAAATGTGAAATATATAATAAATATTGTGAAATAGGAAGAAAGTGTTTAAAGGGAAAAGAGAACTAGGGAGGGGGGAGCAGGGGGAACGAAAGAAGGGAAAGAAAAAAAGTAAGAAGGAAAAATGGAAACAAAGCTTATGTATATGGGTGGGGTGGAGGGGTTGAAGTGAGGGCAGGGGAATGGGAAAAAATAAGAAGATGTACTATGTACTGATATAAATGATGGTACTGGTATAAATGATGAATGTCATAAGTTATGTCTAAATGTACCAGTAAACTCAATTTAAAAAAAAAAAAAAGAGCAATCGGAATGGGGATTTAGCTCAGTGGTTCAGTGGCCTGCCTTGTAAGCACAAGGACCTGAGTTCAATCCCCGGTACCAAAAAAAAAGTAATCATTTAGGAATGGTTTGCCTTGCTTCCTTTTCTTTGTTTTTCCCATTAAGTTTATTGGTACATTTAAGGTAAACAATACAGTTACATTCATCATTTACATGATGTATCTTCGTTCTTATTTTTTCCCATACCCCTCCCTTCACCCCTTCCATCCTTCCCTATTTCCAGTTTTTCCTTTTTTCATTTTCTTTATTTCCTTTCCCCTGCCCTTCCCACTCCCCTATTCCTTTAGACCTTTTCTTCCTATTTTACATGATCATTTATACCATTTGAACCTTATTTACACTTCTCTTTTACACCAGAGAAACTATTCAGTATTTACTCAAGTGTGTCCTATTTATTTCACTTGATTATAGCCTCAATGTGCATCCATTTAGGTATAAATGTCTCATTTCTCATTTTTATGGGTGAGTAGTACTCCATTTTATAGAAAATCACATTTTTTTAAAATCTAGTCTTCAGTTGATGGGTAATTGGGCTATTTCCAAATTTTAGCTATTACAAACTGTGCCACTATAAGCAAGGGTGTGCATATATCGCTGTGGCACCTTGTTTCCCTTTCTACCCTTTATCTCATTCAATAAGGAAGGGGAAAAAACCCAAGCCAGAAAGTGGACAGGGTGTGTGGGGAAGGAATGTGTGGGGTGGGCAGGGTTAGTGAGTTCCTGTTCATCATCATAGATCCTCATAGGCAGGTCCAGTTGTACTTCCAGTCTCAGACCCTTAGGCATTGTACTCATCCCAACTCTCATTTGCTTCCACTGTGCATGAGGCAGGCCCTTGATCTTGTCTGTTGGCTAGTTTCCTATCTTTGTGTGAAACTCCCCTGATCCTCACTTGCTAACCACTGGTGTAGACCTCTGAGGATCTGTTCTCTCTCTTTCATGACTGCATCAAAGCAGTTTATGATGTTTATGACTTGGCTCCTTTGGACTCCCCTGTCTGAGATGCAAAAGGAAGTTATTTGTATATCTTTAGACTATTCTCTCAACCTCTGCTCAGACATTTCACTCAGCTGCTTCTTAAGCCCTGCTGGTAACCCCTTAGTTCTTCTTGGTCTTCTTTTATCTTGTATGTCATTGGGGTTAATTTCTCTGGCCATGCCATGGATAACTGTGGTTGGAAAGCCAGGTTTTGGAAATAGACTGCTTGGGTTTGGGTTTGAGTCCTGTCTACCAGATATTAGCACCTTTTTTTTTTTTTTGTAACCTTGGAGATGAAGAGGCTGAATGCAGGGCCTTCATACTGAATTACACTCCCATACCACTTCTCTTTTGTAAAAAATTTTGCGACCGGGTCTCATTAAATTGATAAATTCCCTAGATTGCGTTCAGAATCCTTCTGTCTTAGCCTCCCAGAATTATGGGATTACAGTTGTGCACCATCATGCTGGGCTTGATTATTAGCTCTTTGACTTTGGGCAGCTCACTGAACCCCTCCAAGTCTCAATTTTCTCATCTGTAAAGTGGATTAGTGATAGTATAAACTTGCGAGTTATCATAAATATTCCCTGAGATATTCAGTGCACAGAGGTCACTACAGTGTGTTGGGCACATTGTAAATAGCTACAAGTGCAAATTGTAACTATGAATAAATGAGGTGACACTGGAAGATGCAGTATCTTATGTTCTGACTGTTAATATTTTTTATTATTGCATTCCTAAATTATGAGGTGATTTCAGAGGGGAAAATGTATGCTCTCTGCAAAGGAGTGAAAGCTCACAAATCTAGGATAAAAAATAGTTTAATTTTTTGAACCTCTTCAATAACTGTCTCTTGGGTGGGTAATATAATTACCAGTGGAAAAATGAATAAAAACTCAAGCTCAATAAATTACATTTTCATTTAATTTCTTTGCTTATATTCTAAGGGAATAGGTCTTTGAATTTTGAAACACATTTTTGCCACTTAATTTTTTAAATGCTACGTGACATAGTATGCATTTTAATGTATTTGTTCATGTCCAGTTTCAACAAAACTGGGTGGGATTTAATACCCCATAATTCATGCCTAAGGTGTCTTACTACAATTATAAAATTTTATTATAATTAAAAAATATTTATATTGTTAATTAAGTGATGATGAATCCTCATAAATTCTGAACAGAGGATTATGGTTCAGTAGTCCCTGCTCAGACTTCTTATTAGCCAATCGGAATATTTGATTTCTCCTTCTAATGTGTTCAGATATTTGATGGTGAGGCTCATGGATGCCACTGGTCCTTCCCTGTGAAAGAAGGAAGCTCTCAGGGCAGTTTACCCATATTGAAGTTAATATAAACTGGTCATTTTTCTTGGGGGAATTTTTAGGGCATTTTGTGATTATTTTAAAACACCTTTTGAGTTTTAGTTTCTGTGGAGATTTCTTTTTTGTTTGTTTGTTTTTCTCATTGAGTTTATTGGTACATTTTAGGTATATAGTCCAATTGCATTCATTATTGGGATCTTGTACCTTTACATGACAAGTCTTGGTTCTCATTTTTTCCCCTTGTCCCTGCCCTCCCTTCACCCCTCCTCCCCTCCCCATTTACAAACACTTTATTTCCATTTTTTCATTTTCTCCTATTTTTTTTCTTTCCCTTATTACCTTTCTCCTACCCTTCCCACTTTCCCTACACCTTTAGCCCTTTTCTTCCTATTTCACATTAACCAGCATGTTTTGGTTACCTGCTGTGTATAAACTGCTGTTAAGGACCAGGGATGCCTTCACTCTTTGTTTATTACTCAAACAGCTTATTTCATTGTAGTCATGGTTGCCATGAAATGGTAAAATATCTAACATGCCAGAAACACTCATGCTAGTTACTGCCAGGAAGAAGTCACTGGCATATTCCAAATCCTCCTTTGATCTTGTTGTATACATTCTCCTTGGTAGAGCCACCATCTGCTTATGGAGAGCCCTTTTGTGTTTTAAACTCTAGAAACCCATTTCACTGTGGATGACGGTGCAGAGAAAGCCTCCACATTTCCTAGTTTAGTCCTCTGTCAGTGCCTTCTTGTTACTGAGCAGAATGTAAGGTGTGCCATCTCAAAACCAGCTGCTACTGTATCCTTTTGATATGAGTCCCTACCCTTCACTGTGGCCTAGCTGATGGCTGATAAGTATTGTCAGTGTGCAAAATGCTTTACTCCAGAATGTTTTATTTATGGCATACCAAGTCTGAAAATCTTAGGAACACAAGTCTCTCTGTGGGTGGGTGTTGTTTATCAATTTTATTTATTCTTTCAAAAAACCAACTCTTTGATTCATTTTTTTGATATTGTTTTCTTAGTTTCCATTGCATGGATTTCTGCTCTTGTCTTTACAATTTCCTCTCTTGTTCCAGCTTTGGGTTTTTCTTGCTCTTGTTTTTCTAGGAGTCTAAGATTTGTTGTTAACGTTGTTTATTTGATCTTGCTCTGTTTTCCTACTGTGGGCATTCAGTGCTATGAATTTTCCACATAGAACTGCTTTCATTGTGTCCCATAGATTCCTTTATGTTGTATTGGCATTTTCATTTATTTGTAAAAATTGTCTGATTTCTTCCTTAATTTCCTCTGTGATCCATTGATTGTTCAGGAGAGTGTTGTTCAATTTCCATGTGTTTGTGTAGTTCCTATGGTTTCTTGTGCTATTGATCTCCAGCTTGATTGCACTATGATCTGATAATATACAGGGAATAACTTTGATTCTTTTACATTTATTCAAACCTGTTCTGTGAGCCAGCATGTGATCTAACTTGGAGAATGACCCATGTGCAGCTGAAAAGAATGTATATTCTGATTTTGTGGGATGGAACACTCTATAAACGTCTGTTAAGTCCATGCTTTCAAAAGCTTTGTTCAATTCTAGTATTTCATTGTTGACTTTTAGCCTAGATGATCTATTTGTGAAAGTGGGGTATTTAGATACCCCACTACAATTGTATTAGTGCTTATTTGGTTTTTCATGTTACTTAATATTTGTTTTATATAGCTGGGGGCATTAGTATTTGGTGCATATATGTTTATGATTGCCATTTCTTCCTCTTGAATTGTTCCCTTTACAAGGACATAGTAGCCTTCTTTGTCTCTTTTAATCAGTTTTGGTTTGAAATTTACTTTGTCTGCGAATAAGATTGCTACCCCTGCTTTTTTCTGGGGTCCTGTCGCATGGAGAATTGCTTTTCATCCTTTCAGTTTTAGTCTATGGGCTTCTTTTTGCACTAGGTGTGTTTCTTGTATACAACATATTGTTGGATTTTGCTTCTTCATCCATTCTGCCAGTCTATTTCTCTTGATTGGTGAGTTGAGGCCATTGACATTGATGGTTATAACTGATATGTACTACTTATTATTGTCATGTTATTGGCCTTTTGTTGACTCTTTTTGCTTTTTTGCCTTCTCCTTTTAGTTTCTTGCCTTGCTTATTTGATTTGCTCTGTTGGGCCTCATGGTGTTGTTACCTTCATTGTCTTTTTCTAGGATCCTGTTTAGAATTGCTTGTAGTGCTGGTTTGGTATTCATGTAGTTTCTCAGGTGTTTTTGTTGTGAAAGTGTCTTATTTCCCTATCCATTTTGAAAGAGAGTATTGCAGGATACATCAGTCTAGGTTGGAGGTTGTTCTCTTTTAGTACTTGAAATATCTCATTCCAGGCTCTCCTTGCCCCAAGGGTTTGTGTTGAAAAGTCTGCTGTGATTCTGATGGGCTTTCCTTTGCATGTGATTTGTTTCTTTTCTTTTACTGCTTATAGTATTTTGTTCTTCTGTTGGGTTTCCAGGATCTTGATTATTGTATGTCTAGATATAGATTTTTTTTTTTTATTGTAGCTAGTTGGGGTCCTATATGCCTCAGTTATCTGAATGTCAAATTCTTCCCCTCTGTTTGGGAAGTTTTCTGTCCTTAATTCTGTGAACAGCTTTTTTAAGTCACTTGTATTTTCTCCTGCTACTTCATGGATTCCTATCAGTCTTATGTTATTCTTCTTTGCATCATCTAGGAGTTGTTGGATCGATTTCTCATGATCCCCTACTGTTTTTAAGAGACCTCTTTTTTCATGGTCGCTGATTGCAATCTTCTATATCTGAGATTCTATCTTTGCATTCTTTTATTCTGTTTTGTATACTTTCAATGGAGTGTTTAATCTCCTGGATATCTGTTTGAATCTGTTTTATGGATTCCATTTCTTTCCTATGTTGGGCGTTTATTGTTTCCATTTCTTTCTTATGCTGGGCCTTCATAGCTTCTATCATGGTCTTGAGCTCATCTATTTTTTTATCAGTTTCTGCTCTATAGTCTCGAATCACGACTTCCATTTTGCTCACTATCTCTGGTTATCTGGGAAATTATTTCTGTTTTGAATTTTTCTAGAGCCTGATTGATCTGTTTTGTTACTTCCTGTGCTTTGAGTTCAGGGTGTCCTGGTGGTTCACTATCAGCCTTTTCACCCTCATTTGCTCTACTGTTTGCCATTGGTGAACTGGAAGTCTGTCTTTGTGTCTTGCTTAAGTGTTTTCTCATTTTAATTTTTGTTGTCGGACTGTCCTTGGTTTAATCTCTGGGTTATCACCCAAATCTTCCTGATACGGTTGTGCCCTAGCTTCTGGGTTTCTAATGACCTACATACAGACATTCTCATCTTCGTAACATCAGAGAAAACAGCTCATCAAATCAACCACAATCCTTTATCCCAACTGATACAATCAGCAACACAATATGATCAAGCACAACCTGGAAACTGACTACTTGTGGTAGTCAGTAGTCTATCACCCTTAAACCATGTGAATTAAATTGAAATCAAGAAGCAGTCCAAAACATGTCTGCAGTGAACAAACTTTTCAGTGTATTATATTTACCATTTAGGATGGGGGCTCAGACAGAGCTAGGACAAGAGGAGTAGATAAGTAAAAGAATTGGAAAAGGTTTCAAGTGAAGCCGGAGGGCATAGAATGACCACACAATATTTAGGAAAGTGTTGAATTTGAAAGGGATATACAGAGTAGAAGTACAAGGACAAGAATATATCCCCTTAACAGCAATAGGGGCTCACTTTCCCTTGAAACCACTGACCCCTATACGAGGTAGAATGACAGAAGAAAAGAACATAAAGAAAAGAGAAAAAATGATAAAAGAAGAAATCTGAGTTAGGGCAGGAGCAGAAACAGAAAGGGAGATGAGAGATACTATGGTGGAACAAGAGACTGTGTTGGGGAAAGAGGACAGAAAAAAGAATTTGCAGAGTTGAATGAGGAAAAGAAAGAAATAAAAAAAGGATTTTAAGGGCCTCCTCCAAACTATATCTCTGCTGTCATAATATATAACATGCACAGCCATGTGCAGAACCAAGACCCCTGATCTCAGCTAGCTGATGGCAGAACCCCACGATGCAGACTGATCTCAGGCTGCAAGGCCAGATTGAGTTCCCCAACCTCCTGAACAGTTGAACTCCACACCATTCTACTACAGGTTTGCCATGCCCTTTCTTTAAAGATGTTCAAAGTTGGGAACTCAGAAAAATACCCTTTATGACCACCTCTGCCTCTGCAGAGTGGGTCCAAAGACTGGCACAATCAGGAGGTCTGACAGTGTGCGTGTGTGTCGGGGAATTCGGGGAGTTGTGGGGATTCAGGGGTGCCTGTGCAGCTACCTACCTGGCACTGGAGTGATGGCAGATCCCAGTGGGAGAGGGTGTGGAGATTTCTATTCTACAGAAAGTAACTATAGGGCTGGGAATTTGGCTCAGTGGTTTAGCTGCCTGCCTTGCAAGCACAAGGGCCCATGTTCAAGTTCTGGTACCATGCACACACACACACATTTAGAGAAAGTAACTATAAAAAAAAGCAATCATACCCTAGTGTAATGGTTTCTGTCCTCATGCACATATACACATATACTCGTGTCACTAGAATTGTTGTGTTTGGTCCTTTTTTTTTTTGTACTGGGGTTCGAACTCAGGACCTTGTGCTTGCCAGGCAGGCAGTGGCACCACTGAGCCAAATTCCTGGCCTGAGTTACCATGTTTGGACGTTTTGTGATGATATAATGATCCCCCAAGGAGAAACCTAAGTGTAGAGAGATGAGAACCCCCAAGTAGTGATCTAGACCTGCCCCTGTTCAGTAATCTAGTCCCTGGCCACGTGTGGCTCTTAAGCATAGTGAAAGTGAGCAACTGAATTTTAAATTTTGTTTACTTTAGTTAATGTCTAAATTTAAATAGCCACTGAAGTTTTATAAATTCAGTTCCTCAGCCACACTAGTTACATTTTGTCAGAATAATTAATCAGGAGGCCACATGACAGACAGCTTCAGTGCCCAGATGTTAACTTCTAGAGGCGGTTTCTAGGTTCTTCTATCCTGAGCAAAGAATCAGACAATGCAAATGAGAAAGATAGCAAGGTTTTACAATTTTAAAGATAAGAAAGGAAGTGAGTTTGGGTCCATTAAAAGTAGGAAAAGAAGTACACTCTACAAGGGTGACATGGGACCACCCTGAAAGAGAAAACAGCAGCTCAAGCTCAGTGATGGCTGTCATTTTGTATCTCCCAGTCAGGCTGAGGCTGGGTCTAGGTTGTCCTATCAAAATCCTGCATGAGTTCCTTGGAAAGTGGAAGGAGCGCTCTCTGATTGGTTCCATATGACAGTCTTCGAGAACTGTTCTGCATGCATCCTGGAGTTTTATAATTAACAGATCACACCCCTTTCCCGTTCAGTTTGTCATCCCCTAATCTCCCACCTTACTGGTATCCCACACAAGCAAATTGAAACCCAACTCAGTGTAAATGGTTGTAATTTAGAAAAGCATAAGTTAGATAAACCAGTTAGATCAGCAACTAACTTTTGAGTGGGGACTTTCTACTGAATGATCCAAATAAGACTACTGCTCTGCTTTAATCAACTAAATATTTGATTTGTCTTGCTTCTTTGCTCATTTTATAAAAATTCTCCCTTCTCATACCTTCAGTCAGGTCTTGGATTGGTAGTGGTCTAGCACTGCCTAGTTTGTGAACTGCCATTGGCTTATATAAATTGAATTTTATTTATTTAATTTTCCTTCCTCTCTTCCTCCTTCCTTCCTTATCTTTCTCCCTTCCTCCCTCTTTCTTCTTCCTTTTCAAAGCTGAGGATCATCTTTAGTGTATTTTTAGTGTTTTAACATGCCTCAGTTAATCTTTTAACAGTTTCATTTGTTCAAGAATCACATGCTTGGCTAGTGGTAATCAGACTGAGCAGGTAGAGAATATTTTATCTTTGCAGAATGTTCTATTGATGGGCAATACTCATCTTCACAAAAAAGGATGTTAAGAGGATCTTTCTTCTTTTTTCTACTTTATCCTGTGCCCTGACATTCTTGACAGTAGAGAAATGAGGAGTTCAGAAAGGAGAGTGGAATATTAACGTAAGTCTAGACATATTGGGGCCAGGGATTTAGCTCAGCACCTGCCTTGCAAGTTTGATCCCTGGTACAAAAAAAAAAAAAAAAAAAAAAAAAAAAAAAGGTATAGATATAGAAATGTGCTTCTTGGACAGAGCTATAACCAAAGAACTGGAAGTAGAAGAAATTGAGATTTTGATTGTATTTAGGAGGCACTGTCTTCCAGGGAACTGAAGATTCCTGATTGTCAGAAGCATGGATTGTGTTGAAGAGGAGAAACTTGGTTGGAAATAAGAGTGTGGAGTGCAAATGTTTTCATCTGTTTCTCCTACTCTGTTTTTATCTGGTATGAAAAACCCAGGAACCCAAACTTGTCTTATTTACATTTTTTTCCTCTCAAACATTAATGTGTATGTATGTGGGCTAAGAATCTTGAGAAGAACACACAGATTCTTAATTGTAGGTCTGTGGTACAGCCTGCATTTCCACATTCCTGAGAAGCTCCCCAGATATAGTAGATCAGGACCACACCTCAAGTTGAAGGCTCTAGAATGTTTAGAAAACATTTGTATTTCAGACCTTTTGTAAAGAAGGTTGTTCTAATTACAGAAGGTTATACTTCTGCAGAAATCAATATACCCTTGGTTTTAAACTCAGCTAGGGAAATTTTTCTGGGAGCCAGGGATGGAAGAAGTCTGTTGTTTTTGGAGAAATTGTCCTCATTACTTGGAATTCCAAGGCTGGTATAAATATGGACTAATGCTTTCATATAGAAGTATAGGATATTTAAAAATCAAAGAGTAGCGACCTCTGGAAAATGATTCACTCACATTTCTTATATAAATAAAAGCAGTTAACGTTTCATTTCAGTATAGATGTGGCCATTTTTGTAGAACCAAGCTTTTGAAGAGAAAGCAGTTTCTATCTGGTACTGTGATTTAGAGCTAGTTGAAGAAGAAATCGATTGTAGGTGGAGACCAGCTATTGATCAGAAAGAGGAATGAGAAACTGGAACATTTCTCAAATGGAGAAAAATTCAGAATTAGAAGCCCAAAGGTATGGAAATTTCTGTTTGAAAAAAAAAAAAAACACAATGGGGAATTACATGCTTGGGCTTCTGATAAGGATGAAGAGGCTGGGGATTCTGACCAGCAGAAAATCCAAAAGGAGTGAGAGCTTTCTGCTCCTCGGTTATGTCTTGCAGACAAGTAGGGTTGGCAGAGCAAGTGAAGCTGCCTGATAGGATTGTTGAACTCCCATAAATTCTAAGCCATAATGTGACTATTCATCACAAAGATTCAGGTGGAAACCAGTAGGCCCTGCTCAGTTACTCAGGTATGATAAATACAGATCTAAAACTGAACCAAGACCAAATTGAGTCAAATCTAATGTTCTGGGAATCCACATAGGTTCATGCCTTCCCTAGTTTTTTAAAATAAAGAGTTTAATGTTTATGGAAAAATCAAAATTGGGAGGAAAAACATGTCCTCTTAATTTCTCATTCATTCATACTCGAGGGAAGCTGAACTTTCATCTATTTCATTTGTTGCTTAACAATCAGTTCTTTGGTGCTTAACAAACAGAAACCTCTGTCTACTTGATAGCAAATACCTGAAATGGCAGGATTATCTCAGGGAGGAAACAAGGTGTCTGATGAGAATTGGTCATAAAAACAAAAACAAACAAAAAAGAAACAGAAGTCTTTATGTCTGAGAGGAAATAGCAAACTACTCAAAGAATTTAACAATGTAGAAGGTATTCTGCTCTTATGATATTAATATGGTTTAATGGAGAGAACTCCACTCATAGTTAGGAGATCTATTATCTAGCATAAAAGGAAATCAACTCCAGATTGGGAAGGCTTAATACAATGCATGAAACATATGGCCTTAAATCTTCACAGATTCTAACTCCATCTACCTTCTCTGTGCAGGATGTGCTCAGATGTTACCACTCAGGTCTACATGGTACTAAGGCAGCTATATCCTCTTAAGGGGAAATAAAGGGGCTTTCACCGCCATTAATGGGTTTTCACCTTCCTCTGTAGTCCTTTCGTCTTCTCCTTGCTCCTCCTCCCTTAGGGATTCCCCACACCTCTGTTCTCTCATATCTCTGTCTCTCTCTCCCCTCCCTTCCTTCCTCCCTCCTTCCCTCCAAACCTTCCTCCCTGCCTCCTTCCTTCCTTCACTATCTTCTTTTTGCCTTCCTTCATCCCTCATGCAAATACCTAACCACAGCCTTGTAAGTTTTTAAAAAATCTCATATGCTCTTTCTTTTTAAAAATTGTTATTATTAATTATTATTGTTCTTATTACTATTAAGTAGTGTTGGGAATCACACCTAGGACCTTGTGCATGGTAGGCAAGTACTCTACCCCAGACCTGTATCCCCAGTTCATCACAATGCTTTCAAGTTTATGTTTTTAACAACACACTGAGCACGTGCTTTCTAATAGGGTTGTTTAAACAGAATCCACTGAATACTATTTTGTTTAGTCAGTAATTTACTATGTCTCCTTAAGCATATCAAATTGTTTCTGAATCTCAGTTTATAAAATAAGTTCGATCCAGATGATCTGGTTAGTTGTTTTCAGTTTTGATATACTATTTTCTTTTGTTTATACATAATCTCTTCTTTTGATACTTTTGTTTGTTTTCACTTCTGTTTCTATTTTCTCTGTTGCTTTCCAATTTCCACTATTTCCTCAGTGGAAATTTATTTATTTGTTTCTTAAATTCTTTTTTTTTTTTTATTGAGTTTATTGGTACATTTAGGGATACAGTACAGTTACATTCATTGTTGGGATCATGTACCTTTACATGGCAAGTCTTGATTCTCATTTTTTCCCCTTACCTCTGCCCTCCCTTCACCCCCTCCTCCCCTCCCCATCTACAAACACTTTATTTTCATCTTTTCATTCTCTCACATTTTTTTCTTTTCCCTTTTTGTTCTTCCCCTACGTATCACACCTTCCCTACACCTTTAGCTCCTTTCCTCCCATTTCTAAATGTCAGTAATCTTATTAGAATCTTATGCATTGTTGCAGAATATTCACACCAGGGAAACTATTT
>NW_022900938.1:19395489-19405826 GCF_012274545.1 Fukomys damarensis
TTTGGGGCCTTCCTGGTCTGTTGTCGCGCAGGCCGGGAGCTCGCGCGCACGCCGCCGGGTGATCGCAGGCAGGCAGGCAGGCAGGCAGCTGAAAAAAAACCCCCTCTGGGGTCTTTGGGGCCTTCCTGGTCTTGTTTCTTAAATTCTTATTTACTATAACTAGGTTAATTTTCTAACTGAAACACCTGGCTTCTCTGTAAGTTTCCCATGGGACCTTGGATGGAGTTAATATTGTAGACTCATCACTCACCTATCAGTCTACTTACTTGTGACTTCTGTCCTTAACACTTAATAAAGATACAAAAATTAAAAAAAAACTACCTTAACTAAGGTTGTCAATTTCCTCTGTGTTAGTAAAGTCATTGAATGCTTTAAGTCCTTGTTTGCTAGATCTCCCAGTGTGTACAACATTGTTAAACTTTCCTTCCTTTGGTTTCTATGACAGGAGCTCCTCTCCTGGTTTTCTTCCTATCCCTTAGACCTTTATTGCTTAGACTCTCAAATCCACATCCTCCATCTAGACTTCTATTTTGAACTTCAGACATGTATATCCCATTGTTAACTTGACAATTCCACTTGAATGTTTTTCTTATATGAATTTTAAAACAACATGGCCCAAAATGAACTCCAGCCCTCCTACTCTGTTCCTTCTTTTTTTCATTAAGTTTATTTGTACTTTTTAAATATATAGTACAGTTACATTCATCATTGGGATCTTTACATGATGTATCTTGGTTCTTATTTTTACCCCATACCACTGCCCTCCCTTTACCTCTCCTCCCTTCCCTATTTACAAAGACTTTGTTTTCATTTTTTCATTTTCTCATATTTTTTCTTTTCCCTTCTTTCCTTTTCTCTACCCTTTCCAATTCTCCTACTCCTTTAGACCCTTTCTTCCTATTTCACATTATAAATTATACAATTTGAACCTTATTTATTTACACTTTTAGTTTTCACACCAGAGAAACTATTCGGTATTTACATATGTATGTTCTATTTATTTCACAAGAGTATGGCCTCAATATGCATCCATTTACCTATAATTTCTTTCCTATGCTGGACATTCATGGCTTCTATCATGGTCCTGAACTCATGTTTTTTTTTTTAATGCTTGTTTTCTCGAGTCTCTAATCATGTATTTCATTCTGCTCACCATCTCTGTAGTTATCTGGGAAACTGTTTCTGTTTTGAATTTTTCTAGAGCCTCATTCATCTGTTTTATTACTTCCTGTGCTATGAGTTCAGGGTATCCCGATGGTTGATTGCCAGACTTTTCCACCTCATTTCCCCTAGAATTTGCCTTTGATGAGCTGGAAGTCTGTGTTTCTGCCTTGCTTAAATGTTTTCTCTTTTCTCTTTTTGTTGTTGGTCCTGTTCTTGGTTTAATTTCAGGGTTAATGCTTCAATCTTCTAGATATAGCCGGTCTTTACATTTTGAGTCTCTAATGACTCAGAGACACTCTCATTTTCATGATACCAGGAAGGACAACTGATTAGATCAGTCACAAAACTTTAGCCCAAGTGATGCAATCAGCAACACATAGCATGAAGAACAGCTTAGAAAATGACTGTTTGTGGTAGTTATTTATCTATCACCTTTAAACTTGTGAATTAAATAAAAATCCAGGATCAGGCCAAAATATGTTTATAGGGAATAAACTCTTCAATATAGCAACTTTGCTCTTCGGGTCATGGACTTAGAAGGAGTTGGGAAGAGAGGGATAGATAGGTAGAAGGAGAGGAGAAGGTTAGACGTGAAGCCAAAGGACACAGGAAAATCACACAAACTCTAGGAAACTGTTGAATTGATTTTTTTTTTTTTGATAGGTACCAAGGATCAAACTCAGGTCCTTGAGCTTGTGAGGCAGGGGGCAGAACCACTGAGCTAAATCCCTGGCCCTAGGAAACTTGAAGACAAGAGGGTAAGACAGCATGAAAGAACAAAGACAAGAATAGAACAACCTAAGAGCAATAGGGAACTTCACCTTTGAAACTAATGAAAACCGAGAGAAGGAAAAAGAGAGAAGAAAAGAAAAAGTAAGAAATCCAAATTAGAGCTGGAAAATGAACAAAAAGGAAGATGAAGAACAGTGTGGGAGAGTGAGAGATTGAGTGGGAAAGAGAAAGAAAAGAAAAAAAGGAAAAGGAAGATTTTGAAGGAGTGGCACAAATTTAAAAGATTAAAAATAAGAGGAAAAGAAAAAATAATTTTAAAAGTAAAAAATAAAAATGAAGGACCTCTTTCAGGGTATGTCTCTGCTGCCACAATAGACAATGTGGGCAGCAGTGTGCAGATCTAAGTCAATTAGTCTCATCAAGCCAGCAAGCAGACTCCTGAGATTCAGGCTGATTTCTGGCTGCAAGGCCCAAGTTGATCCCTGACCACCTACAGGGTTAAACTCTGTAAGGTTCTACTGCAGGTTCCAGCTGTCCTTCCCCTGAGGATAGTCCAGGTTCCAATGGGAGGTGGTGATCCCTCCAACTTACCAACTGCTGTGGTCTGGTGTGCCTTTATTGCAGATTCTCTTCCCTTTTCCAGTGGGCTTCAGTTTTCACCAAGGAGACTGAGAGAGGCCTCCTTTCTGTTACTTACTTCTGCTCTATCTTCTGGAGCTCAGTACAATGGCTTTTATGACCCCCTTTGTACCAGCACAACCAGCAGGCCTGAGTGTGTGGAGAGGGAAGAACTGGGGTGATGCTGCAGCAGCACCCGTGTAGCTCAGCTCTTCTCCAGTCTGCACCGCTTGGAGGCCCAGGGCGCTGGGGGTGGGGTAGCAGCCTAGCTCCATGAAGTGCTGGCACTCCTCACCAGTCTGCCTGTTCCTTATTTCTCATAGAAGTTTTGCCATCTAATTAATTGCCCAAACTAGAAACCAAGTGGCATCCTTGATTATTTTCTCTCCATCACCAACCATGAAGTGCTGTCAGTTACTTTTGTGTCTGATTACTTCTCTTAATCTCTAAAAGCCAAATTTCTCAGTCAAATGTCAGAGAAATCCCTCTACCTGCTGCTTCTGTCTCCAATATAGCCTCTGACCAATGTAAACCAATTGTTGTTGTATTCATGACAGATATGTTCTAAAATGTCTCTGAAAGTAGTGAATTAGCCAATCTTGAACCATTCCTCTTAGGGAAAAATACATGATCAGGTTCTTCCAAAACTGTGGTCAACATTTTCACTAACTGATCAATACATATCTTTATGTGTGCCTTCTAGTCTAAGATATCTTACTTAATATAGTTGATTAATTATCATTGAAGTCACAATCAGTAGCCCTGAATGAAGCTCCCTAACTCATGAACTATCTCTGTGAGGCATATTCCAGCCTTCATGCTCTTGGGAACAGTAGATAGCAGGTGAGCACTGTGCTTAAGGTCATTTTAAAGAATGAAATTAACATAGAGTTCAAAATGTGAAAAAAAATGTGTCAATCAGACTGTGAAAAGAACATTTTTTGAGACCTGAAACAGACAGACAGAGCATCACTTTGCTCAACCTGAGCTGGGAATATATACAAATTTCTTGCCATTTTTTTCATGTGCATGTGTGTTCTTAAAGCCTTGAAAGTGTCATGGATATTGATTTTGAAGTTATAGATAGATGTTAATGAGTAGGCAAGTTTGCAAGTATAGAATCCTTAAAATATTAGGATCAACTGTTTCATCATTTGTGCTTTGAAGTATTTTACTTAAACCCAAACTTCATGTCGCTCTTTTAGGCAAAACCTTTGCATGACTCCACAGTACAGTTAGGGTTAAGTCTAAACTCCTAAACATGGCACCCTGCTGCCTCTTCACTTTCAGCTCTTATGAATCCTTTCTTTATGCTTTTGTGTCATACTGAAATTTTTCCAATTTTTCCATTTAATTCATTATTAATCCTTTCCAATCTTTGGGTCTTTGCAGATCTTTCTCTCTTCCTCTTTACCTCCTCCTTTCTCAGCTTCCTTGTTCGCACTTTCAGGTCCCAACTTGTTACATCTTCCAAAACCTTTCTCTGACTTCATAGAACAGATCACCTGCCCCATATTCTTGCCACCATGGCTGTCTCAAGTCCTAACATTTCTTGCACTTAAAAAAAAAAACAAACACAAAACCTATTTCACTCTTTTAGAAAACTAGACACTGAGCAGGTACTAAGTTTAGCTGCTTAATGGTTTGTACTTTTATATACAGTAAGCCTGGAGCCTGGGGCTCCACAGTAAGCTTGCAACACGTGTAATGCAGGAAGAAATATTTGCTCACCATGAGCTCAATTTCATCAAAACAATTACAATATAATCATTTTGAAAATGAGATATTTTATCTGTGAATCCAAATTGGCAGGCTCAATGTCTGCACATAGTACATGTTTCAAAAATATCTATTGAGTGAAAACACTAGTTTTAATATGTTAACAACTTTAACTATAGGAAAATAGTGGTTGATTGTGAATTCTTTTTTTTTTTTGCACAAGCGAAGACATTTTTATTATAATCATCAGTGCATGTTGTGTAAAATAGTATTTCATTATGACATTTTTATACATTCATACAATGTGCTCTGATCATATCCACTCTTTGAGCATCAAGATTTTCATGAAAAAATTTGCAAAATAAAAACATTTTAAAAATAGAGTCAAAGTGCTTCCATAAAACAGATTGGAAATATTCCCACTACTCTAGGCTATGAGCACAAAAGTGCCAGATATTCCCCAGGCCCCTGGGCAAGTGTTCATACACCTCAAGGGCAACCCTACCCTTCTTCAAAGCACAGCCATTGAGTTAGAATCGTGCAGCAGTTAGCAGATGCAAACCATGCTTTATTAAAAAAGAAAAAAAGAAAGAAAAGAGGACATGAAAGGTGAAACTAGCTGCCCATTTTTCTGTAATTGTGTACTATTTCCCCATTGTGTGTTTTTTTTTTAAACTCGGGTTTCAAAGGGCAACTTTTTAATGTGTCATTTTCCGAGGTAGCACTACAAATAAACATCACCAGAGAACCCAGATTCTTGCCAACTCTTGCTGATATGAGGAGCCATGTCCGAGTGTCAGAGTTGAAATTTAACTTCAGGCCATTGTGAAAAAGAACTCAGGCAAAAGCTGCTCTGTGTTCCCAGCAGGAGATCACTGTGCAAGCAGCCAGGGAGAGGAAATGAAGAGAACCTGCCTGGGGACTTGAAAGTGAAATTCAATGCACACATTTGAATAGATAGGCCTAAGGACCCCCCACCCCCCTGAAATCCTTGTGTTCTGCATTGAGCAATTTAAGAACAAGTACTTGGAAGGAGATGCTGAGCAGAACCATGACTGCTCTATTATCCTCCCAAACCATTGCATCTTGAATGCGGGCCAGCGAGTTTCTCAACCACTGGGATAGCTATAAATTCATGGCACAGGGTGGTGCTGAGTCCCTGCTGTGTGTCTTGGCAACCTTGCTTGCTCTTTGCAGCAGAGATCACTTCTTTTCCAGAGGAAGCTCATCTGGAAGGCTGTGAGATCTTGGCTCAGGCCCCGCTTATTTATTGGTCAGCTGAAGAGGGTGATGGAAAGATGTACCTTGGGAAAACACAGATGGGTGTGTGTATCAGCAACCTTGTACCTGACCCTTGATGGCCTAAGGAAGTAAGGAGTTCTCACAGTGGGATGTAGTGAGAACCATCAGCATCAGCTCTACCCAGGAACATGTGAGAAACGTACATTCTCAGGCCAGTCTGATGCCAAGTCAAGGAATCAGAAACTCTGGAGGTGTAGTACTCAGCCGTCTGTGATTTAAGAAGGTCTCTGGGAACACTAGGATTTGAGAGTTTCAATGGTGAGAGGACAGGAAGAAGATTGTTTATCAAATAATAATAATAATAATAATGACAAATAGTATCTCAAAATCAACTGGCACACATGCTGATAAAGTTGAGGAAAACCACATGGTCACAAAGTTTTTGCAGTCTGGCAATGCCAAAAGCATTATCAGTATCACTATTAGGTGAGGTAAACACATTTTGTAGTTTTTGTCGTAAAGTTCTCAGTGGCTTACAACAGTAGACATTTTTTTCTCCTACATCTGCAAGGTGTAGCTGATCTTGGCTGGGCTCCCTCTGTTCCTAGGTGCTGCTCAGTCTAATTGGAGCTTCTGTGGGTGATTTGACTTTGTTCCACGTCCATCATCCTTCTCCTGAGTGCACAGCTAACCCAGGGATATCCTTGTCATGGCAGTGGCAGAAATAGGAGTGTGCAAGCAGATACATGCAAGGCCTCTTTCAGTCTTAGCCTGGTAAATCTGTCAGTTCCTTCTCACTCTATTCACCAGACTAAGTCATGTCTCCAAGCTCACATGGAGAACTTGATTTGCTTCTGTCACCAGAGCAACTGCAAAACCACAGGGCAAAGGGCACAAGACAGGGAGGTGTGAAAGACTGGGGCGGGGCCATGCATGCAATCAGACTCAGTCAACAATGGGCAACTTTCTCTCTGAGTTTATTAACAACACTGGGATAGCAAACCCCAAAGTGAATTTGATTTAAAGAGGAGAAAACTTCCTTCAAAACAATGAACAATACTGATTTTACTCCAGTTAGATCAACTGTGTGGTTATTAATGAAAACAGGCTAACTCAGATTAACCATGTAAGTAATTAGCAGCAGAAAAAAAGATAAAGTAGGTTTGTTTGTTTGTTTGTTTTGACTTTTGTGGTGGTGGGGGGGTTGAAGCCAAGGCTTTCACACTGAGCTACATCCCCTTCTCTTTTGATCTTTATTTTGGGATAGAGTTTTGCTAAATTGCCCAGGCTGGGTTCAAACTTGGGATCCTTCTCCCACAGTGCTGGGATTACAGGCATGCACCATCATGCCTGGTGACAAATTAAGTTTAAGCCCCATAATAAATTGATACTATTTAAGACTGAGTTTCTCGATCATATATTAAATCTAGTCCTTAAAGACAAACCTGTAGGTAAGATCTTCTCCCTCAGGATGGACTTTCCTTCTTAAATGAACTTTTGGCATTCTGCATTTTAAAGGTTCATGTCTGTTCAAAATAGTATTTCTGAACTGAATCTCACCACAGCTTTCTGGAGTCAGTTTAATAATTGTGTTAACCCTGTATTCCTAATCAGCTGCTGGCATGAAAGCTGGTAGGGTGATTAGAGTATTAGCCACAACTGGCCCACAGTTGCCAAGTATGATCATGAATCAAGCAGAAATTCAAACCAAGGAGAGGTCGGTTTCTGGAATATTCCACAAATACCCAATGTACCTCCTGCCTTTTTCCCTGTCCCCATTTTTGAGGTGTAGACCCAATAGAAGAAGAGCAAATAGCTACTATTTAGTTATATTCAGACTCAAAGATGAGCATTGTCCTACGTCAGGGGTCAAACATACAATTTTATTTATTTGCTTTTCATTGGAGATAGATATGCTTGTTATGTACTCAAAACATCTGAGTCAGAAACAAGAACTTTTCTAAACTAAAAATTACCATTGGTTAGGAGAAAAATGGCACCCACCACTCATTTTGTATCAGGTAACAGTAAACTCTAGTACTGAGGCAGGGTCTGCATAGGGTAAGTGAGAGATGGAGTTCAGTGGCTTTTTCAACAATGAGAGTGATATTCTTGATTAAAAGTTTATATTAAAAAAAACCTCAGGGTACTATGTGAGCAGGAAGTGGGGAGTCAAGATTTTACAGGGGACAGTCCGGACATACTTCTGGATCTCCTGCAGGTAGGTACTGCCATTCCCTAAAATTTGCTTGCAGTTCATCTCTTCTTTTTCTTTTTTATGATGCTGAACCAGAGGATAAAAAGATAAAGGATTGCATAGTCTGGCACATGAATGCTTCCCCACTGCGTGCTGTTGTTATGGGGAGGAAGTAGCAGCCGCCAACCGCTGTTTTATTAATAATGAGGCATTCACATAAATTCCATGCAAAATTGATTTTTGACTGTTATATAAGAATCAAATACCAGGCTTTAAAAAGTAATTGAGAAATCTATTTGTAATTTACTTTGCCTATAAGAACCCGCTGTCCTACCATAAACAATTTTGCAGTATTTTCCCCCTGTTAAACAGCTACTTTTACACATCTGTTTGGCCTCTCTTATATGACATGCAGTCAGGAGGTGCAATGAATACAGGTTTGAAACAATATGTGGCCACAATCTCTTCCAGTTCTGTCTTCAAGGGGATCTCTTGCAAGTTGTGATAGCATTTTCATCACCGTGCAGGTGAAGTATGTTAATGGCTATTTACTTGACACTGGGTGTTGACTGATGGATCATAAACCCACTCCTGGGAATAGTACAGTATGATGAAATAGCTATGCACAGGGAAAGAGAGAAAAAGAGAAAGGGAGAAAGAAAGAAAAGAAGGAAGAAAGAAAAAGGGAGAGGAAAGAGAAAGAAAAAGAATGAGAGAAAGGAAGGAAATAGAATTAGAAACAGCAGCAAATAATCCAAATCAATAAACCAAAATACAGTGAAACCTTGGTTTGTGAGCATAATTCATTCTGGAAACATGCTTGTAATCCAAAGCACTTGTATATTAAAACAAAATTTTCTATAAGCAATTATGGAAAATCAGATGATTCATTCCATAACCCAACAATATTCATATAGAAATAATTATACTGTAATATAAAATAATAAAGGAAATAAAAACATATTGACAAATTAACCTGCACTTACCTTTGAAAACCTTCATTGCTGATGTGAGGGAGACGAGAGAGGAGGGTTATTGTTCAGAATGACTTTCACTATCATTAAAGAAATCATTGCTACTATCTCATAGCTGAGTGGAATCTTTTTCTTTTGTACAGTTTGAACAAGGACTTACTCAATGACACTTGCTTTTTCCTCTTTTTGAGGATTTTGCAGAAATGTGACATTGCATTGTTGTTAAACACAGTCATTGCTTGCACTGCTCCAGCCTTATTAAGGTGGTGCTTTTCTACAAACTTTTCACTGTTTCCCACATTTTACATGTCTCCCTAATCTCCTTTGCAGTGAGGGATCCCTCCGCCTTTTTCTCTTCCTCCTCTGCAGATGACATCTCTAACATAACCTCTTGCAACTGGGAGAGGATCAACCAAGAGCAAGAAAGGGACAGGGAAGATGAGGGGAGAGGGAGAGGGAAAGGGAGACATACACACACACACACACACACACACACACGCACACAGGGGAGGAACCATAGGCTCGGTTGTGAGCATGTGAGGTTCAGCATCATGTACTACTCCTATTACAAGACATTGTTCATTTATCAAGTTAAAATTTACTAGAAATGTTTGCTTGACTTGTGCAAGACTCACAGAACAAGTTGCTCACAATCCAAGGTTTTACTGTAATTTGTTTCTCACTTCTCTTTAAAAGCCTTAGGGAATATGATCAAATGGAAAAGTCATTTGTTTGGAAATTTCTCTGGGAAACTATTTAATATTCAGTAGTTTTGTACATACTGAAGTCAACCAACTATAATAATTGATTAATTATATAATCAATTTCCAATTTTTCTTCAGATGGATATTAGAGGGCCAAAAAAATTAAAGAAAACAAATAGCTAGTATCAAAAAGGGAATGTTTTATGTATTTGGATCAATTACTGAATTCCTCTTCTTTTTTTTTTCTTTTTATTGAGTTTATTGGTACAATCTAGGTATACAATACAGTTACATTCATCATTGGGATCTTGTACCTTTACATAATAGGTCTTGATTCTCATTTTTTCGGCTTGTCCCTGCCTTCCCTTCACCCTTTCCTCCCCTCCCCATTTACAAACATTTTACTTGCATTTTTTTCAGTTTCTCATATTTTTTTCCTCTCCCTTATTACCTTTCCCCCACCCTTCCCACTTTCCCTACACCTTTAGCCCTTTACTTCCTATTTCACATTATTCATTATCTCATTAGGATCCTGTTTACTCTTATAGTTTTCTACACCAGAGAAACTATTCGGTATTTCAGTTAAAGAAATCTCTGTATGAACATTAAAAATAGGGAATCTTAAAATAAAATAAAAATAAAAGGAATGTAAAAGAGAAAAGGCAATGATGTAAGATTAAAATAATCCTTAATTCTGAAGATGAAAATGGTCCCTTAACATATTTAAATTGCTTCTTGCTCTTGTGGTCTTATTTTTTCATTATTTAGAGAATGCTTTTTAGTTTCTGTAATCAAACTCACGTAGATATGACCTTACATATTTAGTACAATGTGTTACCCCCGTACAAATGGAAAAATAAAAATAAAAAAAATTGACATTTCTAGACCAATATGGCTGTCCATTTCTGTACAATGCCAACTCAACACAGTAAATTGGGATAACTTTTTCCAAAGTTGACAGCATTAAAGTTTCCCAAAATTCTATAT
>NW_022900938.1:19406095-19466250 GCF_012274545.1 Fukomys damarensis
TATAAAAAGACTAATAATAGCAGTATGTTATGCATCGATAGCAGCAACAGCTTTTCCAGGTTCTGCAGTCATCTGAACAAAATTAAAGACATTCAGCACATTTCATTAAACAAAACAAAACAAAACAAAACAAAACAAAAAAAACAAAGAAAAAAATAATATCCAGAAAACAGCAAAGTTCTGTTGCTGTTGTGGTACCTGGCACCATTTTTTTAATTAGCATCTTAATCATCATCTGGAAAGAGAACATTCTAGAGTAACATCATTAACTATAGCTCTGATAAAGCATGGTCCCTACTATGTATCATAAAGCAGGTACAAGATATTTTACATTCACAGAGGTATGATACAGTACCGTCTAACATCAATAATACTAGAATCAGTTTTGGTTTGAAATTTGCTTTGTCTGCAAGTAAGATTGCTACCTCTGCTTTTTTCTGGGCTCCTGTCACATGGAGAATTGTTTTCTATCCTTTCACTTTCAGTCTGTGGACTTCTTTTTGCCCTAGGTGTGTTTCTTGTATACAACATATTATTGGATTTTGCTTCTTATTCCATTTTGCCAGTCTATTTTTCTTGATTGGTGAGTTGAGGCCATTGACATTGATGGTTATAACTGATATGTACTGACTTATTATTGACATGTTATTGGCCTTTTGTTGACTCTTTTTACTTTTTTGCCTTCTCCTTTTAGTTTCTTGCCTTGCCTTTTTGATTTGCTCTGTTGGGCCTCATGGTGTTGTTGCCTTCATTGCTTTTTTCTAGGATCCTGTTTAGAATTGCTTGTAGTGCTGGTTTGGTATTCATGTAGTTTCTCAGGTGTTCTTTGTCGTGGAAGTGTCTTATTTCCCCATCCATTTTGAAAGAGAGTTTTGCAGGATACATCAGTCTAGGTTGGAGGTTGTTCTCTTTTAGTACTTGAAATATCTCATTCCAGGCTCTCCTTGCCCCAAGGGTTTGTGTTGAAAAGTCTGCTGTGATTCTGATGGGCTTTCCTTTGCATGTGATTTGTTTCTTTTCTTTTACTGCTAGTAGTATTTTGTTCTTCTGTTGAGTTTCCGGGACCTTGATTATTATATGTCTAGGTGTAGATTTTTTTTGATTGTAGCTAGTTGGGGTCCTATATGCCTCAGTTATCTGAATGTCAAATTCTTCCCCTCTGTTTGGGAAGTTTTCTGTCCTTAATTCTGTGAACAGCTTTTTTAAGTCACTTGTATTTTCTCCTGCTACTTCATGGATTCCTATCAGTCTTATGTTATTCTTCTTTGCATCATCTAGGAGTTGTTGGATTGATTTCTCATGATCTCTTACTGTTTTTAAGAGACCTCTCTTTTCATGGTCACTGACTGCAATCTTATCTTCTATATCTGAGATTCTATCTTCTCATTCTTTTATTGTGTTGTGTACACTTTCAATCGAGTGTTTAATCTCCTGGGTATCTGTTTGAATCTGTTTTATGGATTCCATTTCTTTCCTATGTTGGGCATTTATTGTTTCCATTTCTTTCTTATGCTGGGCCTTCATAGCTTCTATCATGATCTTTAGCTCATCTATTTTTTTTTATCAGTTTCTGCTCTAGAGTCTCGAATCATGACTTCCATTTTGCTCACTATCTCTATGGTTATCTGGGAAATTATTTCTGTTTTGAATTTTTCTAGAGCCTGATTGATCTGTTTTGTTTCCTGTGCTTTGAGTTCAGGGTGTCCTGGTGGTTCACTATTGGCCTTTTCATCCTCATTTGCCCTACTGTTTGCTGCCCTACTGTTTGCCATTGGTGAACTAGAGGTCTGTCTTTGTGTCTTGCTTAAGTGTTTTCTCATTTTTATTTTTGTTGTTGGACTGTCCTTGGTTTAATCTCTGGGTTATCACCCAAATCTTCCTGATATAGTTGCGCCCTAGCTTCTGTGTCTCTAACTACCCGCAGACATTCTCATCTTCATAACATCAGAGAAAACAGCTCATCAAATCAACCTCAAAGCTTTACCCCATCTGATAAAATCAGCAACACATTAAGATCAAGCACAACTTGGAAACTGACCACCTGTCATAGTCACTAATCTATCACCCTTAAGTCATTTGAATTAAATTGAAATCAAGAAGCGGTCCAGAACATGTCTGCAGTGAACAAAATTTCAATATAGTATATTTATCATTTAACGGCTCAGACAAAGGGAGCATGCAAGACCTCTGATCTCAGTTAGCTGATGGCTGAACCCCATGACACAGACTGACCTCAGGCTGCAAGGCCCAGATTGAGTTTCCCAACCTTCTGAATGGTTGAACTCCACATGGTTCTACTACAGGTTTACCATGCCCTTTCTTTAAAGATGTTCAAAGTTGGGAACTCAGAAAAATACCCTTGATAACCATCTCTGCCTCTGCAGAGTGGGTCCAAAGACTGGCACAGTCAGGAGGTCTGAGAGTGCACAGGGGGTGGTGTAAGGGGAGTTATGGGGGTTCAGGGGCATCTGTGCAGCTACCTTCCTGGCACTGGAGCGATGACGGCTGGGGCGGGAGAAGGTGTGGCTCTCCTCCCTCTTCTTCTTTTTATAGTTACTTCATTTCTCTTTTTTGGTCCCTCTTTCTTCCTTCCTTTTTTTTTTTGTGGTGATGGGAACAGAGCCCTCAATTACACAACCAGCACTGTATTTCCTCAGAATTATTTTGCAGCAGTGTACATGCTTCTGTTTTTATCCTAGGACTTTTTATCCTAGGATTTTTTTTTTCTTTATGAGGGATTTCAAAATCTTGCTATTTTTTTTTCAAAATCTATTCTCCAAAGTTGTATCGATGGATACTTTACATACATAAAATTCTAAGTGAGCAGTTGAATGAATTCTGTTAATTTTGTACGGCTGGACAGCCATTTCCATGAGTAAGTCAGAACATTTTCATCACTCTAAGAGTTCTCCTGAGTCGCTTTACAGTTAACCCACTCTCCTAGCTCTTTTCTAGACTTCTGTGTAAGTGAAGTCATAATATGTAGTCCTTTGTGTTAAACTTTTTCTTTACTTTGCATATTTTTGAGATTAAAACATGTTGTTGAATGTGCTGATGTTTTTTTCTTATGGTTGAGTAGAATTACTCATAATTTGTGAAATTGAACATCTTTTTATGTGCTTATTTATGCTTGTATATTTTATTTTGTCAAATGTCTTTTTAAATCTTTTTCCTGTGTTTATTGGGCTATTTCCTTCTTACGGAGTTATAAGAATCTTTTATATAGTCTAGATATAGGCTTTTTGGTAGATATGTATTCTTTATATATTACTGTAATCTTTGTCTTGCCTTTTCATACCTTTAATGTTTTTAAGAATAAAATCTTTTAATTTTGAAATTAAATTAATAAATTTTTTGGTGAGGTGTATATTTTGTGTCCTGTGAAGAACACAGGACACAGTGATGTCTCAGACATTTTAGCTTATAATTTCTTATAGAAATTTAATAGTGTTAGCTCTTATCTGTAGGCCTAGGATCTATTTTGAACTAATTTTTGTATGTGATTTGAGGTAAGGGTAAAGGTTAAAATTTTGGTTCTGCACCAATTTGGTTATTTTCTCCTTTAATTTTGTTGTCATCTTTGTCAAAAACCAATCATAGTTGGTTTCATAGTGCATAGTTTCATTGGATCATAGTTCCATTTCTGGACTCTCTGTTCTGTCCTTTAAGCTTATTGTTCTTTTTCAAAAATTGCTTAGCTATTCTAGGAGGATTTATTTATTTAGTATTGGGGATCAAACCTAGGGCCCCATGTGTGCCAGGCAAGCACCCTATTACTGAGCCACATTTCCAGTTATTGGCTATACTCTAGGTATTTTGCATTTCCATTTAATTTTAGCATCTATTTTCCAATTTCTTCAAAGAGACCCGTGAGTTTTTTTAGGGATTGCATTGAATTGATAAATTAATTTGGAAAGAATTGATTTTCAAATATTAAATACATTTAAAACTAATACTAAAATTCCAAAAGAATTAAAATAATCATACCACAGTGATATATGTGCACCCATTTTTATAGTGGCACAATTTGTAATAGCTAAAACTTAGAAACAGCCCATTTGCCCATCAGTTGGAGACTGGATAAAGAAGATGTGGTTTTTCTATAAAATGGAATACTACTCAGCCATAAAGAATGAGAAATTAGAGTCATTCATAGGAAAATGAATACATATTGAGGCCATACTGTTAAGTGAAATAAATAAGTCGCACATATGTAAATACTGAATAGTTTCTCTGGTGTGAAAAACTATAATTGTAAATAAGATCCTAATGGTATAATTGACAATGTGAAATAGGAAGAAAAGGGCTAAAGGTGTAGGGGAAGTGGGAAGGGTAGGGGGAAGGAAATAAGGGAAAAGAAAAAATATGAGAAAATGGAAATAAAGTTTTTGTAAATAGGAAGGGAGGAGGGGGTGAAGGGAAGGCAGGGACAAGGGGAAAAAATGCGAACCAAGACCTGTCATGTAAAGGTAAAGATCCTAATGTGAATGTAACTGTACTATATACCTAAAAAGTACCAATAAATTCAATGAGAAAAAATTAATACTAAAATTATAATATAAACAACATAGGCAACTAAAACGTGATGCAGACTATTGTTAACACACTAGAGAAAATTAACATATCACTGTGTGCAATCATGTTAACTAGAGTTTTTGAAAACAGTGTAAAGCTTTTCTGCCATCTTTGTTTTTTTTGGGGTTTTTTTTGGTACCAGGGATTGAACTTGGGTCCTTGTGCTTGCAAGGCAGGCCACCGAACCACTGAGCTAAATCCCCGGCCCCACTGCCACCTTTGTTTAATCATGGTGTGGCTTGAGATCACAAATCACAGTTAAAAGACCATTTTGCATCTGCCTGTATGAATTAATCATGATACTTTTTAATTTTGTACAATCTAATAAAAATACTATAGCATTACATTGGAAACAGTTGAGAATAAGCATGTTGCAACTGTGCTTGTCAAGACATTTTCATTATTTCATTAATTGACTTTAATAAGTATACTATATTTTAAAATTTGCTCAGAAATTTACTAATAAAACTTATTAAATGTGCTATATATTTCAATTAAACACAAGAACTCAACCAGTTAGAAGTAGTACATTTTAGCAGAGAGAATAACAGAGACCTGAGTTGAAAAGACAGCTTCATGTCTTAGTAGCACATGCAAATTCCTGTGTTTCTGAGCTCAGCTTGCCCATTTATAAATTGGGGCTGCTAATGCCTGCTTCACAGGGGTAATGCAATAAAATTTTATGTGCAAAACACGTGGCATGTTCACAGAGGATGCATATGAAGTTAGTAAAAGTAGAGAGCAAAATATAGACCTCACAGTCTGGCTAAATTTTGAAGGGCCTGGTGACTGCTGTAATAGGCTGAATATCAAGTAGGAAGTTTGCTGTTTTTATGACATGCTTGAGGTGGTGTTCGCTATCTGATCTCAGGTCCCTAACAGCAACTTATGCACCATATACCCATAGAAGTTCAAAGCAAAGACCTAAACATCACAAACAAGGCTCTAGTGGGTAGGTCTTAAGTTGGACTGATAATGTTATGAGTGGGTGTCTTTCTGTAGGTGGTTCAGATGCCTTTTTTTTTCAGATGCCTCCAATTGTGAGGGATTTATGGAACTGACGTTGGTTCATGGAACTGGACATGGGCCTGGATTCACTGAGACATCTTTTCAGTTTTCTCCTGATCATCCCTTTATGCTTATCTTCTCATCAGCACAGGGATATCAGTGAAGAGTCAGCCTGTGCTAGCATATGCACCTACCAGTCAGCAGTGCAGTGCTTACCTTCAGTGGCTCAAACTCCTCAGAACCAGGGCCATAACAGATGGGACATTTAGACAATGCAGTGGACAAGCACTAGGAGACAGGAGCTCTAGACCTCTTGCTTGACCATGAAGTTGGATCAGTTCCCAAATCTCAGTTTCTGTCTTGGTAATATGCCTGATATATTCAAGGAGCATTTATGGGAAATTGTATTAGAAATTGGGTGGAGAATGTGCTTTGTCAACTGTGAAGTAAGCCCTATCTTTGGGATTGTTGTAAAATGATGCATTTGACATCTCTGTCCATTTTTTCCATTTTCTTCTGATACCAGAGCCCCAGGAAATTCAGTTCTGTCTAAATCCTCTGGCTTGAGTAGAATTGGTGTAGAATTTGAGTAATGGCTACAAACACAAACAAAAACTAGAATCATAGACTTCCTGAGTTAGTCATTCCCCAGTGGTCATCAATTTAAGTACTTGTGTAATGGAGGTTATAGTATAGATATCAAAGGTCTAGAGAAGAGAAAAACCGGCTTCTTATGTCATTGGTCTAAGTATCAGAGATGGACATATTTTATAGTTTAAAATTGAGGGAAAATCTGGACTAAAAGATTTGCAGATTAATTGAAAGGCAAAAAGGCAAAAAGAAAGTCTGTTGGAGACTTTTGGAAAAAACTTTCCTCCTACTAAGAACAGAGAAACATGAGGCAGTTATTATTCAAATAATAATTAATAGAAAAATTCACATAGCTTTGGTTTCTACTAAACAATAAGTAGACAAGAAATGATTCCATGGAAAGGTGAAAATATGAACTATATTTCTAATTTTTGGAACATATCTGTCTATTGTTTTATTATTTAAAGTAAGGAATGATTAAGATTTCGTGGAAGTGAAATAAAAACTCAAAAACTCTTGGGTGAACTAGACAAGCTGAATTTTACAGATCTGTTTTTGTTGTTACTTGTTTTTATTTAGTCATTTTACTGATTCATATATTATTGTACTAGTAACTGTGAAATTACTCTACCCTGAAATCTAGTATACAACTGATGAATGGATAGACAGAATATGACATATCCATATAGTGCAAAATTATTCATCTATATGATGTATGTATTACTTACTTTTCTTGTTTCTGAAACAAAATACCCACATCCACAAGTTAAAGGAGGAAAGTTTTATTTCAGCTCACAGTTTGTAGAGGTTTCAGTCTGTAGTTGGCTGGCTCCAAGAGAGGGTTGTATGGCAGAGGGGCATCATAGATGAGAAACAGTTCATGATGTAGCAAGAAGGCAGAAGGCAGGAAGCAGTAAGCCTACCTTCTTTCTGTCCCTTTATATTCCACCCAGGCTACAAACCTATTGATTAGTGCCATTTGTACCCAGGGTGGGGCTTCCATTATGCACCCCCTTAGTCTAGTATCACATCCTTAATTTACATCCACACACCCTAATCCAGTTACCTTAAAAACTCCCCACTTATGACCATGTAAGGCCTTGTGGGGGAGTATCTAGACACAAGCCGTAACAATGCATCAATACATGCTATAACATGAATGAACTCTGAAAACATTATGCTAAGTGAAAGACATCAGGCACATAAGGCCACATATTGTGTGATTTAATTTATAGGAAATGTCCAGAATAGGCAAATTCATAAAAACAAAAAGGAGATTAGTGATTAGGGCTTGGGGGAGAGGGGCTAGAGAAGTGACTACTAATGGATATAGTGTTTCTTTTTGGAGTGTTGAGCATGTTCTGAATTAGTAAAGATGGTCACTTAACCTTGTGAATTACATGAGAAGCTATAAGGAAAACAAAACCAATTCATAAACCCAAAAAGGACAGTCATATTTTTATGTATTCCCCCTTTTTGTTTTGTTTTTTTTTGTTTTTTTGAGACAAGGCCTCACTATGTAGTTGAGACTGACCTGGAACTCACTATGTAGCCCAGGATGGTCTTGAACTCACAACGATCCTCCTGCCTCAGCCTCCTAAGTGCTGGGATTACAGGCATGTGCCACCACGCCCGGCTTTGTATTCCCATTTTTAAAAGTACTTATGCCTATATACATGTAAAAATGTACACCTGTGTGTGTATGTATATATTATTATAAATGCAATGTTATATTTTGCTGTTTATAATAATTTTAATAACCTCTTAAACTGTGTGCTCAGGCTAGTAGTTGGCTGGTGAGTTGAAATATTTGGGTTAAATGAGGTGAGGCAGATGCTGCTGTCACCTCCTATACAGAAGTTGCTGTCTGAGCAAAAATGTCTCTGGTTTTGTTGCAATGTGTGAAAAGGACTTGTTCAGTGACAGTGAGCAGCAGCAGATGCTACAGCAAGAAATTTGGACATAGGGCCAGGGATTTTAACTCAGTGGTTCGGTGGCCTGCCTTGCAAGCACAAGGATGTGAGTTCAATCCCCGGTACCAAAAAAAAAAAAAAAATTGGACTTAGATTGATGTAAATCTGATGTTGGGATCCCCAGGACTCTTCAAAGCCAGTCAAAATGACCCCATTGTTCTTTGCCAGCAAGTAGTTTGTGGAGTGGGTAGGTAAGACCCAGTTCTGCCAGTGAGACACAGGAAAGTCTGTTAGGGACTTTTGGAAAAAACTTTCCTCCTGCTAAGAGCAGAGAAACAGGCAAATCCTACTTCCTGTTCAACACAGCCCTGCCTTCCTGCCATTGGCCCCAGGAACTATGGGGACAATCTTTTAAGACCTAGGTACCGCTGATGCCATGTCATGGCCTAGGAGAGTTATGGGCTCTGAGCGAACTGGTCCTGGAACTAAGGCACTTCAGAGCATGAATAACGAGTGCTGTAATGCCTGTACTCTAAACCAGTGGGGCGTTTTCAAATCACTGCTATGGAATTCTTTTTAAAAACATGGTTTTCCAACTCAGGCACCATTTTAAAAAAAATGTAGGCTAGCATGCTTTCTTTGATTATGGCCATTTGTGTTTTCTTGTTCATTGCATAAACAATATAAATAATGTCGTGCTATTGCCAAGCAGTTTTCGTTTTGTTTTGTTTTGAAGTAAAGACATTATGAACAGTTTGAGCACCAACCCCTGTGATGCCAGCCGTTCTCAGTGTGTGGTCCTAGGGATCCCTGAGGCCCTTTAATGATCTCTGTGAGGCTGAAGCTGTATTTATAGTGATATAAAAGTGTTATTGCCCCTTTTATTCTCTGTGAGGTTTTCAGCCACTGTCTGGCTCATGATTACCAGGGTAGACCGGACACAGGTGTGATATGAGAATTTAGCTGCCTTTGATTACACCAGAAATTAGGGATTTACAAAAATGTAAAGCAATGCCACTCTTAATTTCTTGTATTTCGGAAAATATATTTATTTTTCATAAAATGTGCTTTTCAATGAACATATAATTGGTTTATTATTGTTTTAAATGAAAATCAATACTTCATGAATTTCTCAGTTTTAATTTTTTCTGTTTTGGCTTCTTTCATATACATACTTGTGAGACATTTGTATGTCTTCCTTTGAGAAAATGTTTTTTCAAATATTTTGCCTATTTAAAAGTTGCATTATTTCTTTGGTATTGAGTTGAGTTCCTTATTTATTTGGGCTATTAACCCTTTATCAGATAATAGCTTACATGTATTTTCCCCATTTTGTAGGTTGTCTTTGTACTCGATTGTTTCCTTTGTTGTGTGTAGAAGCCTTTTAAAAATTTTTTTTAATTGATACAATTTAGGTATACAATATGACATTCATCATTGGAAAATTGTACCTTTATGTAATCTATCTTGGTTCTTATTTTTTTCCCCATTCCCCTGCCCTCCTTTCAATCCCTTCACCCGCCCCTCTCTATTACAAAGACTTTGTTTCCATTTTTTCAAAAGGGGAAGGGGAAGTGGGAGGGGTAGGGAAAGGAGAGACGGTAATGGAATTAATATTAGAAGCTTTTGGTTTGATGAAATGTCATTTGTCTTTTTCCTTGTTTTACATTGTCCTTTTGGGAATCATGTCTTTGGCAGATTAACTAATGGTCAACTAATGGTTAACTAATTCAGCTGAACTGAATCAGTGTGATTGGGTGGGAAAATCCACTTGAGGACTGTTACCAATGGTCTAAAAAGGGAACTGGAGGGGAAGATTATGGGCTGTTGATTTTCTAGGAGAAGCTTGCTGTGACTGGTTTGCCTGATTTGAACTTGGCTCTTCTGGTCAGAGGATGAGATTGGGGCATCTCTGTCACTGGGGATGGCTGCAGTCAGGGGAGCTCTGATCTTTACCATGAACATCACTTCCTGTTTCCAGTGTACCTCTCTCAGACTGGTGGCAAAAATCCTTCACCCCACCAATGCAGGTTTTCAGGCTTCCACCATTGCCCTTTGAACCTTTCGGTGCACATCCTTGATACAGACAAGTGTGAAACATTGCTGTGAGCTCTAGGCCACTGGTTGGACTCATGGAGGACATTGTCTTGGACTCTAGGCCTTCAGCTGGACTTGTGTGGGACATTTCTGTGGGATTCAGACCCTTGGCTGGATTCTTTGGGTCTCTTGCACTCCTCTCTCTGTATTTGACTTTTTGGGTGACTATTATAAAATAATCCTATAAGTTATGTGTCCTGTATTAAATCTATATCCCTTGAAAAACCCTGGCTACAACAGTACCACCCCCAAAAAATCACTGCCTAGCCCAGTGTCATTGTTTCAGTTAAACTTTAGAACCACTTTATCAGATTCCAAAAATTAACCCCAGGAAGAAATGGTAAAGATCTCAAAACAACCAAAAGGATTTGTTACATCTTTTTCAAATTGGATATTCTATACACAAATAGCTATTCAAGTTTTTCTTTGTGTTTTGTTAAAAATTTGCATTAGTCAGGTTGCATGCCTTAGTTTTATAGTTTTTTGTTTCTGTTTTTTGGATTGGAAACTAAATATTCACTCGTGGTCCACCTCATAGCATCTCTGAGTGTGTGCAGATCCCAGGGAGCAGAGGTGTGGTCCAGAGCAGGGTGCAGGCAGATTCCAAATAGGGCTCCACCCCAACCCGAAAGGCTCAGGCACACCTGCCCAAGCCAAAGGCCCACCCAGAAAAGAGCTGCACAGGCACACAAGCTTCAACCGAGGACACTCCGTAGCATTGTCTACAGCCAAGGTGCTTCCTGGAAAAGAGCTACACAGGCACACAAGCAATAGCCAGAGTCTTGCCACAACCATTGATAAATGCGCAGAGACCCTAGTGAGAAGCCTGCTCAGACAACAGAAACTATGGTACACAGCCCCCAGCCAAAGGCCCTCCCAGACAACAGGTACATAGGGGCCCCAGCAAGAGGCACAACTGGATACCATCCCAAGTGTACTCAGGCCTCAGCCAGAAGCCTGCCCAGACAACAGGTCAGCTCAGGGATACAGAAGGCCACCATTCTGAACCCAGGAATTGGTGTACTGGAGAGCAGCAGAGAAAAGGATGCACGGTGGCTTGCTGAAAATTGAAGACCACTGGGTGAGCAAAAAGTTGTCTCGGCAAAGGCACAGCAGGCTGCATCTGTTGAAATGAAAAGACACATAAACAAGTCCCAAAACAAGACTTCCAGAACACTTAAGGCAACTCCAAAGGGAAATGAGAAGGAACAGTCTGATACTAAACCACCTAGAATCCCTGAACTGGCAACAAAAGAGGATCTGGAAAAAATGAAATCAGAAATATTTTCTCAGACATCAGCAGAGATTGAGCCTATAGTGCAAGACATGATTAATAAATCTAGAGTGGACACAGATTAAAAAATAGAGAAGCTGAGGAACATGATGGAATCCCAACAGAGGAAACAAATGAAATCCATAAAACAGATTCAAACAGATTTCTAAGAGATTAAAAACTTCATTGAAAGTTTACTCAGCAGAATGAGCCAATGCAAGGATAGAATTTCAGATATAGAATATAGGATTGCAATTGGTGACCAAGAAAAGAAAAATTTCTTAAAAATAGTAAGGGATAGGGTTGGGAATTTAGCTCAGTGGTTTGGTGGCCTGCCTTGCAAGTGCAAAGACCAGAGTTCAATCCCCGGTACCAAAAAAAAAAAAAAAAAAATGTAAGGGACCATGAGAAATCAATCCAGCAGCTGCTAGATGATACAAAGAATAATGCCCATATTATAAAAACAGAGCAAGCTCAAATAAACAACCTAATGCTGAATCTTAAGCTCCTAGAAGAAGAAGAGCAAGACAAATCCAAAGTTCATAAAAGGGTAGAAATTATAAAGATCACAGCAGAAATCAATGTGAGATGGAAACTAAGAGAATGATTAAAAAAAATCAATGAATCAAAGAGTTGGTTTTTTGAAATAATAAATAAAATCAATAAACCCTTATCCAACCTTATCTAAATGGTCAAAAAGTGAAATACTTCACACTAAAATCAGGAACTAGACAAGGATGTCTGCTATCACCACTCCTGTTCAATATAGTTTTGGAAACATTACACACAGCAATTAGACAAGAGAAAGAAATAAAGATAGGAAATGAAGTGAAATTGTCATTATTTGCAGATGACATGATACTCTATATAGAAGACCCCAAGAACTCCATCAAAAGTCTTCTATACTTAACCAAATTCAGTAAAGTAGCTGGATACAAGATCAACACACAAAATGAACAACAGACTCATGGAGAGAAAAATGGGGCAAACATTGTTTTTACAACAGCATCAAAAAATTGAAATACTTAGGAATCAACCTAACAAAAGAAGTCAAAGACTTCTACTCTGAAAACTATAGCATTCTGAAAAAAAGAGATCGAAGAGGATATCAGAAAATGGAAAGACACCCTTGCTCTGAGTAGGAAGAATTAACATAGTGAAAATGACCATACTTCCAAAACGGCTATATAGATTCAATGCAATCCCTGAAATTCCAGCAGCATACTTTACAGATCTTGAGAAAACAATCCAAAAATTCATTTGGAACAAGAAGAGAACTAGAATAGCAAAAGCAATTCTAGGCAACAAAGGCAAGGTAGGGGATATCAAAATCCCCAACTTGAAACTATACTACAAAGCTACTGTGATAAAAACAGTATGGTACTGACAAAGAAGCAGACCTGAGGACCAGTGGAACAGATTAGAAGATGCAGAAACAACTCCAGGCACACTCAGCCACCTCTTTTTCGACAAGGGAACCAAACACCCTCACTGGAGGAAAGATAGCCTCTTTAATAAATGCTGCTGGAAAAACTGGATTTCAACTTGGCAAAGATTAAAACTAAACCTATATCTCTCACCATGCGCTAAACCAAAATCAAAATGGATTGAAGATCTAAATATTAAAAAAGAAACACTAAAGTGGCTGGAAGAGAGGTTAGGTAGAATTCTTGAAGACTTGGTGTAGGAAAAGATTTTATGAACAAAACTTCAGTTGCCTGTGAACTAGCACAATCAACAAGTGGGATCTCTTCTTATTAAAAAGCTTCTGCATAGCAAGAGAAACCACCAACAGTGTGAAGAGACAACCCACAATGTGGGAAAAAAACTTTCACCAGCTGTTCCTCAGACAAAGATCTACTATCTAGAATACATAAAGAACTTCAAAAAATCAGACCTTCCAAATTTAAAGAACCAATCCAAAAATAGGCATCTGAAATGAACAGATATTTCTTGGACAAAGAAGTAGAAATAGCAATTAAACATATGAAAAAATGTTCCACATCACTGGTCATTCGAGAGATGCAAATGAAAACAACACTGGAACACCTCACTCCAGAAAGAATGCTTGCTGTCATGAAATCAACCAATGACAAATGCTGGCAGGGCTATGGGGAAAGAGGAACACTGCTCCACTCCTGGTGGGAGTGTAGACTGGTACAACTACTGTGGAAATCAGTATGGAGATACCTCAAAGAACTAGGATTAGAAGTCCCATTTGACCCAGTTATTCCCCTGCTGGGTATCTTCCCTAAAGAATTAAAGGAATCATACCATAGTGATATATGTGGACCCATGTTCATAGCAACACAATTTGTAATAGCTAAAACTTGGAAGCAGCCCAATTACCTATCAACTGGAGACTGGATAAAGACAATGAGGGGTTTAAAAAAAATAAAGTGGAGTATTACTTAGCCATAGAGAATGAGAAATTAGAAACATTTATAGCTAAATGGATGCACATTGAGGTGATACTCTTAAGTTATATAGATAGGACATATATGTGTAGATACCGAAAAGTTTCTGTAGTGTGAGAAACTGAAATGTACATAAGGACTAAAAGCTATAATTGATAATGTGAGATAGGAAGAAAAGAGGCAAAGGGGAAGGGGGAAATGGTAGAGTTAGGGGGAAGGAAAGAAGAAAATGGAATTAATATGAGAAAATGAAAAATAATGGAAACAAAGTCTTTGTAAATAGGGAGGGAGGGGTTGAAGGAAGGGCAGGGGGATGTGGAAAATATAAGAACCAAGATGAATTATGTAAAGGTGCAAAGTTCTGATGATGAATGTTATTATATTGTATAACTTAAATGTACTAATAAAATTAATAAAAAATAAAATATTCACTAGTAAATCAATCTAACCCTTTCCATTTTTTGCAGTTATTTATCTAATCAGATGGTATATTTTCTTGACACAGTTGGTAATTTATACTATATTATGAAATAATCCAATTCATCAATATTTACAAATGTATTAACATCAAGAATACTTTGTTTTAAAATTTTAATATATCTGTTGTATCTTATTCTTTTTTTATTTAATACTTTTAAATTTTCTTTTACCTCTGATTTTGATTTTGGGTTTATTAGATCTTTATCTAATTTTCTAAGAAGTCAGCTTCGATTTATATTTATTAGTCTCTTTTCTGATTTTTATTCTTGTTATGGAACCAATTGAAGACAAACATTCAGAACTCAGATAAACCTGGGTTTAGTCCTGACTTTGCCATTTTCTACCTGTGTGATCTTTGCAAATACTTAATGTCTCAAAATCATTATCACTAATAATACTCATATCTCATGAATAATAAGAGTATTCCAAAAAGTAATTACCTAAGACACTTGGTTCACTACCCTCACTTGAATATCAGTATCATTTTATTTTCAATGTATTTCTCAATTATCAAATTCATCAATATATCAAATTATCAATTTTTAATTTTCATACTATACTTAATAATTCATCAAAGGTATAAATTTACTTCTTTTTTTTTTTTTTTTTTTTGGTCAGGGGAGAGTGTGAACACAGTCCCCAACTACCACAAATTATGCAGTTGAGTTTCCCACATTTGGGGAAATCACAGAGGTCATCTCGTCTGGAGTGCAATGGATATGCCTCGCCTTGGGAAAACCATCTTCGTGATCACGGTATCTCCCCTGCCAGGTAAGTATTAAATTTACTTCTGATTCGAATTTTGGTGGCCTTTCACAACTTTTTAGTGTTCTTAATAATGTTATTTCTTTGTTGTATTATTTAAAACCCAATCCATAATTGAAGATTTTGTTTTCTTTGTAACTTAGTTTAGATAATTTCTTTAAATTTCTTAGTTATTGGTTTTGTTCATTAGTTTCTTTAAACACATGATATTAGTTTTTGCTTTAATTGTATTATGGTTGGAAATGTATAGCCTTTAAAATTTCTGATTTTGGAAATATTTTTATGACCTAATATATGGACATTGTTTCTAAATCTTGCTTTTTTTTTTTTTTTGAACAAAAATGTTTGTGACTGTCCTTCATTGTGGAGTCTACATTTTATCAGTTAAAAATTACATCTTTGGCCTGTTGATTGCATTTGGTCTTGTCTGCTGTTCTATATATTTTTCTTTTGTTTACTTAGCAAATGAATATTTACTACTCTTGTTCTTCTTATCTTTCTGATTCACTTAGGTTTTAGTGAGTTTCTTTTAGGGAGCATAGAGTTGAATTTTATTTTTTAAGGCAATCTGAAAATATTGGTCTTTAAATGGGCCCGTTTAGCCCATTTACAGTTTTCTCATAATTTAAGTGTTTTTTCTTCTGACATTGTGCTGTTTATCTTTTGCTTATTTGCTCTATTACATATGTTTTTATTCATTTATATTTAATTTTTATTTTTACTAGCCTGATATGGTAATCTTAAAAGATAATGTTATTTTACTCCTATTTCACATTATTTATTATACATCTTGGTCCTCAGTTACACCAATAAACTTAATGAATTAAAAAAAAGAAAATAAATAATGTTATTTTAAACTTATTGGATGGCTGGGCATGGTGGTGCACGCCTGTAATCCCTGCACTTGGGAGGCTGAGGCAGGAGGATTGCTCTGAGTTCGAGACCAGCCTGGGCTACATAGTGAATTCCAGATCAGTCTCGACTACATAGTAAGACCCTCTCTAAAAACAAAACAAAACAAAACAAAACAAAAAAATAACCAAAAAAACTTATTGGAGGGGGAGGGGGAAAAAGGAGAGGCAGGATATATCACGTACAAGTGCAAATTCCCTAGGATGAGTGTCATCATTATGTACAGCTAAAATGTACCAATAAATTTTATGCTTAAAAATAATAAAAATAGATTGCTTATAAAACATTCTTTTTAAAATTTTTAATTTTTATTAGTATATGTTTGTAGTGAATAATGATCCCATTCTTTGTGGGGAGTTGGTACATGTACATAACACATCTCAGTTCTTTCTTCATCCCTTTCCTTTCCCCTGCCTCTCCTCTCCTTTTATCTGTTGGCCTCCTTCCCTTTTGCAAGAGATTTATCACCTTATTTCTTGTTATTTATATTTAATTTTGCTCTTTATGTATATTTTGAGTTTACCATACAAGAGAAACCATGTAATATTTAAGCTTGTATGTCTGATTTATTTTGTATCCTGCTACATTGCTGAATTTTGTTATTAATTCTAGGAGTCAGTGAAGAAATTGTTGGGGTCTTCTATGCAGAGGATCGTATTGTCTGAAAATAATAATATTTTGACTTCTACCTTTCCTATTCATATCCCTTTTATTTCTTTCTCTTGCCTGATTGCTCTGGCTAATGTTTTTGAGGACTGAATCAAAAAAGGAATACTCTTGTTTTGTTCCTGGTTTTGGAGGGAAGGCTTTCAACTCTTCCATTTAATGTGATGTTGGCAATAGGTCTGTCATATATAGTTTTTATCAGATTAAGATAAGGTTCTTCTATCCCTATTTTCTTCAGAGTTTTTATTCTGGATAGATGGAGGATTTTGTCAAAGTTTTTCTTTCTTCTGTGTCTACTGAGATGATCATGTGATTTTTGTTCTTGCTTTTGTAGTAACATACTGCATTTATTGGTTAGCATATGTTGAACCATTCTTGAATCTCTGGGAATAAGCCTACTTGGTCATGATGTATGATCTTTTTGATAATTTGTTGCCCTGTGTTTTCCAGTATTTTAAGGGTTGTTTCATCTACCATGTTTCCCCAAAAATAAAACCTAGCTGGAAAATGTTACCATGGTGATGGCCACTGTCATTCAGAAGAGTATATATTACTATTCTCTCGCTCAGTGGCTACTGTATCATGGCAGGTAAGACAAGGTGATTGGGGCTGGCATTTTTGATCTCTAGTTTTCAAGGTTGATTTTTTTTATTTGGGTTTTATTTTCAGGGAAACAGGATATGTTCATTAACAAGATTGGCCTGTAGTTCTTCCCCCAACCCTTTTTGGTTGGATCCTCATCTGATTTTGGAATCAGAGTAGTGCTAGCTTCCAGCAATAATTTTGGGAATTCCTTTTGGGTTTCATTAAATAATTTGAGGAATATTGACATTAGATCTTCCTTGTGGTGTTCAACAGTGAACCCTTTGGGATCTGAGCTTTTCTTAGTTGGTAGGTGTTTTTGTTTTGTTTCATTTTGTTTACTGCTTCAGCTTCATTGCCTGTGATTGGATTATTCAGGGTTTTAAAAAATCTTCTTGGTTCAGTTTTGGTAATTCATATATATCTAGGAATGTATCCATGTACTCATTTCTTCAGAATTCTCCATTTTATTGGAGTACAAGTTTTTGAAATAGGTGCTACTAATCCTCTAGATTTTGAAATCACCACTGTGATTAACCTTTTTCATTTCTATTTGCATTGATTTGGGTCATTTCTTCTTTTGGGGGATTAGCTAAGGGTTTGTATATTTTGTGTATTTTTTCAAAGAACCAGCTTTTCGATTCATTCACTCTGTATTTTTTATTCTCAATTTATTAAATTTTACTCTGATTATATAATTTTCTTCTTGCTATCTTTGGATTTGGATTGTTTTTATTTTTCTAGGCTGAGGTGCATGATTAGGGCACATTCTGTTTTTCTGATGTGGGCATTCATATCTATAAACTTTCCTCTTAGGACTATTTTCATTTTGTTCCATAAATTCTGATATGTCAAACTAGTATTATCATTTGATTCTAGAAATTCTAATTTCTTCCATTGGTTTCTTGCTTGACCCATTGATTATTTAAGAGTGCATCATTTAGTTTCCCTAATTTCTGTTGCCATTGATTTCTAATTTCATTGTGCTGTGATATGATAATATGCATGGTGTGATTTTATTTTGTTACACTTACTTAAGCATTCTTTATTGGGTAGTATGTGTTCTATTTTGGAAAATGTTCCATGTGCTGCTGAGAAGAATGTGTATTCTTACTGGGTGAATATTGTTCTATTGTTAGTGGAGGTCTTTTTGTTGCATTTAGTAGGTATTTACCGTAGGTCTATATTTCATTTGTCTTAGTGTTTATACTAATAGATCTCTTTCTATGGTTATGGGTGGTACAATACTAGTTCTAAGGGTATGTCAATATCCAACTTGTCTTTGAAGCTATTACTGTTGCTGATTATGTTGCTATTGCCAATGTGGCATAGCTATTGCTATTAATTGATTTCCTCTGTATGTGAATATCTGGATTGCCTTTGTGTCATTAAAAATACTGTGACCCATTCCTGGAGAACTGGGTGCTAGGCAGAACACACTGCAGCCTTCTCTTCCAAATAAACAGAGAAGTTTTATCTCTAACAGAGTCAAATACTTATAGTCACCTCCTCTCAGAGTGCATCACTGAAAAACCGACACTAACTAAAAAAGTCTCTGTACTAGCAGCAAAGTCTTTCACTATATGCAGCCCGCAAACCTCAGCCCACAAAAACTAGTATTGTACCATCCTTAACCATAGAAAGAGATTTATTAGTATAAATGAAAATTTCTTAGTATAAATGAAATATTGACCTATGGTAAATATCTTCTAAATGCAACAACTATTCCTCCACTAACAATAGAACAATATTCAACTGTAACAGCATGGAGTTAAATAATAATTTACTATTATTAATATAAAGCTTTTTTTATATCAGTAAGGATAATGGGGATGGGGAACCAGAGGATTAAAAAAGTAGAATTTAAAGAATTAATCAATGGAAATTAGGAGGAGAGAAAAGTGAGGTAAAAGATCTTATTGAGGAGTAAAACAAAAGTATTAGATAAAAGTAAAAGAACAGGGAAAGAAGAAAAAACACAAAATAAAAGATAAAATAAAAAAATTAAAAGCAGAAGAGTAAAGAAAGAAAAAAGAAAAAACCCTCCAAGTTCCCCCAAAGTCCAATGATAGAAAAAATTGAGTCAAAAAATAATTCTTTTTTTATTATTACTACTCTTAAGTTTTATTAATTTTTAGCTATTTAGTTGACTATGCTGTCATTGCTGAATTCTTTTCTGTTGTTAATGGTAGCATAGCTGTTGCTTTTAATTGGTTTTCACTGTATGCCAATATCTGGTTTATGTTTGTTTGTTTGATTTTGGTACTGGGGATCGAAATTGGATCCTTGCACTTGTGAGGCAGGCAGCAGAACCACTGAGCTAAATCCCTGGCCCTTCTTCTTTCTTTTTGAATGAGCGATTCTTTCCAGTATCTGTGGCCTTAGAAAGACACTTTACAGCCTGTCAGCTTTTTGAGATGCAGCCTGCTCCAGACGCCTCTCTTTCCATATACCCCAGACTGTGGCAACCATGCAAACTAAGGTGTGTCTTTCCTTATGTTGGTAGATAGGGAAAGTAATCAGACCATTAATCTCTGCTGCAGGTAGGCAGTAGGCTGGGGGTTTAAGCAGGCTGCTAGACTTGGTACAAACATTTTCATATCCAGACACCTCTGAAAGTCACACTTCTCTGTCCTGGTTTTTCATCATGAAGGCTTGGGCCTTTGTCCTTCCCATCTTCTCGGGTGGTCTATGTCTAGTCCATACCTTTTCTGTGGCTGTCTCCTGTAGCTGTCTCTCACCTAGTCCTTGTGGGAGGGTAAGACTGGAAACTCTGAAGTAGAATTGCTCTGTGGTTCAATCTTAAACAATTCCATTGTAAAATGGAGCCTGATTAAACACTCCTTGGCAATACGTCATGTGATCCATTGGGTTTCTCCAACTCCAGGCTGCTATCAAGGAATCACTTTTGGGGTAAAATATCAGGCTGTTTTTATAGTTTACATGAGCTGTGGGCTTTGCTTGGGGCTAGTCCTCTGGCCAGGTCTGTTATTTCTCTTTGAAGCTGCTGACTAGAGCTTACCTTCTCTTCTGGGGGACTGGCATGGTCCATGATCAGGTTGGTGGATTGGTCAGCTTCTCTTCTGGTCAGTGCTGTAGGGAAACAAAACACAGAGTGGGCTTGGAATTTATGGGTGGCTGTGACCAGAGCCTGGAATTCACAGGAATGGAGTTGGCTAAGGGTGAACATCATGTGGTGGTGGGTTCCTCTGTCCAAAACAATTCTTTAATATTCCTCAAATTGAAGAATTGAATTAAAATCCTCTTATAGACCAGGAAGAAATTAACACTCTTTTATTCTCTTTCCTCTATCACTTTCCCATCTTTTTTTTAACATAAATCTAGATTTAAGATGGTATTGGTCTTATTTTTACATAACATTTTAAATTCAATGGAAAGTTTTTGACACTTGATTTCTGTTCCTCACATATTTTTCAATAATTATTTAATACACTTACAATGTGTAAATTTTTTCAGTGTTTGTTGCTAATCTTTCAAAAGCACAATCACTCAATTCTTATATTGTTTATTGTAAATCATCTCTAGGAGTAGGAATATTTCTACTTTCATTTCATTCATCAAAATGCATTTGTTAATTATACATTTTGTCCATCTCCCTAACAAAAGCAATGTATCCAGATCTCGTGTTTCTAGAAGGTCCTACTTCCTGTCCACTGGACACCCTTTACAGAGCTACAGATGGAGGACCAGTTGGTGTCCAGAGCTACTACCTTAGTTTCAGGTGTTCAACTTGCTTCCATTCTATAAGTGCTGATCCAGTATATGGATTGCAGTATCCATGCAAGCTGGATTACATGGTATTTTTGCCTGCCAGGGAGTTTTGTTCTCTCTTCCCTTACGTTGTGCTTTCTCCTAGGGGACACCTTCCCCGTTATGAGGCACCTCCAAAGCCAACCCTCCCCTTCATGTCTTCTGGAGTGCTTTTCTAGGAAGCCACTCTGGCTCTTTTTATGAAAATGTTGCTGCTGAAGGATTGGATGTGGATGGAAAACAATGCTCCAGGTTAGAAAGCAGCACTTACATAGTAGAAGAATGGCTCTCTGATTTAATGAGCCAGGTGGCATGCAGTGGGGACAGAATAATGAGCCTTTTCACTTTGGCCAGGTGGGCTTTCTCTATGTAGGTCTGGTAGCAAGCACAGGTGGGCCCCTAATTGCTTTTAAAACTCCAGGTCCATTGACCTTACAGTTAGTGGTAAGGTTGACTGTCAGTTTAAATTTTTGGTGGCAATATAAATGTTTGCGCATGCGTGCATGTGTGTGTGTGTGTATGTGTGTGTGTCGGTGGAAAAGATTATATCAGGACTGTTAGCCAGATGCCATTTTGAACTGGAACTACTTGGGGAGTTTTTAACTTTAAGAAGTGATTACCAGGTTGCTTTTATCTACCAAGTTCTTTGGCATGTGTGAGACCTAACTAAGTGAAGAGCCAGAAAACGCTGCATGGAATGAAGAGGAAGAGAGACTTGGAAATTGTGCTCTGCCTCCTGCCTGTGTACCTCCCACTGTCCCACTGTCTCCAGCTGCCCTAGGCCTTCTCTTTGTTCTCTCTTCCTTCTTTACTTTTCCCAGGCTTGGATTTCTGAATTTAAACCTTATCTGAATCCACCCTGTTATGTCTATGTGATGCAGGGATTGTGCTCTTTTCTCTGCTGCCTCCCTGACAACCCCAACTTTACTCATCAAGATGTCTCTAAGCCAGGTGCTGGATCAGTCAGGTGTTGAATCCTTGCAGAAATGATATCTACTAGAGTGGCCTGACCTTTTCCTTCCACCTTTTACAGAAGCACAGCAGGTCAGCTTGTACCTTATTTAGGAGGCTTCGCAGGTATCAGATGGAGGAATAGCCATGTTGAATCCTGGCAGCTCACAGACTTGAGCCTGACTCTGTTTCACAGGTCCAGCATGCTTCATGGACAGAGGACCCTTCCCATCCCACTGGTGTAATCCATTGCTGCTGTGAGTTCTATCCTGGCGGCATAGCTTAAGCTCTCAGGCTGAGAGAGGAAGCCCGGGGATGGTTTCCACTTGTGTGTAAGGTTGGGATGGGCAACCCAGCAGCAGACTTCAAATGTCTTAGTCTGATTGGCTAAACTGACCAATTGTTGTAATTGAGCAAAGGGAGGAAATATGTTAAAAAAAGACATTTAAAGCAGCAGAACCTAGGCTTGAAACAGCTTAGGTTTGAAGGCATGGGTCACCATTAAAATTCCCTTCATTACCCTGATGTTCGGGGTCTAAATTACTCTCATACTTCAAAGTTGTGAAGGGCTTAGTGTGCTGAAGCCTGTAGATAAATCCTACATTTAATCCCTCTTCTTTTACATTTCCATTTTTACAGCTGTTACCAGTATGAATATCATCCCCTATAAAAGTGGAATAATTTCATAAAAGCTGTATACTTCACCATACTTAATCTTTTTATTGGGTTGTTTTGTTATACCAAGTAAAAATATACTTGTACATTTCCTGTTTTTACTTGAGCAATGAGAATGAACATATCAAAATATCAAATACTTTCTCTGAATACTCTTTTGCTTTTCATTGTCCCAAAAGATAAGAACACTAAATACTAAACATTTTTTTTTTTTTTTGGTTTTTTGAGATAGGGTCTCACTGTGTAGTTGAGACTGACCTGGAACTCACTATGTAGCCCGGGGTGATCTCGAACTCACAGCGATCCTTTTGCCTCAGCCTCCCGAGTGCTGGGATTACAGGTGTGCACCACCACGCCAGGCTATAATACTAAGCATTTTAAACCATATTATTTCTTGGATAATACTTTTTCTTTTTTTCTTTATTGTCAACAGAAATATTATAAACTATGCATACATAACAGCAAATAAACAACTCTTTATAGATACTAATCAAATAGCTAAACTGTGTCAAATAGCTGGATTTTTATATGCCTTGGTATCTTGTACATAGACATGTTAAATTATTAATTGGTGTACAGATGAATACTTGGTGTGTTGTGGATATGGCTTAGTTGTCTCTTGCATGTGATGCCATCTGATACTTGATATCAGAATGTCTGAGCCTGAAAGGTAAGAGTTGTCATGTTTATGGTTGGCAGATAGGGTAATAAGTTTAATTGTGAGGAGTCAGGAAATCAAATTGTGCAAAATATTTTGTGGTTTATTTTGCTTTTCATGAAAGTGATAGTTTACCTGGCATGGTCAGGGAACCTCATGCTGTGCTGATATTGAGACTTCTTTGTGCCCAAGATGGAGGAGGCTTTTGTCCCTAAGGGAGGTCTCTGGACCCTACGGTGCTTTCTGACTCTATAATTCCCTCTAGTTTGTGAATGTCATCCATTATGTCATCATAAGCGATCCATTGACTAGTAAACATTTGTGTATTAGTTTTTAATCAAAACAATTGGGTGGCTGGCATATACTTTGTATTTTTATTTGGTTGTTATGTTGGTATAGAAACATCTTTCTAATACAAATGTTGAAGTACTTGGAATATCACTCTAGGCAGCCAAGTTACTGTGAGTTACCTGCGTGTAAACTAGTTGTTAGAAATTCAGAGGATCTGGAATATCCCATTTTCCCCTTCCAAGAGTGTACGATTCATGGCCAATACCCTTGAAGCTACAACGGGGAAAAGATAAGCCATTCATATAATATGGAAAACATAATTGTCCAATCAAATCATATTTACAGAGTACCAATAAATGATACATTCTATTGTAGCTTAAAAGTATTATTCATTTGTTCTGCATAGCAACAGGAGCTTGGAGGGAGAGTTGTTTTTCTGACTTTATGGATGAAGAATGCGAGGATCAGAAAATTTAACTGGCTTATTTTTTCAAAGGATGGAACAATTTGTACTGTCTCTTTTGCTGTGGAAGCTTTTTCATTTTCACCATTTCACAGCTTGACCTGGAAAGATAACTATTTTGAGAGTCTAGTACTTAACAGGATGAGCAACAAATCAGAGTGGATGTACTTTCAATGATAGAGACAGTTTTGCTTAAGCAAATGCAGCATGGATGACTTCTCTGATCTCTTGTCATAGATGCACTGGCAGTAAATAGAGCCCTGTCCTAGGTCCTTTCTCTCTGTTAAGGGAAATGAGGGGCTGAACATTGGGTAATGAGCTGTCTAATCTTCCTGTAAAACTTCAAATATTACTTGCCAAGCACTGCACCTCTGAAGATCTGGGAGAGATGTCTCTGAGTTGCTGATTTCCTTTTTCAGACCACACTTACTCCTATTTTGCAAACCTGACTTCCAGCAGGAAGGGGAAAGGAATAGCAAGAGAAGATATGAAGTTGGAAGATTCCTCTGCTAGGCTTCCAATGGAAACCTTTTACTTACTGCAATAGCAAACCTGAGCAATTGTTTTCAAACTTTCGACTAAAGTCCCGCTAACAAACATTGTTAGTCTCCTGCTTTCTTCCTTCCTTCTTACAAAAAGCTGAGAATGTTTCCGAGTTGAGAGAGACACAAAAAATCTAACCCATCTAATCCTTTTATACCTGAGACAAGAGTGGGATCCAATAGCAGGTTCAAAGTTCTGAGCCAGGGAATGGCAGATTTAAGAGGGAAAGTCCAGGGTTTTAAGTTCAGAGGTTATGGCAAATAGTGTGTTTGTTTGTCTCTAAAATGGTTTAGCTTCTAAGAATGGAGCAGTACTAATTATTAATTTTTTAAAGCATAGACTTGGCTTGAGGACCTCCTGGCCAGTGGTGATGGCGGCAGCACAGACCAGCAAGGGTTCATGTACCCACACATGCAAAACCTCCCCATTATTAGCCACCCACTCCCCCACAGAGTTGTGCATCTGTTGCTATCAGTGGACCTGCACTGATGCATTACTTTCGCTCAGTGTTTACAGTTCACTTCAGAGTTTGGTCTTGGTGTTGGTTTGGACACATGTTAAGTGACGTATCCACCATTCAAGTGGTCACACACAGTATTTTCCCCATCCTAAAATTCATGAATGGAAAACAGTCAGTGCTGGTGGGAATTTAAGTGGCACTTTACCAGACAGATGGTTCCTTACAAAATAAACATATCCTTATCATACAACCCAACAACAATCCTCCGTAGTATTCACTCAGTGGAGTTGAAAATTTATGTTCACACAAAAACCTGCACATGGATGTTTGCTGAGATTTTAACATAAATGGCTTTTATGGGATATGTGTATCTTCTGGCTCTGACTGCACCCCTGGCTCTCTGTCCCACATTCAATGACCACTTAGAGCTCCAGTCACATGGAAGAAATACGAAGGCGTTGATTTCAGCCATTTATCGTCCCCTATCAGATTCCAGGAAGTGAGAAAAAAACTTGATTGTCTTAAGAGTGTCACGTAGAGGAACAAAGCCGGAGTGCCGTTTTGTTAATGTCAGATATAAATATCTTTATGAACCTTATATGTCTGGATTCATTGGCCATTTAATGAATTTGATGCACAGATGTTCGGAAAATTAGTAGCAACTGACTTCACTGGGGAAATTATAGCAAGCTAGGTGCCATTCAAGATATCAAAGACATGCTGTTCCTACAATCTGCCGAGAAACCAGGTACAGTAATTGTCTCTGTGTTATATGTAAGCTCACTATTAACACTCAATAAATGTTAATTGTATAATAATAAAAATATTGAGCATGACTCTTCCCAGTGGAGATTATGCTTTGGATGTAAAGGGATACCCTCTGTGTTCAAACCTCTCTTTCTTTTGTATTTACATTCACCTGATGGAAAGTAAAAGAGCTGGGAAAGAGCTAATTAGTGCCTTAGGCCGAGGGTTTGAATTTTGAGGTGCAAGAACTGAATTCAGCCTACAGAATTTTTTATTAGAAGAACTAACAAATGTTTCCATTTGCTCTGTCCCTCGCCATGGACTGCATGTGAGACTTAAGTGGTTGAAGAGAAAAGACAGAATCAAGTAGATGGGATACTGGAGCCGATACTGTGCTAGGGGAAGTCTGCATCTGGCTCAGAATCATTCACCAAATATTTTAATAAACAGTACGGACAGGAAGAAACAACTGAGTAATTCATGATACTTGGAGATGTCCTTCCTTGGCAGTAGTATGTTGCTGAGTATTGTAACTCGCCCCCTTTCTCTCTCTCTAAATCAAAACAAAACCAAAGCCCTGATTTTTAGCACTTGCCAATATCCATGGCACAGATGCTCCGACGATGGCCAGTTTCAAGCTGCCAAAAACCAGCTTACAAGTTTGCTGAAAATTTAACAATTAGCTCTTACAAGCTGATACAAGCCACCTCCAGCAAAACTCAGGTCTTCACTGTAGAGTAATGGCAGAGAATAGAGTGATAGACATGGGGAATGGTTAAAGATATTCTGGAAATAGCAATGTCCAGATCTTTGGTTTCTTCAGTGGCAAATGGAAATGCCATCTCTCATAAGGTTGATGGGAAGCTAAAGGGGATAATAAATGCGCACAAGTTCTTGGCATATGAGTGACTAAAATATTAGTTAATATAATTATATCCTGAGAGTGTATATAATCAGTCCCCAAATCTATGCAGAAATATAATTTTCAGAGGAGGTAGAGTATTATAGGTATTAACTGGTCCTCACTTATATGAAATTTATATCTTAATATTCACCACGTATTTTTTGTAGCAGACCTGTGTGCACAGGTAGAAAAAGACCTTGCAAGTAGGGTTGGGAAAGCACATGAGTGCTCAATTTCTGGGTTGCAAAAGAATAGTCCTTATCATGTTGTTTTAAAGATGGTGACTTCAGGGTGCAGAATTCTGTGGTGTCCTCTTCCTTAGTAAGGTGTGTGTAGCTCTTTGCCATAAAAATACAGTATTTTGAAATAGGGTGAGCATAAACAATAGTGACAAGTAGATAACTATCCTAATGTCCTGCTTTGTGTAGACTCAACGGGCCCAAGTTTCAATTGCCAGCCCAGAGAAAAGCTGAGAATCTGGTTGGGGGCTACCAGGGCCATCCCTCTCAAGGCACATGTCCCTCCCCATGCCACAAAGAGCAGCTTGCCAAGGGGAGTTCATAGAACAGAGGCCTTCTTCCCAAAGGAGCAAGGGGCATCTGGTTCTAATCTCCTGTATCTCCCTTTCTCAGCCACTGAAAATGATAATCAACCTAGTTTCCCCATACTGTCTGAATCTCTTCACTGTGTTGAAATTATTTGGAAGACAGTTGATGAAAACCACAAACATGTGACTTTGTAAAATAGGAAGTCTAGGCGAGGGCAAGAAAATTTGAGTATCTTCATTAAGCATACCTTAATTTTGCCATACACCATTAAGCATCTCAAATAATTCCTTGGCTTTCTGTTTCCTGCCATTATCTGGGAAAGCCTGTCTGCTGTCACCAAATTCTAACATAAACTGCTCAGGGCTCTATATTTTCCCATTGTTGTTTACGGTTATATCACTAATTCCAATTTGATTCAGATTCAGAGGGCTCTTTCTCTTCATAGCGTGAAAGCATTTTGGCAGCCATTAGCTCTATGGCAAGGGATCGTGAACAATCACATACACAAAGAAACTGCAAATGAGAGCTTCGATTCCTTATATCTTCACAGGGCTGACTGAAGTAAGACAACTCCACAAACCATGCATTTTAAAGAACATTTGCAGGGTGAATATATTACAAATATGGCTAGGAAGTGGGCTGCAGTATATCTTCAAAAGTGACTGATTTAAACCCAAACTTAATGTATTTTGGAGGCCAGCAATAATTTGACTTGCTGAGTGGGTGGAATTTATGGGTATAATGCAGTGCAAATAAAAACATCCTCTTTCAGTAATAAAGGTGTATGCTATGTCCACACTGGGAAATACAGCTTTTCTTACCTCTGACTTCTGGAGAGAGCTCGTGGGAATAGCTGAGCCAGTCCCAGTGCTTTTCTTTGTGGCCTTCTTGAAATACCAAGTTTTATTCCTGTATTAAAGGGGGTTTACAGTGCCATTCTTGGATCTGTGCATTTGTGTTTGAGAAGCAAATAAATAATAGAAACCCAGCAATGCACCACTGAGCTGTAAGTCATTTTCCTAATGAGGTGATCTGGACCTGACTGAAGGAAAAGCAGGAACAGGACGAGGCTTTGGGACATAGGATGTTTGTATCCCTGTCGCCCCCCATGTTTGACCCATTAGGAAGACTGAGCTTTTCCCCTGTGCATACGTGCCTGCTGTAATAAACTCACCGTGGTATGGCTTTTGAGTTCAGAGATTTCCCATCTTACATAATCCTGAGGAAGAAACCTCTCATGGAACATGTATGGCCAAGTGTCACGATGTATGGAATTTGAGATTAGAATGTGGAAAGTAATGAATTTTTGTAAATGAATTATCACAAAATTACATGAAGGTTTTGGGCATCTGAGAGAATTCTCTACTCTGCCCCTCAGGTTTCATCCTTGTTCTCTACCGTCAGTAAATATCCGGGTCATATACATACACACAACAGACCAACCCTTGCCCACTTATCCAGCTCTGCCACTTCTCCCTGGAGGTCAAGTCCGAGAACGTTGAACACATGTACTGAACTGAGCCTCTGTCCCTCTATTCAGGAAGGACCCAGAAGCTATAGGAGGAGGCTCTACCTTCATACGTAGAAGGGTAATGATGAAATGCAATATTGCTAAAGGCTAGGACATTCACAGAACATCAAAATTCTCTAGTTTTCATGCATGCAAGTGAAGCAGAACAAAACAAAATGGCATTCTTTCAAGGACTTGTATTTCCTGAAATATTTTCCTCATAAATTGTACTTTTTGTGAAAAGGCATGTCTCTGGCTCCAATCCATTGACTTTTTTAGTTTACTGAAATGTGGGGGACTTGGCTGAGGCGCAAAGGGTTAAACTCCAGGGCAAAAGCACCCAGGCTCTGTGAGGAGTAAATAAACTACTGAGCAAAAGCGTGGAGGTTCTGTGAAGAATGAATGGTCAAAAGCACACAGGCTGTGTAAGAACTGAATGGTTAAACAAGAGGTTTCGATTAGTGAAGCACGTTGCGTCTGGCCGTTGTCCTTCCTCTTTCCCCAAGAAAAACTGCCTGGCTTCCAGATAGCTCCTTGTCCAAACTGTTTTCTCCTCCCTTTTCTCTTACACTGGCATTCTAAATGAAAGCCAGAGACTTCTCCGCTTCCGGGCTCTTTTCCTGGGCGTCTCCCGAATGCTGGGCACCCTTAGTTGAGATAGCCTCTCTAGGCCTCTCGGTGACGGAATTAAGTCTTGTCTCCGAGAAATCGTTCATCCTCTATGCCTCATAGTCACACACTGCAACACTGAAACCATAAAGCTCTTTTAAGTCAATATTTGTTTCAGGCGCCTGGAACAAGTAATTGTTGAAGTATATGTGTAACACACTTCTCTTACCCGTCATGTTTAAAGTTAAGACCAGTCACAGTGACCTCTCAAGTGGAGAGAGTTAATGTCACAAAATATAAGATGCTGTATTGGAAAGTTCAGAATTAGTTCAAATTTCATTTTAAATATCTTTGCTTAAATACATTCTCTGACATATATTATAGAATTCCTTTATTTATTAAATAAGTCAGAATTCATAGCATCTCTTTTTGCCTCAGTTCATTGTGGTTTCTGGGGCCACATCCCATTGAAACTTTTCCTAAAGGTGAACTGTAGTTGTTCAAGTGTACAGGAGGCTCTTGAGAGCTGGGGAGACAGTGGTAGTTTCAGACTCTGGCTTCTTCCTGTCACACTAGGGAAGTCCATGATATAAGGTATATACGACCAGCCCTTTGGGTTTATGATCTTCATGCTTAAACCATAAGCTGGCTCTGAGGTCTAGAAAACCAAACATGGTGATGAGAATTTAAATTCCCACAAGGTCAAAGAAACCAGATACAGTGACATTTTGTTGAAATCTCCCATCCTGGGTCACTAATTCTTTCCCTGTCCTTATTCCTTCTCTCCTTAAACCTTGGTGAATCAAAACCATCAGGATTCTTACTATTCAGAGATCCTTTAAGCCTCATCTAGGATGAGACTAGAGTTTTGGGGGACTCTGAATGTGGCCCACTTTTGAATGTTAGCAGAGGTACAAGGCCTGGGAAGGGACACAGCAACTACCCACCTTGTCATGGGCCCTCCTTCTTCCTGGGTTGAACTTGGCATCTTCCAAGACACGAGGAGGGATATGTCCCACTTAAGATATCTCTATAAATGTGTGTAATTCATCATTAAGGAGAAGCCAGACAAGAGCAGAAGTAGGTCCATAGGATGAAGACAGCAAGAAGTTCCAGCTTCTATCATGTGACGGCTGCTGTTAGAACCCTTTCCCACCCTGGAGATGGGCATAAAGTCTGAGAATATAAGAGTAAAACAAAATAATAATTTCACTGGATTTTGAAACAATTTTTTGGCTTAAGCAACCCAGGTTTGGACTGTGGCACATAGTGCAGCTCAGATGGGAGGAAACATTTCCTTGCTGGCTCTGAGCATTTTTCTGTAATAGCACAGTAAGGTCCGGCAAAGCTCTTGCCCAGAATGTCAGGACAGTAGCTGCCAGGCACTGCAGAGGCACAGGTGAGCAGCCTGAATTCATCTCTTTCATTCCCACAGAGTTTTGAAATTCTATGAGTTTTAAGATTATTGGTGCTAAAAACAGAGCTTAGAAAGCTCTGTCTTGGGTCTGGAAGGCAACATCAAGACTAAGAGAAGAAAAAGACAGGTGAAATAGCATAATAATGCCAGTTAGAGAGTAATCACTAACTTGTCTCAGGTGTTTAATTTCTTTAACTCTTGCTTCAAATTGCATTTATTTCTTATGCTTCATAGGCAAATATAATTAACAGGTATTTAGTAGATATTTATATTGATGTTTTCATAAAGAGGTTTTTGGAGCAGAGAAAAAGACTAAACAACCTAATTTTGTAAGATGTCTCAGTCATTTAGGTCTAATGAAGTGTTTTAATTTGTGATATTTGATAAAAGTCCTTTAGGTGGCACTACCAATATTGCAGGCTTTGTGCTGAGAAGGTGCCAGCTAATTTCCAGAGTCTGTACCTTCCAAGGTTAGTATGTTCATGTTCTGAAACTTCACTTTCCCCATTGGGTTCTGCTCCCCTTCCAGAAGAGCCCGATTGCTCTAGTGCTTAGTATATTATTCACCATGATGATGGCTTACTGCATCCTTGTAAGTGTCTCCACTTCCCACATAAAGGGAACTCCTTTTTTCTGTTCTCTAACATTTGCTATAGTTGCAAGAGCATCTTTAGTAAGAAAGTCTGGGCAACATTTGCCCATCAGTTGGAGACTGGATAGAGAAGATGTGGTTTTTCTATAAAATGGAATAGTACTCAGCCATAAAGAATGAGGAATTGGAGTCATTCATAGGAAAATTGATACATATGGAGGATATACTCCTAAGTGAAATAAATAAGTCACACATGTGTAAATACCAAATAGTTTCTCTGTTGTGAAAAACTATAATGGTACATAAGATCCTAATGATATCATTGACAATGTGAAATAGGAAGAAAAGGGCTAAAGGTGTAGGGGAAGTAGGAAGGGTAGGAGAAAGGAAATAAGGGAAAAGAAAAAAATAAGAAAATGAAAAAAATGGAAATAAAGTTTTTGTAAATAGGGAAGGGCGGAGGGGGTGAAGGAAGGGCAGGGACAAGGGGAAAAAATGAGAACCAAGACCTGTCATGTGAAAGTACAAGATCCCAATGATGAATGTAACTGTATTGTATATCTAAAATGTACCAATAAAGTCAATGAGAAACAAGAAAAGAAAGTCTGGGCAATAAGATTATACCATAAATTTAAAGAGTATTCATATTTTATCTGAAGTAGAAACTTAGCCCACTTCCTGGTAGGTGTCTTTCTTTATGATTCTATGTCTTGGCTGCATTTTGGAAGCAGCTGAGGTGCTTTAAAAAATTACCAATGCCTGGGGTCCCCATCTAAAGAATTTGCGCAAGTAAGTCTTGGATGGCATGAGGACCTGAGGGTTTAAAAAGTCTCTCAGCTAAGGTTGCAGGTACACTTCACATTGATAAGGTGAGTGAGGAACACAGACTTTTAGAAAACAGACTTTCTCTAAGGGGACTTGGAGATCAAGTTGGCCTTCTAACCTGTAGGTTTGTTGCTCCAGGGCCTACAATTCTGACATCCTGGGCAATCATTTTGCCAGAGCTCACTGTATAGAGAACAGCTATCGGTCAATCTCAGGGCAGCTACGGTCTCAGCAGCTCACCATTTCTGCCTATGCAGCCCTCATGCACCATGAGCCACATTCTTTTTCTTGGTTTTGAATATGGAGTGAGCTATGTAACTGCTCTTTATATATTGGAATCTATGCTAGCACATTCACTCTTTCAGCAGGCAATCTCAAGGCACTTAACCCATCTTTTTCTTCTCTGTAGAGCAGTTGTTTACAGCCTTGTAAATAATACATAATTCCAAAAGTTGCAAAATGATTGTCATGAAATATAAGACTTTACATTGATAAGGCCGAGTCAAGAACATAGTTTAATATGAATGATTAAAACTCATCTTAACACTCTGGTTTGGCTAATATGAATGAGCTAGATGGAGCCTAGGTCTAACTTGAGTCTCTTTATTACTGGCTAAAAGAAAATACTACTATGCGGCTCTATATTTTCTTGAAAAGTTAGATCATATCTGTTGTTCTCAAAAGATTCTTGGTTTTGGTCAGTATCATAAGAAAGTAGGCACTGAATCTCTGAATGTGATAAATACTCTAAATACAACCTTTGGTCTTTCTGCTCTCACATTGGAATGGAAACTTGAAACTGTAAAATGGACCCAAGGGCTTATAGGTTCTAGGGCTGGTATTTTGTTTTCTGAAGACTTTCCAGCACTGACCCGATTTTCCCTGGCAGGAGCTCATGAATGGATTGAGAAGCGTGACTTATTTACTGTACTTATGCAGATAGTGGACTTTTCTTGCAGTGTCTCATTATTGACCAAACTACTGCATAGGAAAAGCAAACCTAATGGGGGGTAAGTGACCATGAAACCAAAATTGGAAGGACAATCCACCCCCAATTTTTCCAAATTTAAATATTATTGTAAATATTTTATTGCCTTAAAATGGCAGGTGTCAATCCATTGGTTGGTTGGGAAAGGATAGATCTAAGTTTGGTTGCTTGGTACAAGGATGAGTGCAGATTCAGGGACTTAATTACTTAGGATATATAAGATTTGGAGAATGAAGTTAGATTCAGTATCTGGTGGCACCTGAGAAAATCACCCCTTCCCATTTAACCACATTGAACTTTATTATTCTGATGCTGCTCTGAGCATGTGTTCCTCCAGTTGGTGGTGGACTTATAAATTCCTAAGTAAGGTACAAGTCAATTTTCTTCTTGAAAAATCACAAGGAGCACAAGGACTGAGTGGGCTTGAATGGCTATTGCTCTGTGACCTCTGGTATGACCTTCCCCACTCTACAGTCAGCAGATTCATTGGACTTTGGTGGAGCCTTTCTCCTGCTTTGACTCTGCATTATAGATGAAACAATATGACTTCAATGTAGGGTCTTTGGATGGCCCAAGTGGAGGTAAAGCAGAGTGTGTTCCAGCCCCTTTCTGTTTAATATGCTTTCAAATAATTTAATATCACCTGTAGATTAGCTAAATCCAGGGTTGTCTTCCTCCTCTTCCCCCTTCTTTTTCTTTATATATGTAGAGGACCTGGTTTCGATAAGCTACATATGCCCAAGCCAAACATATTTGTTATCCATACACTAAAATCAGTGTTAGCATTTTGATAAAAGCTCTTCTCCATTATCTCACTTAATATGTAAACATACAGATACATGTATGCACGTACACATATAAACAGACATGTATGTTTACACATGCATGTATGTAGATAGGTTTGAAAGTAAGCTAACTCACTTTTGTAGACTTATATATAAATCAGTCTTTGTATTTCAGTGATCTGATCTTAAAGATAGATCAAGAAGGTACAATATCATAAGTTAGATGAATGTGGGTGGTTTACTAATATTGTTTTTTTTCTTGCTCCTTAAAACCTTGATGTAATAGAAGGCAATATTTCTGGAAAGGTGTTTGGTTTTTCTGTAGACTTGTGTGTATTAAGTTATACTTGTGCATAGCCGTGAACTTAGTTTGAAGAGCCTCATGGTTCTAGCCCTGTGGAGCACCATGTGTGTTTATAGGCAGAGTGTTGAGGAAGATATTGTTTACCACATCACTGGGCTCTAGTTTCTAGAATTCTCCCTGATCTCAATACCAGCAGACATTGCACCCGTGTTATGTTTTGCTTTGTGTTAATTTCCTAGACCCTGAGTTATATAACTGATTACGTTTTCTTTCTATTCACTAACTGTGAGGGAGCTCAGGATCAACTTTATGCCTAACTACTCATGGAATTGTGCACTCGTCTTCTGGCATACCTTACATTTACTTTCTTCTTGGCTTCAGTCTGCTTTTGCTTTTTTAGTTTCAATCTGCCATCATGTTTTCCCTTTTATATTTTATATAGTATTTTAAATCCTTTTAAGAACAAAGCAGGGTATGAATACACAAATGAGCAAAGTGATAGTAAAAATATGTTAAAAGAGACAAGGGAGAAACAAATGGGGGACCAGAGACCACCTTTTTCTTGACCTCCCTATTCTACATGGCAAATGACACCTTCCAGAATACGTGGTCTATGAGGATCAGGACCTCACCTCACTCACCTGTGTCCCATTGTTCACAGTAGTACCTGGCATTCAGTGGGTACTTACTAAATATTGTATTTCTGGACAGAGAAAATCTACCTCCTAATGTAACCATTGCTTTTCATTGAGAATTATCATCTTAGTTGATTGCACAAAAGAGGATGATGAGACCCATACTGGTTTCAGTATGATTCTTGGCTTTACCTGGGCTGATTTTTCTTTACTGAAGTTTTGAGCTACCAGATAAGTTTGTAAAAAATCAATAGCTAAGCTAAGAGATACTTTTTTTTTTCTTTATATGAGGAAGAGCTTCTTTAAAAAGCAGGTGGATGAATTTGTTATTACCTGACAAAAATCATTCCCTGAGCCATAATTTTTCAATTATGGTAATAAAAAAGTTAGTGCTCTTATCCTTGTAATGAAACAGATTTCATTCATAGGTATCTCCCTTTCTTTGGCATGTAGCCATGCTATCCAAGTGCTTTCTGAAATTTTATAACTTCAGCTGCAAAAATTAATTTTCATTGTCACAAGAGTAGTGGTGTTTTGGTCAATGTCAGAGCAGTGAGCTGCCTGACTCTGTTTTTGAGTAAAGAGCAGAAGAAATAAATAATTTTCTACTATTAGTTGACTGAAGTTACTGATAAATCAATCTAAGAGTAGAGATAATTATCTTGCATTTTCATTCCAATGAGTAATAGATGTATAAACTATGAAATATTTCCAGCATAACACTTCACATATATATTTGTAAATATAGCATTTGTTCTCTGAAAGACACTGCACGGGCCACATCACCGACAATATAATCATGAAGATGCTTTCCAAAGAAGCCTGAATAGTAACACATCCACTGGAATCTTACACAGAAGCAAGGGCTTGGAAGTGGATTCTGCTTAACATTGTTTTTATTTTCACTGCTGCTTCAATAAAGGCTAGAGAATCTAATCTTCTATAGAGATGGGAGATCGAGTCCCTATTTTTCATTGAATTTAGACCTTTGTTATTCTTTACTTTTGAATCTTCAGTGGTTTGGAGAGACCGTCTTATCAGCTGGGCCAATAAGATCATTAATGAAAAACAGTGTTGTGCACCAGTAGATCTTTACTCCTTGATCAATAGTTATTTACTTCTGAGGGGTCACAGCTTGGTTAATATAGCTGAATAATTTTATTGATAGATAACATAACAATGAAAAATAAAGTTTAAAATAGAAGATGAATGAATATAGCACTTTCTTTAGGCATGAATATTATTATTTGAAAATTGTAATAGCTGCTGGAATGTTGAAAGGGCAGACAACAAAAGCATTGAATAATTGTTCTAGGACCATAATCAGACTTCCATTATTGACCTCTGTTAATATTCTACTGTAACTGTCTGCTAAATTGGTTCCTTGGGGCTTGAAATATACAGTGATGTTATGAGTTCCTATCGTAAATTGCCACACAGTAAAGTAGCAAGTCTCTGAAATAGTGTTGGCCCTAGTTTGATCAATACTCAATTCAAAGCAGTGCAATAGGCAACTGTTTCCATAGAAACATTGATGTCACAGAGGTTGAACAGTGGCTGTTACAACAAATCATTTCCTTTGAGCGGTTGTAATTGACTATATGTACAGTTCACTGTCACTTGAGACCATTTACATCAAGCAAGTAACAGAACCACATTAGTTATTCCAGGAGTAAGAGGGTTAGCTCTTCCTTTTGTGACCTTACAAATACCTAGGAGGATATTGCCATAGAAACCAGCAGTGTAACAGGATGAACATTAAGGTAGCTACCTTAATGCAGTAGCAGCCCTTTGGAAGCTGAAAGGTAGTTTTAATAAAGTTTACCTCTGTTATATTAACGCAGATCTTTTGTACCCCACAGTAGTGTCTTGGTTCCTTTCTCACACACAACACCAATAACAGAGACATCACAGTTTCATTTGCACTTCATTTCCTGTTCCTCACCTTTCACTGTCCCTGGGCAGCTGGCTGCGAAGGCAGCACATACGCACATGTGGTAAAATCGTACTTGCTGAATGCAGACTTGGGCTCTGAAGAAGCACGAAAGTCTGAAAATGTGATTATGAGAGAAAAGGACCTTTGAGAAAAAGTTAAATTTTTACTTTGACCAAATATCCTCTAGGTTTTGTGGACATGAAACAGAAATGAATGTTAAGCTTGGCTTACCTCCATTGTGCTCCCTCAGGTTAAAATCAGCACCAGAACCCACTTTGCTAATTTGGAGTTCTTTGGGTTGTTTCACTACCTACCATAGTTTTCCTGGGATGGCTGCTCCCAGTGGCACATTTTGGAATATTGTGTATATTCCTGGAAAGTGGAGATTTTTTTTTTTTGTCCCTTTGGCAGATCAACAGGCAGAAGATGTACCAAATCCCATGATTTCAAACTCCATACCAAATAAAAGATCATAGACAAAGGGAAGTATTTCTAGAATTGTGAGAGTTAAATTTTCCCAGATGTTTTCCAAACATTTTGCCAACAATCTTGGACTTTAAGTAGCAGATGAAAGGATAAAGAGTGAGAAGCTGAGATGGCAGTAACATGACGTTGGTTGCCATTTGCAGTGATGTCAGGGATAGAGTGAGTTGACTGGGCATTTCAGGGTCTAAACACGTATTTGCAGCCACAAGCTAGCGATCAGGCTTTTTGTGCAAGCAGGAAAGAAAGAGCATCTGTTGTCTGTCCCAGCCGCAACTGCAGGTATGATTAGCATCTTGGTTTCTCTGGGAGAGAAAAATGTATTTGGTCATCAATGAAGACTAAGGGTACAGACCTTATAGGAGGAATTTACTTCCAAAGATTCTCCAATACAGGCCCAAGACGATCACCCTATAGATTTTTGACCAGCTTTCCCTATTCCTCAGGGTAAATCCTCAAAGGTAATAAAATTGAATTGCAATCAGTATTCTTTGATACTAGCCTGCCGCCGACTGTTATTCACCTTGAACTAGAGAGCAACTATTTATAAGATAGTTTAGAGACACAAATCCTGTAAATTACTATGTTTGGCCTTAAAAGAATGTTTGACTTGAAGCATAGAAATGGCTGTAAATCTTATTGGAATAATTTATAAAGCAACATAGCAAGCAGTGATCTTCAGGTTGCACTGTGTAAAGAAAGGAGGTTTGAAAGGAGAGTTCCCCACCCCCAGCCCCTGCCTGAGGTCAGTGACCTCTTCTAGGGCCTTGCATACAGGAAATTTAGCAATGGCACCTGGATGTATGCCCTGAGAGAGAAGGGAAACAGCTGTCCTATGCATGTATGCCCTTTTCTGGGAGCAGTTCTTTCCTCAGAGCTGGCCATTTTTCTCTGACGACGTAGCTGGGCTAGTAGTGAAGGAGAATGAGTCAGCCATTATTGAGTATCCAGAAGGTTCTGTCAATCAACAGTCCATCAACAACCAGCAACCTTTCACAAAGACAGCCTAGACAGACCAGCTTGTGTGTGTGTGTGTCAGAGAAAGAGACAGAAAGAGGGAGGATACATACACACTCTACATTCTAGCTGGATATTGTAATTTCTAGTCATGTATAAAAACACTTGGGTCAGTCGAGATCTATGCAAAATTTCATTAAGGTTATTATATTAGAGTAATTCATCTTAACTTTATTAGCAAGGTTAAAGAGTCTAGTGCATAGAAAAATAATATAGTAAAATAGAATAAAAAAGAAAACAATCGGAAAAATGAGTTACAATTTTGGCATCTCTATTTACTGGTTTAATATCTGTGTTTCATTGATTTGTGTGAGAATGAGGAATATATTCTCCCACCTTCAGATTAAGCTCTACTGATAGATTTGTGTAGTAAAATAATTAAGGATATAGATATTTCAAAAGGATCTCTGTACCCAAGTTATAGACCTGAAATTCTATCCAATTTGTTGTTTTTGAGCAAATGGGAATAAGTCAATGTATTCCAAACTAATTGTTTTCTTTTTCTCATTTTGTATCTTAATAACTTAAACATAGTTATATAAAAGGAACAAAATATTGAGACAAGGATTTTTTTCAGACCATATGAGGCTAATTTCTTCACAAGTGATTTAATTTTTGGTTTCTGAATCTCAGAGGAGAGCCGAATTTATCTACAATATTGCAAAAATAAATCTGTTGTTAGACTCCAATCAAAGATTATTTCACTTGTGTTTGAGTAACCTACTGAGATAATATGTAGCTCATAGAATTTTTGTCACGATTCAGTGGAATAGAGCTTTTTAAAGTATAAAATTTTTGTTAAATAAAGTATCCAAGCTTAAGTATTTCTTCAGTGGTTGTGACCTTTGGTTCCAGGCTATTATCCAGAACATTAGTCTTTCTTGTTGTATTTTTCAGTGCCATCATTTTTTAGGGTATATTTTTCATTAGTTCGTGTTTGCAGTATATGCTGATCCCATTCCTCGTGGGGGTTGGTACATGTACTTAACACTGGTCAATTCTTTTTCCTCTCCTTCTCCTCCCTTCCATTCCCCTTTGCTCCATCTCTTGGTTCCCTTCCCTTTTGCAAAAGATGTCTCCTCATTTCCTATTATCTACTTTCTATTTTGCTCTTTATTTATCTTTTGAGTTTCTCACAAAGGAGAAATTTATGTGTCTAGAAAAGTTATGGAGTAGAGTTGAGTCTCTACAGGCCCCATATTTCTCTATTGATGAAGTCTCTAAATTTTTTTTTCTTTTTGACATCACCCTGTCTCTCTGAGAAGTAGAGGACAGATGGATGAATGTGTTTGAAGAGTGCATGTGGCAGGGCATCTCCTGGGGCAAGTGCTCACATCATTGTTACCAGTGAGCCTAGATGTGCTCTTCTGAATATGGGACGTGCCTAATCTGTGACATTTTGGTGGTAGTGAAGCAGGAAGGACATTGATGAACAGATTTTTACTACTTGCAGTGCAACAATGATGTAATTTTTCTCAGTTTGGCACCTTAAATATCTACAGCTCCTTGGGACTAGTATGAGCCAGTTAGCTCCGGGCCTCTATTGCTGCTGGGTGCTGCCACCCCTGGGGGAGTACTGACTGCCCCTGGCAGGCCATGCTTTCCCTGACACGGGTACCTGCTTAGAGCTGAGTAAGAAACTGGGGCTCCTGTGTCTCCCAGCCACTGCCCCTGTCCCTGTTGCCCTTCTCTGCTTTCCTCCTCTCTTCTGCCTCTGGCGCAGTCGTCCCGCCCCTCCTCTCAGAGGCTTTCTCACCACCTAGGCTTCACGGATACTTCTTTTGATTCTTCCTTTCTGATTCCTCCTCATTCTCCATCATCCCTGAAGTCTTTCCTTCCTCAAACATCAATCTTTGGTTCTGTTCCCACTCCGTACCCACACCCTGCAGGATCACAGCCATCCCCATGGCCTTCCTTTCCAGGCAATGACTCCCACTCCTGTACCTCACTCTATCAGTCTGCTTGTGTGCTGAATTCTGAGACATCCAAATAAGGTTAACGAAGCAAGTTATCCAAGGTGGAAGGCCACTTTGAGTGGTCTCATCAGGACTGTTGGGGTCCATGCTTGGAGGAGAGCGAATGTCTGTTCAGGAGAGGGTACTTGGGGGAAGTGGGAACTCGCAGGGGATGTTAGGGCTGGTGGCAGTTCAAAAGTGTGAGTTGTTAGCAATTGTCATTACAGAACTATAAATGCTGTTTAAAGTAATACCATCTAGAAGTATTTACAAGTAACCCCTTAAAGTACATAATGTCATCACTTTCTATATAGGTGCATAGAAAATGCTCGACATCACCAGTCATCAGGCAATACAAATTAAAATACACTAAAGTATCAACTCATACCTGACAGTTAAGAGTATCTGTGAGGATATGGAGAAAAATCAACTTTTGTTACACCATTGCTGGGAATGTGCAGCCAATTTGGAATCAGAATGGAGATTCCTCAAAAAGTTAAAGATGGAGCTACCGTGTGATTTAGTAGTTCCTTCTGAGTATATGTCAAAAAGAAATGAAATCAGAATGTCAAGCAGATCTCCACATCCCCATGTTTATGACAGCACCATTCACAACTGCCAAGGAATGGAAACATCATAAGTGCACATCAACAGATAACGGATAAAGAAAATGTGGCTTATATACAAAATGGAAAATTTTTCAGCCTTAAAAAAGAAGGAAATCCTGACCTTTGTGACTGCATGGATGAATGTAGAGGACATTGTGTGAAATAAGCCATATGCAGAAAGAGAAATACTGCCTGTCACCACATGTACATGGAACCTCAAATGCTCATCTCATAGATCAGAAGAGTAGAAGGGTGCTTACCAGGGGCTAGAAACAAGGGTAGGTGGATTGGGTAGATGTTGGCCAAAAGACACGAAATTTCAGTTATACAGGAATAAGTTCAGGAGATCTTTTATACAACATAGTGATCATAGTTGATAGCAATGTGTTGTATTCATGAAAATTGCTAAGTAATTGTTTGGAGACTGTGAGCTCTCCCTGCACAGTGAAGAAAGTGGCCCCAGGGAAGGATCAACTGTGCACACAGCCTCAACACCATCCTCCCATGTGAACGCGCCGTGCCCGCTCCCCAGAGGGCAGCCCCCACTGGGCTCGCAGTGTCTCACACAGCCAGCTGACGTCAGGCCACCTTTCTGTGACGTCACGGGTTCTGTAGTCACAGAGCATTGCTTCCTGTGGGAAGGCTGGCAGTTGTCAGAACTGGGTGATGCTATCCCACTGAGAATGTGTGGCTCCCCTACCTGAGGTTTCCTGTGCAGGCATCTTCACACTTTCCAGACCTATCAAGGCAGACACCAGACTCCCAGGAGAGGGAAGATGATGTGTTTGGAAAGGAGCTGCTGCTACTGAGGGCTCCCAGATAAAGTGGCCACCAAGGTCAGAGCACACATTTCAAAGTCTCCTTTCACACTTGAGGAAATTAAAAATATACTCAATATCATTTCTACATTCTTCATTTAATATCATTGGTGCTCATTGCATTAACAATGGAGTATGTGTCTTAAATCATTTTATCCAGTACTGGCAATGGATAATGTTATTTAAAATGTTTCTAAAAGAACAGATAGATGTGAATCTAATGTTAAAATCTAATGTTAAAACTATCTGGATGACTGTGGGCAAGTCACCTGAATTCATAATTCATCTGATATGAAGGATTCTGTAAAGCAAGCTCCTGAGTTCAGACTGTGATCCTTATCCATCAGCTGGGGGCAAGCAGTGCCTGTTTGTAACCGGGTGAAAAGGCAAGGAAGATGATTCAATTAGAGATTAAATTCAGAATTTCACTGGGAGATTATTAGCCTTTGCCTCTGGGGAGTAGAAGCCAGTCTAAGGCTTGGCTGGGTGGTGGTGATGGTATAATTCGGAGCTTTGTAGTTACTCTTGCTTCTGTTACATGGCAATAAATTTGTGATTCCCACACGATGATTCTCCAGAGTGGGAAGGAAGTTTTTACAGATTAAGTTTTGTGTATGGATGTTTTGAAATATAGCTTGTAATCACAACCATATAATAATAGATCACATATGAAACTACCTGGAACTAAAGAATGACCTGACAATTTAAGTCTAAAAAGTCTTCACAGCTTGGCCATGAGAGTGAGATATTCTTTCCTTCTCCAGATTCGCATGTGCCGTCTCTTTGGAAATAGCCAGGTAATCTTGATGGGGCAAAACGAACCTTCTGAGGCTCTTTGTCATCATAGTGATCCAGAGCAAAAGAAATGCGTGATTTCTGCTGAAGAAAATTTTAGTTTTGGATGCTCAGGATAATGGAAAGAAGAATATTACAGAAAGGGTGAAAATGGTGACCTTGATTTTTCTGAAGTTTGCTGAGCTTGTTTGGAGCTAGTTCTGATATTTCTAATTCGATGGGATGGCTCAGTGGTTACCTTGATCCCTAGGGCTTCAGCTGCCAGGTTGCCTCTGATCTAAATCTAATCTTTATAAAGAAGGCTGGGGGCTGATTTTCACCATTGGCACTAGGGTAATATTTATAGATACTGGGTAAGTGGTAGGTGATAAGCAGTATTCTAGTTTTTTTCCATGTACTGATTCCATCCTCAAAACAACCTTACATAGTAGGCGTTACTGTCATTCTCATCTTTCAAGGAAGAAACCACAGAGAGGCTCAGAAAGTTGCTTGAGGTTCCGCAGGTGCTAAGAGCTGGGAGCAGCGTTCTGCTTCCCAGTCTGACTTCAGAGCTGATGCACTTCACCAGCTCGGTCGCCTCCCAGGAACCGCTGTGGCTCCGGAAAAGTTGATTAACCTTTATGTCCTATTCCTTTGTCCTGCAAAGGTTACACCAGCACTTCCTGCCTTCCCAGCTCAGGGAAATGTTCTGAGATTAATGGCAGTGTGTCTCCATATCAGCCTCGTGGGTCTCCCCCTTCTCGTACCACGCTCCCTTTGAAGTCAATAAAAGACCCATGTGTGCGTTTGCAGGGAAGCAGGGTTCTTGGCAGGCAAGCGGAGGTGTAGATAATAAGAGAACATATATAAATCACTTTTATTTTTTTGGAAAATGATCTATATAAACATCAAGTAGCATGAAATGCTTTGTATTCTGTTTGAAGATAACATTTTCCTATAAGTGAGAACCTCATTTGGAAGTCATATGCCATGCCAAATACCCGGAGGGAATAATTTTATATCTCTAGTGTCTGCTCCCCAGGTAACCCACAAGCTTCTTAAGGCAGAAGCTAGGTCCAATCTATCTTTATTTTAAAAGGTTTCTTATATTCTTTTCCCCACCACCCTCTTGCATCTGCTTTGGTACTTGGTACATAGTAGATGCTCAATAAAGCTTTGTTGAGAATGGAAGCTAGGAGAATTGGCTTTTGTGCAAAAATTTCTCAGCTTCATTCATAATGAGGAAAGCTACTTGGAAAGGTAAGAAGTTTGGGGGAAGAATTTTGATAAGAACATCTAAAAGCATTCTAGTAAGAAAAAAAATGTGAGGAGTTGAGGCTAGAGGTTAGGAAGTGTTTCTTTTCTGTGAGGACTGTGAGAACTCTGAAATTGTCATCCAAAGGCAAGGCTGCCATATGTTTTGCAGATTTTTGAGTTAATTCCAGTTCTACCTGAGAGTATGGGGCTGATGGAGGAGAAGGAGACTGGTAGTGCCCTTTCTAGGCTCGGATTTTATGACAAGAACATAGTAGCTGAAAGAAAAACTACTCAGCACGGATGGAGTACAAGAGAAGCAGTGGCAAATTTTTAAGATGTATCTGGAAGGCTCAATTAATGCCACGGGAAATTGTCAGCACTAAAGCTGTTAGCCCCATTATGCTTGCTTAGACAGAATGGTATCTCCTAAAGAGTCCCACAGTAGGTCTGTTTTCCTGATGTTAACCTATTCAACACGTCCACATATTTGAACAGTTGTTGAATGAAGCTAGCTTTCTTGCTATTGTTTTACATTTATTTTAACATTTATTGAATCAGGGCATGTAAAAATCTACCCAGAAGCCCGTAACTGCTTTCTCCCACGATTTGAGACTTCCTACTCTAGCAAATTTTATCATTCCAGAGCCTAATAAATTTGAGTCCTTGGTTTTCTTACTTTTCTCATGGAGGACAAAATAATCATAGGAATTTCAATTCCAAATGACAAAAACCAGTGACTTCCACTTTCTAATCAATCAGTAAACAATATATTTTATAACTTCTGTAAAAGTTATCATGCTACAATTAAATTCTGAGTTAAAAGAGTAATTTAAGATGCTTCTGGAATACAAGTGTGACCAATTGGACCAAGGAATGGGTTAATTTTAGAAAATATATGAATAGAATTTAAAGACACATTGATCTTATAGGGCAGAAAAGCATTTAATAAAAATCAGCCTTTGATATTAATAAAATCTCTTAAGGTGAAATTATAATGATATGACTTTAAAGTTAAAAAAATTTTTTTTTGAGGGAGAGCTTCATTAAGTTGCCCAGGCTGAGGTTGAACTTGTGATTTTCTTGCCTTAGTCTCCCAGAGTTCTGAGATTACAAGAATTCATCACCATACCTCATTTAAATTTTTTAAAAAGAAGTATATCTATCTGAAGAGAGTGGCTAGAGAAATCTACAAAAAAGAAACAAGGCATAGATATCTGCTTTTACTGTTATTCATTATTTTCTGGCAGTTGTAGCCAATGTAATCAGACAAGGAAAGGAAATAAAGTATTTGACATAAAATAAAAGCATTCTTTCCTTTGCAGACAGGAATAAAATAAAAGGCTAATAGAATCAATAAAAGAACCAGAAAAGTGGGTAATTTTAATATATAACAAAAAGTTTAAAAATGGCCTTCTTTTTTTCTTTTTTCTCTTTATTGAGTTTATTGGTACATTCTAGGTATACAGTACAGTTACATTCATTACCGGGATCTTGTACCTTTACATGACATGTCTTGGTTCTCATTTTTTCCCCTTGTCCCTGCCCTACCTTCACCCTCTTCTCCCCTCCCCATTTACAAACACTTTATTTCCATTTTTTCATTTTCTCATATTTTTTTTCTTTTCCCTTATTCCCTTTTTACCCTTCCCACTTTCCATAGACCTTTAGCCCTTTTCTTCCTATTTCATCTTGTTAATTACCCCATTAGGATCTTGTGTACTATTATAGTTTTTCACACCAGAGAAACTATTTGGTATTTACACATGTATGACTCATTTATTTCACTTAGGAGTATATCCTCAATATGTATCCATTTTCCTATGAATGAATCTAATTTCTCATTCTTTATGGCTGAGTAGTATTCCATTTTATAGAAAAACCACATCTTCTTTATCCAGTTTCCAACTGATGGGCAGATGGGCTGTTTCCAAGTTTTAGCTATTACAAACTGTGCTGCTATAAACATAGGTGTGCATATGTCACTGTGATATGATTCTTTTAATTCTTTTGGAAAGATACCCAGCAGAGGGATGGCTGGGTCAAATGGAACCTCTAGTTCCAGCTCTTTGAGGTTTCTCCATATTGATTTCCAGTCTGCACTCCCACCAACAATGGAGAAGGGTTCCTTTCTCCCCACAACCCCGCCAACATTTGTTATTGTGTGATTTCTTGATAGCAGCCATTCTTTGTGGGGTGAGGTAGAATATCAGTGTTGTTTTCATCTGCTTCTCTCGAATGACTAGTGATGTGGAACATTTTTTCATATATTTACTTGCTGCTTTTACTTCTTTGTCTGAGAAATGTCTGTTCATTTCAGATGCCCATTTTTGAATTGGATCTTTATATTTGGGGAAGCTGATTGTTTTGAGTTCTTTATATATTCTAGATAACAATCCTTTGTTTGAGGAGCAGCTGTTGAAAATTTTTTCCCACATTGTAGGTTGTCTCTTAGTTCTGTTGATGGTTTCTTTTGCCGTGAAGAAGCTTTTTGATAAGATGAGACCCCAGTTGCTGATTCTTTCTGCTAGTTGCTGGGCTAATGAGGATTTGTTCATAAAGTCTTTTCCTATGCCACTGTCTTCCAGAGTTGTGCCTAATTTATCTTCCAGCAAGTTTAGTGTTTCTGTTTTAATATTTAGATCTTTAATCCACTTGGATTTTAATTTAGTGCATGGTGAGAGATAAGGGTCTAGTTTTAATCTTTGGCAGGTTGAGATCCAGTTTTTACAACACCATTTATTAAAGAGACTGTCTTTCCTCCAGTGGGGATGCTCAGCTCCTTTGTCAAAGATGAAGTAGCTGAGTACATCTGGAATTGTTTTTGTGTCTTCCAGTCTGTTCCACTGATCCTTGGGTCTGTTTCTGTGCCAGTAGCATGCTGTTTTTATCACAGTGGCTTTGTAGTATAGTTTCAAATTGGGAATTGTTATACCCGCTGCCATGTGTCTTTTGCCTAGGATGGCTTTTGCTATTCTAGGTCTTTTATGTTCCAAATGAACTTTTGGATTCTTTTTTTCTAGTTCTGTGAAATATAGTGTTGGAATTTCAATTGGCATTGCATTGAATCTGTATAGCAGTTTTGGTAGTATGGCCAAAAAATGGCCTTCTTATGCAACACATTTTTAACTAAAATTTTCTGATTGAATGGAATGAAAAATTTTATTAAGAATAACAACAGAATAGAATATTTATAGAAATAATAAAAGTACAAGACCTAAAGTAAAAGAAATATATTAAATTTAACAGCAATAAGTAAAAGAAGATGTGAATAAAGGGAGATATAAGAATATAGATACAAAAACAAAATACCATGTTCTTGGATCAGAAGACTCAAAATTGTGAGGAGGTAAAAATTTAATGCAAATGCAATCAAAATTCTAATGGCCTTTTTTTGGAAACCTGAAAATAATTATTCTGTAATTCATCTGAAATAATACAGAATACTTCAGAAAAAATTTAAAGGTATGATGTTCTAGAGATAAAGATATATTTTAAATACTCACTAGTTAGGACAGTGTGATACTGGCCATAAAAATATAGATGAATCAATGAGTCAAAATAGAAAGCTTCAAAACAAATCCAGGTATTCACCACAACTTACACATCATGATGGGAAGGTGGAGGGATGGTTTATTAAAATAAAAGGTGACAATACACTAGCATTGAGGAAGAACATTTAGATCCTACCTCACACTTTACCTGTAAAAAATTTCAGAAAAATTAAAGATTTTGGTGTGAAAAACAATATAATCTTCTAATGGAAGATTTTTCCTTAAATCATGCCAAAAGACTAAAACAAAGCTTTGATAGATATGTCTACATAACAATGTAAGCTTCAGTATAAAAAATCCCATGCTTCATGGACGTTCTACCATCCAGCTCATAACAGAGCTGCTGATAAAATTTTCAGAAATGTTTCCATTTGGTTGCTAAATGGAGCCATCATTAAAAATTATGATGCAAGTTTTCCATTAAATAAATTATACTAGGAATAAATATAAATATATAAAACAACTTAACTCTTCCCCTGTTACTTCACCGCATTTTTTTTGTTATCTAAACTTGAGTTTGTGTATCTATATGATGGAGAGTTAATGTAATGAGATTTCAGGGAGGAGGACACCTGTAGCCGAGGACTAAGCCAGTAGCCCTCTCCCCCTCCGTTCTTCGTCCTGCCCTGCTTCTTCCTGCGTGTGGGTATCGTCCTCTTGTGCTGCAGACCACTTCCTTGATGTGGTTGGGACTGGACAGCTAGCAACTCTTAGACTCCCACCTTTAATTTCATTTCCACGGAAGCACCTAGGCACTAGGATTTACTTTCTTATCTCAAAGCATAAACAGCTTTGGCATGATTACCCTTGGCAGCTCCCAAAAGATAGCAAGTAAGCTATTTCTGCAGAGCCCGCACCTACTAAGGGACTTGAAGCATGTTCTAGATCTGACTCAGGGCGGAGGTCTGCTCTTGGCCACTAAGAGGTGAGAGAGAAGCAACTTCTTGCTTTAGAATCCTCATGAATCTGTAGGGCTGATGAGTTATCAAAGTCACTTCTCTGTCCCCAGTGAAATGTCATGAACCCAGCCATAAAATTAAACCCTGGCACAAAGACCGAGGACCTAAAGGAAACCTCATGGTACCTAAAAAAATCTAGGCAACAAGCCTAACAGGAAATTAATGTCTCTGTGTCATCTGTCTAGCTTTGTGCTGGAGTGATGATGATATTCTTCAAGAGGGACAATCCATGGCTTCTCCTGTCTTTTTGTTCTATTTATGAATAAAGATCTAATACAATGAAACTTTCTAAAGTCATCTTTTAAGCCTTATGAAATGACCATTCAGTTCAGGTTATGACCAGATGTTTGGAGGACTAAGATAAGGTCTGGGGTTGGGGATTACGGAAATCCAAGAGTGCCTTGTATGATGGCATTTATTATGCATCATCTGAGTGTAATAGTTTGGGGAAGAAAAGGTCTAAAACTAGCTACTAAGTGAAGTATTCCATCCAGCTATGGAAAGAGTTAGAGGACTACATATATGTATGTTCTGGGAAGTGGGTATTCAAGGTAGAGAAATCCTAATTTTATGGAAACTTTAGGAGCCTGGCAATTTTGGAAAGCCTGTGCCAGGCTGATATGCTGAAAGGATTTGAGCCTCTTCCTCTGACTTTGAAAACGGAGACTGCTCCAGGCCAGAGATGTCAGTGTATATAGTTAACTGTTATGGATCTTACAATAAAAATTTGTTGAAGGTCATTAAACACTCATCTCTCTATGTTTATTACTTTAGCCTTTTATTTGTTGGTAGACATGGATCGTTTGATGTCAATTACCACCACACTTGGCATTTTATGCAGTAAAGGTCCTTATGGTTCTTGATGGGTAAATAAACAAGCTAGTGAAAAGCTACAGCAACAGTGGTTCTTGCATTTCTGTTCACTTAGCAGCCCGAAGCAGCTGTGTTGTGTGTGAGTGATGCCTGGGGCCGGATCCGTAGCCCTGACCTGCTTCTCTGGGCAGCCACATGCATTCCGCTCAAATGGTGCTGTGACCTTTAACCGTGCTGGGAAAGCTGAGGCGCGTTATTTCCTTTCCTTTTCTTTCTAAAAACTCACAACGCACTTGTTTATATATAGTGTCATTTCCTTCAGCACTGTATGAAGAGAGAAATGTATCGTCTTGTTCAGAGTAACAGTTGTTTTTCGCTTATTTTAGGGTTGAGGTTGAATATTTTGTTTTTGGATGGGATGTTTAATCCAGAGTGAATCTTCTTGTGTCAAGCGCATTTGAGGATGTTTCTGCTTAGATTTACCGTCTCTAGACACGTTAGATGTTTTGTCATCACCATAGTCAGTAAACCTAAAATAATATATGTCTATTCGTTATTTTATTGGAGTATATGTGTTGTGTCTCAGTGTTCTGCCTACATGATCGGATATCCGATGACAACCCTGTGGGGTAGTTCCTTATGTAATCCTCACTTTCAGGAAACCAACGCAACCCTCTGCTCAAGGTCACTCAGATAATGAGAAGCAGAGCAGGGATTCCAAATCTGATCTGTCACTTGCCTGCTCAAGCTCTAGTTTCTGCTTAGCTCAAGCTTTGTGGCTCACTTGCCTGATGGACCAGTTGCTCTGAGAACAATATTAAGTGAATGTGATACTCAGGTAATTTTCAAATTATAATTAAGACTAAAATGATACTTCATTTATTCTCAATTTAATATTTTGTAGAATTCTGCAGAATCTTACATTTTAGGCTCATCATTGTAAAACATCAATCATTCTTATCTTGTGAGTAAGGATACTGGTAATAGAAGTTTTTGTTTTCAAAGAATCCAGATGAACCCTAACAAATACTGCACATGATAAAGAGATACTTTTGTTCTTATTGTCTCTTAATGCTGTAAGCTGAAAAGGGAAAGGATGAGGTTGTCCCTGAACTCCAGCTGAAGAACTAAAAGAAATGTAACAAATTTAATGTTGACTAATAGGTAGGCTGCTCACACGAAACAATCATTCATTTCCCCTGTTTTTGTTATTCTTTTTTGGAACTCCATTTGACAGTGATATTTGTTCTTTGTATACTGGATCGTGTAATGGTCATAACATGGTATGGTGAATCATTAATACTTGTTTTAAAAAGAAAAATAGGCCAGGGACCAAATGTATTTATTTACTCAGTAGGTGTATTAAATAATGACTAGCTAAAATTTAATAATTATCTATGCTTTCAAGTATATAATTTTAAAATTAGTTACTTGTCAAAACAACATTTTCATAAAAGAAAAAAAAAAACTGCTTCCAACTAAAACAAACCACTCCCTCCCCCAAAACAAAACAAAACAAAAACATCCTCTACCCCCATATCTGAACCTATGATAAAGCTCAAGAAGTTTAGGTCTCTGTGCAGGCATACTCAAATAAATATTTGGTGACTCCTTCTTTCAAATTAATTGCAGCTCCGAGAAAGTGAAATGGTGAGCCATGCCACGCGTGTGCCTGTGTCTGCCGACCTGTTCTCGCCCCTGGGGTTGGCTGCCTTTCCTCCAGTGTGTTATTGCCCTTCTCCTTGGCACTCACGGTACTTAGAGTAGATTGAATTCATAGTGTTATAAGAAACAAGAGTTACATTACTGCCTTTTATTTACAGGCACATTTGGCATATTTATTAGAACTGGCCATTTCATGAAAATATTTCTCTTCCAACATTAAGTATAAAATGTTATTTGTCAACAGGTGATGAATTAATCATCATATTTAAATTCCTTTTGTGCATTTAGGCATATTAACATGCCTAATGCATTTCTATTTGAAGTGTGTAAATTTTCAAGTGCAATATTCCATTACTCAACATAATTCTCTTAACCTTTTTATGTACATAAAAAGCTCACATTCACATTACATATTTCTTTTCTTTCCCAAAATGGGAAATGAAAACCTAATATAACATTTCCATAACAGCCCATGATTGACTAAAGCCAATGCTTTTTAACAGCTCTATATGGTTGATATTATAAAATCATTCCAATATCTAGCCAAGAAATTATTTAAAGTATTAATTTCCATATAACAAGATATGTCTCTGGGTCTTCATCTCAATCTGTCACCTGTTTTTATCATTCCCTGGATAAGTCATCTTATCTAACATTCTTTATAAAAATAACCATAATACTCAAATATTGTAATTATATAACAATAACAACAGATGCTATTTAGTTTCTTAGTGAGTAATGATAAATTCCAATTATAATGTATGTTTTTGTGATATCAAACATCTGCCATAGTGTTTTGTATTTAAATTAACATTCTTGAGAGCCGGACGTGGTGGCACATGCCTGTAATCCTAGCACTTGGGAGGCTGAGGCAGGAAGATTGCTTTGAATTGAGGCCACCCTGGGCTACATAATGAGACCCTGTCTCAAAAAAAAAAATCCCAAAATAAAAAATAAATTAACATTCTTGAGGAATGCCACTTCTACTTGTTCTCCATATAGAAAACTGGACTGATATTTAGAGAATTTAGGTCCCAGAGGGGGTAAAGGGAGGGCAGGGGTATGGGAAAAAAAATGAGAACCAAGACCTGTCATGTAAATGTACAAGATCCCAATGATGAATGTAACTGTACTGTATACCTAAAATGTACCAATAAACTCAATTAAAAAAAAAATAGGTCCCAGTTGTAATTTTACCATGTTAGAGTGCATGGCCTTAGCAAGTCACTTACTCATTTAAAGCTGACTTTTCTCTTTTAGAAGAGATTAAATATATGAGCCAACTCTTGCAAGAGTGTTTTATATCCTACAAGGGATATTTGATTGCAATTTTGTTTTGGGGCGTACCGGGGACTGAACTCGGGTCATTGCACTTGCAAGACAGGCCACTGAACTGCTGAGCTAAATCTGCGGCAACCCCTACAAGGGATATTTAAATGGAAATTATTAATAGAGTTTATGTAAATATGTCATCCTTTTGGAATATTTTGGATGAATAGTCTTCATTTCTTCAAATAGAAGGGACCACAATGTTTATTTACCTTTGCCTTTGTGAAATGAAGATTTTACTGAGAGAAAGGCTGCCAGAAACATTTTGAGAAAAGAATAATCTGGTTCCAGGTGAATGCCTCTTTGTTTAACTCAACCAAATTAAAGTGCAACAAAAGAATCCGAAAAGACCTTGGAGGTATAATAGAGTTTGACTTGTATTGGGCCTGCAAGAATCAATCCTGCTTTTTAATTGTTGATTTAAAAAAACACACCAATACTTTATAGCCCAGAATGCTCTATTTTGATTGGTAAGACTCAGCAAGTGAGACCTAAGAAACCAAGGAAACTCTAGTAGGGTGATGGCTAAGAAGATGGTTAAGAATAAAGGCTTTAGAGCTGGGTTTGAATCCCTGCTTTGAGCAGACATGGGCTGTGTGGCTCTCCACAAGGCCCATGAGGTCGTGGTATTAGTTAAGCCCAAATAGTATGCAACTGATGGCACAAGACCCCCTTTTGTAGTGACTTCACTTACTACCGAGCTGTCCCTGTTAATGAAGCATTAACTGGCTTCCTTATACTGGGTCACAGTATTTTCTAATGAAAATATGTACGTTAGCATAATGGTAACCAGCTTTGCGTCTCAGTAGCTGCGCTGGGGGAATACAAGAAGCAATCTTTGTGTTCACCCACTTGATATGACAAATGGCAGGGTGTATACACGTGTGTCAAAGTGTAAATGAATGAGCTTTACCCACATTATGCACCATGTTACATTTTTGCGTATTTATAATTTGTTTCATTGAATGTTTTCTTTTGATTTTTCATGTAGAATCAGCCCTGATTCAGTGCAATGTCTCATGAGAATCTCCTTTTACAACTTTGGGAGGAGGTTGAAAGTAAGTCATCAGGTGACTTGGCTACCAGTAATGACTTTGGTCATGTAAGCCAAAGAAGTTAGCAAGATGTGACAGCTACAGCAGATAGAGATATGACAGAGAATACAGGATGAAAACCTTGCTTTGGATGAGGAATAAAACAGTAATGTAAATAAATATTGGACTAGTTAAAATGGCCATGTATGCCTGAACAATCCAATGTTAGAACTAGGTCAGAAAATACTACTGGATCTTCTCAGGGGTGAAACCTATTGGATGGAATGCCAGCACTGCGATTCAGTGTTGGAAAGTGAGTGTAATGGCTGATATGCTGCATGGTGTTTTGAAATACACTAATAATGAAATACAAGAAAACATTGTGTATGCATCAATAGTAATATTCAAAAGTATATTTGTCATGACACCTCACTTTCTGAACTAAAAGCCTTCATAACAGGACTTTATCATTCTAATTGTTAGAATCTAAAGGATTTATGGAGAAGTGACAGATGTGGAGTTGAGATTTTTAGAACAATTATGACACTCAAGAGAGTGTCATTTGTTTCTTTCAAAATTGTTTACTTTTTGATGTCAAAAAAAAACCCACCAAGAAAGAAAGAAAAAAACCCCAACAATTTGGCTGCTGTTCGCTCATTTGTTGAGAGCTTTGTTTGAGCTGTCAAGCAATTTATACACCGTCTGAATACCTGACAATTGACAAACAACTTGCATCATTTTGTGGTTGTTGAAGCCAAATAAGCCTTCAAAATATGGTATAAAAATATTCCTGGTAAATGCAAAGACATTTCATACCTTGAATTTAGAAATTTACCCTGGACTTCAGCCACCAGGTCTTTATTTATGCAGTAATAAACCATATGACTTTGGGAATAGACTTGTTGCACCTATTTAAAAAAAAAAACCCAATGTCACATTCAACAATTGGGTCACTAGTTACTCATTGATATTACATTTTCTAAAAGAACATACCAGAATAGGAGCTACACTCAAGAACAAAGCCAAGACTCTGGAAAAAATGTTGCAAATTCACAACAGCAAAATGTATAGTACCATCTTTGGATTTCAGAAAGACATAACATTTGCCTCCTACATTTCAAAGAAAAACAAAGTAGTATCGATACTGTCAACATTACGATACTGTCAACATTACACCGTGATGATAAGATTGATATCGTGGTCAGGTATGGTGGCACATACCTGCAATCCCCGTACTTAGGAGGCTGAGGCAGGAGGATCCTGTGAGTATGTGCTACATAGGGAGTTCAAGGCTAACCTGAATTACATAGTGAGACCCTGTCTCAATACAAACAAAAAAAGATTGATAGTGAATCTTCAAAACAAATGAAGCCAGAAATAGTTACATTTTATAACAACACAAAAGGCAGAATAGATGTTGCTGATGAGTTATGCAGCAACTGTAATGTCGTGGAAACACAAAGCATGGGCCAATGGTTTGTGTTTTATTCAATCCTAAACATATCAGGCACAAATAGTTTCACAGTTTACAAAGAAAATAACAAGCACAAAATATCACAGAGAAATTCTCTTAGAGGACTGGGACTGAAATTGATAAATGATCAATTACAATAGAGGAAGAACGGTATGTATCTGACCAAAGAACCACAAAAGAATTCTGGAGTAGACCAGTGAACAGACAGGAGAAACATCACAAGAACCTCCTAAGAAAACAGAAAGGACAGTGAGATGTCAAGTATGTCCTACCAAAGAAGACAGGAAAGCAAAACACATGTGCTATCAGTGTAACTGATACTTGTATGTATGAAACATGCTGTTCTCAAGTGTGAAAGCTGCCTTAGGTGTGATCATTGAAGTGAAGATTGTTTTTGTGATAGAGTTTTATTTGTGATAGTTTTATTTCATTGAACTTCACATATGAATTTATTTCTGCTGTTATTTTCTAGATTTAGTAAGCAAACAAATAGTTGATGTAGAAAATGTTGACACTTATTCCAAACCCTCAGTATATATTCGATATTTCATTTTTCTCCTGAGTGAACTGTGTATAACAGGAAGCTCCTGACAAAAAAGGAAGACAAGAGAGGTGAAAAGTATGGCCTGCCCAACAGGAAAGAAAATCAAAGCACACATGCTGTCAGTGTAAGCAAGACTTGTACGTGGAACATGCTGATGTCATGTATAGAGACTGCCCTAAGTGTGATAATTGAAGCAAAGATTATTTCTGCAGTAGAGTTTTACTTGTATTTTTATTGTAGCTCATGTAGGAATTTATTTCGGCTGGTTGTTTTTTTTTAGATCTTGTAAGCAGGTAAACAGTTGATATTGAAAATATTGATGCTTATTCTACACACTCATTACATATTTAAAAATTAACATTTTATTTATTGATATTTTATTTTCCTGTTAAGTACACATTGTTTAATAAAAACTCATAAAACTAAAAATTCATCAATAGAAATACTCATGAAAAATATTGGGCATTACACACCCCCATAATGTGCCTTTTCTGAAATCTTGCCCTGATGCTCGTGGGACTACAGTGATCTTTAATAGTTTAGAAGTCCCTGCTTTGCACTGAAAGTGTCTATTGGATAGTGAGCTTTAGGATGTATTATCATAAACACAAAGATTAAACAATTGTAAATATTCATTGAAATGAATGCTTGTTCAGTAAGGTGGTTTTTTTTTTGTTTTTTTTTTTGGTACTAGGGATCGAACTCGGGACATTTCACTTGTGAGACAGGTGGCGGAACCACTGAGCTAAATCCCTGGTCCATTGAATTTTAAACCCTAGAACTCAGAAGGCACAGTGGAATATCTGCATTTCACACAGGGTGCCCTCAGTATTCTATACATTTACTCTAGGCACACCAGGTACTCACAGTATGTATGTTATCTTTAGTCACCAAAGATTCTCTTTGTGCTAAGTGATACTAACCTGCTTTTACATATGAGGAACTCAGGTTCAGAGAGTTGAAATAACTTTCCCAAGTTTAAGTACATAAAAAGCAGTGGAGCCAGAATTTGCAACAAATTGTGCCTGAATAAAAAAATCCCTACTCATTGTACCACATACTTTCCACAAGGGAATAATTCCCCAAGCTCAGCTATTGTAGGAAGGGTGTCACCCTCCCGTGCTTTGGAGTCCTTGGGTGAAAAATATAGGCTGTTGGTATGGCACTGAGTCTTAGTACAGAGAACCACATTATATGTCAAAGTTACATTCCAGGAAAATCTTAGTATGCAGCCCAGAGACACTCTTTCCTTAAGAATGTACTAAGTAGAAGGTCTAGATTCATTCCCACAGCATTACTAATCCACTTACAACCTATTAGCACTTCCCCCATATGATTTTAAATAACACTTAAACATGAGTAATGAAATAATAAGAATTTCTTATTGTTAGTTTGTCAAACCTGGGATAGGTGAATGGGTTTGCATTTGATGAACCTCTCATGGATGGAGGCAGAACGAGCGGGTGGAAAGACTCCCATTTCCATGTCTGTCTTCATTAACTCCACATAGGTCTCCCGGTGGTGACATGCAGGGCAGACTTTCTTCCTCTTTATCTTTGTTCAATAAAACCGAAAAGAAAGGCTGTGTCTCTGAAGACGCTCTTACCTACTTTGTTGTGGAGAATCATACATCAATGCATGGTTGTTGCCTGTAAGTATTTGTTGCATGATACACTGTTCAGATGGATGCAGCACTTCACAACAAAGGCAAATGTAGCCTGTAATTACAAACTACTGAAGTGTGAAATGTATAATAGGAGGCAGCACCTCTCCCTTGCCTCTTTCTACTGCTTCCTGTGTATCTTTTCAGCTTTGCATCATTATCAGCAACTAGTAACAGTAACACCGCCTAGCACTTGCTGGCCACAGTGTAATGTTTGTTACCTCCTTTGCACTCTACAAACTGTAGTCATTAAAATTATCATCATTCCTACTTTATTAAATATGTGATAAATTCTTGTTCCTACTAAGAGGATTTAAGCACACACTATGCTGTCTGTCCCACTGTGTGCAGTTGTAAAACCTGCATAGAATGCACGGAACAGTTATTTGAGGACTTTGAAAAATGAATCATAGTAGACAGAGAATGGGAAAAGTGTCACCAAAAAAGCTGTTGTTTTTCCCACTGGCTTGGACTCAGTGTGTAGCCCCAAATCCAGAAATGGCTGCCATGGTACAAAGATATCTTCAGGGGAAATCTTCTCCTTTTGGTCTGAGAATCAGGAGAGGGAACTCCTAATACTCAGAAAGAGTGTTATTATTAAAATAATCTTCCTCCATTCTCTTGCACCCTAGTCTTCTAGACTAGTCCTTGCACCCTAGTCCTCTAAATTGTGTGGTAGTGTGGTGTGTATGAGAGCCAAAATTTTCAGGATGGTGAACCTTCCTCTGATCTATACATCTGTGGTTTTAAAAGAATATTTGTCTAGCAGGGCAAATCTCTATGACTGTCCTATGGATTAGAGTTACTAAAAGCCCTAAATTTCTGGAGGGAAGAAAGAATTATTTTCCTAGGAGTTTCTAGTACCAGTAACTACTTGAAAGATCATGTAGAGGAAGGAACTTTGGAAAATTTTTCTATGAAATAATTTATCAATTCTGGGCTCACTTTTGAGCTGTGTTTGTATGGCTCTATTCCCAAGTAACATACAAAGTATTTGGAGAAATCAAGTAGCGCATAGACTGCTGCCCAGGCCCCAGACTGGACACTAGGTGGCACTATGGGTCATGGATGGGAATAGCATTGAAAAGGTTTGGAATGCTGAACTAAGATCAAAACAGAAGCCCACAAAATATATTTTGGAACTTGCTACCTAAACTTAACCAGGTTATTGGCATGGTGAAATGAAAATATCAATATTCCCCATAGGATTTATTTAAAATTTCCAGACACAATTTTAAATTATTTGGCATTTGATGGGGGAGGGTGTGTCACCTCTGGGAAAAACCAATCAAAAGATGCCAACACAAAGATGACACTGATGGGCCAAAAATATGACAAAAAATTCAAAATAGCTAGTATACAAGACTTTTAACAAGTAATCTCAAACACTCTTGAAATGAATTGGAAAACAGAAGATCATAAAGAAATAGAAGGTATAAAGAAGTATCAAGATGACATTTTAGAATGGAAAAATACAATAATTGAAACAAAAAAACTCACTTGATAGGCTCGCTAGCAGAATGGGGAGAACAGAGTAGAAAGTCAACAAATTTAAAGATAGATCGGTAGAATTTTTCCAAGCTAATCAATGAGGGGAATAAGAATAAAATAAAATTGAATAGAGTGTCTCCCAGTTTCATCTCAACATTTAAAGAGCTTATAAGTCACCACTTCTCTTCTTATAACAAGAAAAACTTGGTTAAACTGAAAATTAATTACATTTCTTGGACCTAATGGAGAACTGAAGTCACAGGAGTAAACGTTACCCTGAAATTTGGAGAGACAGGTGGGTACATGGAGGAAAATAGTTTGTGTGGAGTAGAAATGGTGGGAACACTTAAAATGGTAATTTTGACAAATTTCTGGGAGGTTAACTGTGGATGAGCATGACTGTGAAAAACTTGTAGTGGCTACAGTCTTTCATGGGCTTTATTTACCTCTAGAAATGCACCTGTTTCTCACAGCAAAGATCTGAGAAGACTCTCCTTATAGCCTAGGCAGGGGAAGGGAAGAGTGACCATTGTAAACCAGGGTATTCTCTATACTAAAGGACACTGTCTGGGGAAAGGACTTTGCCAAGGCCTCATTCCAGGTTCTGAAAGGGGATTCCTCTCACTCTAGTCCCATCCAGCTTTCCTGTTTCACCAAGGAGGGAAAAAATCATAGTTGCCAGGGGTCAAGGGTTCAAGAAAATAAAATGAGAATATTGCGTCCAGGGAAAGGAAGAAGACAGGAAAAAAAAAAGGTATCTCACTGTAGAAACATGAATATCACATGCTCAGGACATTGGTTTATAAAATGGAGACTTAATCAGAGGATTATAGAATATCTTTCCTCTTCTATAGCTTACCATGACACTATTAGGGTACTGGTATAATAACAGGATTATAGTGGAAAGAATTGTAAGATACAGGCTCCTCTTAGCAAGAGTACTTAGAGGAGCCCAGAGTCAAGAGGTGACAAAACAGTGACACTAAAGAAACTTGAAGATTCTGGCATCTACCAGTATAGCAAATACTAAACATAGCTCACTCTTACACGGGAATAGCAAATATTAAACATAGCTCACTCTTTACCAGTTGAACATAAATGCTTGCACTGAAATCTTATTTACCTCACCATGCTGTATCTGTTTTCAATGAAAAATTACAAGTCATGACAAAAGCAAAAAAGCCAGTCTGGAGAGTCAGAACTATCATCTGAACAAGACTCAGATATAACATGGATATTGAAATGATCAGACAGGAAATTAAACTGATTAAAATATCTAGGATTCAAGTGAAAAAGCAGATGACATGAAAGAACAAATAGATGATTTAAACAGACAGAAGCCAATTCTAAGAATTAAACGGAGATACTATAAATCAAAGCCACAGTAATAGAAAAGAAAAATTCTCAGATTAGCTCATCAGTGCTTTCGACACAGCCGAAGAATCAGTGAACTCAAAAGTAGAGCAATAGAAACTTTCCAAAATGAATTACAAGGAGAAAAAGAATGAAACATAAAAACCTGAATAGAACAGAACATTCAATACTTGTAGGATAGTATCAAAAGGTGTAACATACATGTACGTAGTAACCCAGAATGAGAAGAAATAGAGAATAGAGCAGAAGGAATCTTTGAAGTAACACTGGGCAAGGCTTTCCGAAAGTAATAACAAGACACTGAAACACAGATCTAGGGAGCTTACAGAACATTAAGCAGTAAATCCCCCCCCAACCCCAGACGAAGGCACATCATATTCATATTGTGGGAAAACAAAGACAGAAAATCTTAAAAAGAAGCCAGAGTGGGAGAAATACCATCTCATAAAGACAAA
>NW_022900938.1:19466394-19526435 GCF_012274545.1 Fukomys damarensis
CAAAAAAAAAAAAAAAAAAAAAAAAAAAAAAAAGAATTATGGTAGACTTCCTATCAGAAATCATGCCTACAAAAAGAGAGTGGAGTGAAATATATAAGGTTGAAAGAAAAATACGCTAGTGTAGAATTTTGTCTCGAGAAAAAGTATTCTTCAAAGTGAGTGAAAAATAGAGACTTGGTCAGACAAACTAAAATGGAAAAAAAATCAGCACCAGTAGGAGAGTGTGCTCTGCAAAAAAGTGATATAAGTTCCTCAGATCAAAGGAAGATGAGAGAGAGAGAGAGAGAGCGAGAGAGAGAGGGGCAGAGAGAATGAAAGAAGATAAAGAAATATTTCTTATTGTTAACTCCCCTAGAAGATATCTGTTTAAATAAATAGTAGTAGGTGGGAATTACAAGCTACAAGCACTATACATGAAATGCTGAGGGGTTATTTGTGGACTTATAGTTAGAATTTGTATTATAAACTGTGGGTGAATGATAGATTTCTTAAAGTTATATTTGATATGCTCATAGGAGGGAAAATGAAACTACCAAATGCTCAATTAAAAGTCAGGTAAAGCAGAAAGGTGGGGGATAAGAAGCAAAGAAATGTAATGAACAAAAAAGTTCAAAAATGGCTGCTATTCACATAACTAGATCAATAATAACAGTTATTCTTTGTGTTATCAGAGTCTTAGGTGAAGAGGAGAAAAAGTGTGTTGCTGAAAGATTATTTGAAGAAATAATGGCTGGAAACTTCATAAATTTGGTAAAAAACAAATATCTGCTGGGACCAGGGATTTAGCTCAGTGGTTTGGCTGCCTGCTTCACAAGCACAAGGTCCCGAGTTCAATCTCCGGTAATAAATAAATAAATCTGCTGTTAATAAGCCCAGCAAACTCCAAACAGGATAGATCCAAAGAAATCACTGCCCAGATACATCATAAAGAGCTTAAAAAGTAAATGCAAAGAAAAAAAAAAAAAAGGAAAGCAACCAGAGAAAAGTAACAAATTACTTATAGGAAACAACAATTAGTTGACTAAGCATTTCTCACCAGAAATCATGAAGGCCAAGGGCCAAAATACTCATGGGAAAAGGACAGTCTCTTCAATAAATGTGGGAAAACTGGGATCCACACATGGAAGGGTAAATCTGGTGTTTAGCCTGGTCTTACACAGTGTGTAAAAGTTAGCTCAACTTTAAAATGACGCTTGAAGCTGTAAAACCATTAAAAGAGAAATTAGAAGAAAAACTTCCTGATATTGGTCTGTGTAATGAGTTTTTGGAAATGACCCAGAAGCACATACAACAAAAGAAAAACTAGGCAAGTAGGATTACATCAACCTAAAAAGTTCTGCACAACAAAGGAAACAGCTGACAGAGTGAAGAGAACCTATTGTATAGGAGAAAATACTTGCAAACCATATATTGGATTAGGGGTTTATATAAAAATATATAAGGGACTCAAATAACTGGACACAAGGAAACAAATAACCCAGCTGAAAATGTTTAAAACACCCAACTAAATATTTTCAAAGGAAGACATACAAATGATCAGTGGGTGCATGAAAAGCATACATGCTGATGAGACGTAATGATGTTGATGGCCAACATCATTAGTTACCATGGAAATGCAAATTTAAACCATGGAGAGCTGTTACTTCACAACTGCGAGGATGACTGTTAACAAAAAGGCAGAAGAAAATAAGTTTTGGTGAAAATATGGGAAAACATCTTGTACACTGTCAGTAGGGAAGCAAATTAGTACAACCGTTATGGAACACAAAATGTAAGTTCCTCAAGAAATTAAAAAGAGCCAGGGATTTAGCTCAGCGGTTCGGTGGCCTGTCTTGCAAGTTCAAGGACCCAAGTTCAATCCCTGGTACCAAAAAAAAAAAATAAAAATAAAAAGAGAACTGTGACATAGTCCAGCCACCTCACTTTTGGATACACTACTTAAAAGGAAATGAAGTCAGCATGGCGGACATGTTCACTGTGGCACTACTCACTGTAGCTAGGGTATGGATTCACCTTACTCATCTGTCAGCGAATGAATGGAAGGCCTGGCAGCCCTGGGCTCCTCTCACACACCCTGACTCATGCGTCTCTTGTCTGCCTATACATCTGTGTGCTTTGTAATAAACCAGTAAAGATGCTTCCCTGAACTCTGCAAGCCATCCTAGCAAATTAACGGAACTCAAAGAGGGGGTCATGAGACCCCTAACTTGCAGCCCGTGGGTCAGAGGTGTACGTGACATCCTATTACTTGTGACTGTGTGATCTAGTGGAACTTAGACCTTAACCTGTAGGGTCTGATGATGTGTCCAGATATGTAGGGTCAGGATTGAACTGAACTGGAAACTACCCAGTGGGTGTCTTCTGAGAATGACTGGGGCAGTGTGGAGTGGGGGGAAGCCGTATATGTTTTGGTAACCGGAGATGAAGCATTCTGTGTTGTGTTGAGTATGTCAGAAAAAAAACAACAACCCCTATTTCTGACAACTACTGAGACCCTTTGGGGAGAGCCCTGCCATGACCCTCAGGACAGTGAGATGCAACTGTATGTTCTCTCATCTGTCTACCTAGTAGACTGTGTGGATCCCATATTCCAGCCTCGAGCACATATTAGGAACTCTGTATTTATTTAGTGGTGTTAACATAAAGCCACCCCAAATAATTTTCAGAAGTAGACAGAGTTTACAGGAACATATAAACACAATGAAAGGCAGTTCTATCAATGCTTTGTGTGAACTGCTAATAATTTTTTAGGAATAACCATAAGTACTAGTGCGATAAAAAGAACTGCTTCCTCTTATGTACGAGAGGATGGAAAAGGGAGCCTGGGGAAGAAAGCAAGGGGAAGGCAGCAGCAAGGGTTTAGGGTCAGGAATCTCACGGTCTCTGTCATTTTGTTGAGCACACAAGGGCAGGGTGGTGAAGGGACAATTCACCTGCTCATCAGAGTCTCAGATAGACCCTACCATTCATTCTTTGGGGTGGGAGTCTCAAGGGGTGCTCGCAGCTCACCATAGAAACCCTCACATCCATGGAAATAGATGATTGCTGACTTCTTCCAAGGAATTTGGGTCAAGAAGAAGCCTTGGAACTCTGGATCCTTGGGGCTTTTCTATTTTCCCCTCAAAGCTTATCGAGATATTTTCCTAAGCAGAGATGTTTTTCTCCTTAAAAGGGATTTTCATGCTAGCTGTTCAGATTTTTTAAGAACCCTTCTCAAAATGCAATCGTTACAAAATGCTTTGAGGTTCTTATGAGCCTCTTTCATAGGAAATTTTATTACTTTGACTAATTACATAGATGACATGTTATAAGATACAAATTTATTTAAACTGCCTTGCAAAGTTCTACACTATTTTAAATGCTTACTAACCTCTGGCAAAGTGGAATGGGAAAACATTTGATCTAGAATTTAGAAACTGAGAAAGGGGAAGAAAAACACATCCTTAAAGTTTGGCAGTTTGTGAGCAGGGAAGGGGAGGTGGGGTGTCAGGTCCCGGCCTCCACACCTGCCTTGTGATGGTGGTTAAGCTCTTGTTGGAATCAGGGCCTTTATAGATGTTAGCTGAGGTCTCTGTGGTCACTGTTATTTGGGCCTTTCTTCTTGGTGGCCTGACTGCTTCTGCTCTTCTCCCTTCCCCTGTGCCTTCTGAGTGCTCCCTGTTTGAAAACAGGTCAACAGCTTGTTTAAAAGGTCAAAATGAAGAGGAACAGAAATGTGCATAGAGACGTGGAGCAGCTGTTTCTTAGACGAGAGCTTTTGAGAAGGACAAGTTGACACTGGACAGGATGAGCGTGTTTGTTTTGTTCAAGGAACTGGAGGAGGAGTGAATAATGACAGGAAAGACGAGGATGTGGCTCAGGGCGACCTCCTTTACTGCATAAGGAAGGGGTGTCTTGAATTTCTGAAAATGATAGATACGTTTTGGAGATAAAGGGACAAAGTGCTGGATCACTGGGGTTCATCCTTCTTTGTCCAAACAACTCTAACATCAGTCCTTTCTTCTTTCTCCTGTGTATGAGTCTTTGGAGTTATTAACACAATGTGTTTTCATTTAAAGGCAGGGCCTGGCTGCTTGTAGGAGCAACTGGGCTTCTCCTTGTGGACCTTGGGAAATTGCGTGTGGGGAGGAAAGGGAGTGGGGAGCTCTGTGTTGTGGTGTTTCTCAGGGCCCTGCTCACTGCGGGGGCAGCTCACCAACACTCAGCCCCAACCCACCCCATGCATAAGAACAGAGAGGACGCCTTAGTGCACACGCTATACTTCGCTCCCAGCTGGAACTTTTTCTTCTGGATCATCTGTTTGAAAACTTTACTTTCTGTGGGTCAACATGCAGTTTTACAAAAGAAAATGCCACTTTTTACTCTACTTTCTTGTTGGGTGGAGAAGGGCATAGGGATTTTGAGGTCACTAAACTTACCCCATTATAGTCAGGGTTTGCAAGGGAATAGATTTAATACAGGATACACAATTTATAGGATTATTTTATAATATTCACCCAGTAATTCAAATGCAAAAGAATGCAAGAGATTTGTCTGCACACTAGAGACCAGAAGAATCCAGCCAAGAGCCTGTATTGTTGACTGTAATTACTTTTCTGTGTAATACAGCACATGGACTTTCTCTTTTTATCTAGCAGTAACTTGTATCCCTCAAACAAGCTCAGTCTTCCCCTCTTCCCTCTCTCCCTCAGCCTCTGGGAACCACTATTCTGTCTATGCTTCTATAAATTGGAGTTTTAGGAGTCTACAAGTGAATGAAAGTACATGACAGCTATATTTCAGTGTCTTGTTTATTTCACTTAACATGATGATCTCTAGGGCCATCTATATTACTGCAAATGATAGGATTTCATTCTTTTTATTGCTGAATAGTACTCCATTGTTCATATGTTCCTGGTTTTCTTTACCCATTCATCCATTAACGGATGGTTAGATTGTTTCCATCTCTTGGCTATTGTGAAGAGTGTTGAAATAAACATGGGAGTGCAGATGTATTTTCAACCTATGATTTCATATCCTTGGGATATATATACACAGAAGTGGGTAGTTATGTTTTTAAATTTTGAAGTATTTCTATACTGTTTCCCATATAGGGTGTACTAATTTACATTCACACTACGAGTGTACAACCCTTTCCCCCACTCCCAGTATTTCTTATCTTTAGTTTTTTGGATAATGGCCCTTCAGACTGGAGTGAGGGGATACCTCCTTGTAGTTTTAATTTGTATCTTTCTGATGATTAGTGATGTTAAGGATTTTTTCATGTATTTGTTAGGCATTTAAATATCTTCTTTTGAGAAGCATTTATTCAGTACTTTTGCTCATTTCAAAATCACATTGTTTGTTTTAGGTTTAGTTTTTAATTTTTAAAAAATTTTTGACTGTTGACTCGAGTTCCTTGTCTGTTCTGGATATTAATTCCTTGCCAGATAATTTGCAAATATCTGCTCCCATTCTATAGATTGTATCTTTACTTTGCTGGTTATTTCCTTTGCTCTGAAGTTTTTTAGTTTGATGTGTGTAATTCTAGTCATCTATTTTTTCTTTTATTGCCTATACTTTTTAAGGCTTGTTCAGAAAATCTTTGCTCAGACCAATAGCACAGAAGAACATCTCTTTTATTTTTCCTCTAGTAGTTCTGTTGGGTCTTACATTTGCCTTTCAGTTTTTATGCTCATAAGTCATGTTTGACTTTAGCAACTCTATAGACTGAAAAACCTTAATACAGAAACCAGCAAAACTTGCCAGTGTGTATACAAGTCCATTTTCAACAAGAAATTAGACAAAATTTTCAATGTTGTTATAATAACAGTAATAGCTAACTTCCACCAAACTTACCAATTCTGAAGGTGTTAGCTCATAAGATAACTTGCTGCTTATGCCACTGAAGTATTCAAGCGGCTTTGGCCTACTTGGAGGAAAATACTTATTTCCTGTTGCTTCCTTTGTGGCTACTAAAATAGTTAAGTACTGCATTAAAGGATGGTTGGACAACAAAGAGTAAAATAAAAGTTTTAGAAGAATTTGCTGAAGATCTCAAATTTTGAGATGTATACCAACCAAAGAAGGCAATTATTTTAAGCAATACAACAAAATAAGATATTGAACTTTGGGATTCTTTACACATAAGAGAGCCATTTGGAGCAGTCTTTATTTAGAAATAGGATTAGCAAATGGCCTTCTTTTGTAAATGATTAGAAAGGGAAAGGCCTCAGCAACCATTTATTCAAGTAGCTGTAAACCTTATCTGGGGTATGATCTTTGAGAATCTCATAAAAGCTATAAAGCTGAATGTAGAAAAGCATATATATGTACAATCACATAATGTTTGGCTATAATTTCAGGGGACTTGTGGGTATCATCAAACCTATCAGTGGGTTCTCCAGGGGACCCAGGGAACCCAGACTGAGGACCAAAAGACCAAACAAAGATGCAGAAATGTGAGTTGTCAGCTTCCCCTTTGTTTCCCTCCCTCCCATCCTCTTTTCTTTTCTTTCTTCCTTATTCTTTCTTTCTATTATATTTTTTTCTTTGATGATGTTAGGTGTGCACAAAATTTATTCTTTTACTGAAAATCTCTTCCCAAATGAAGGGTGGTGGGACGGACGTCTGCTCACTGTTCCTCTCTGCCTCGTTTAATTGGTGTGGCACCATAAACTCCATCAAAGGGCCAATATAATAGATCTGCTTTATTACAATGGAAGTCTGCTGTGGTGTTAAAATTACCAACATGTCTGCAGATGGTATAGTCAAGAAACCCCACGAAAGGTCCTGGGGCCTTCCTGGGGCAAAGGTCAAACCAGGCTCTTAATGAATAGCTATAATCTAGGAAAATTTACACCAAGTTCACTTTGGAGTGGTTTGGCCCTCGATTTGGAAAGTACAGACACACCTAACCCCTTATTATTGCAACACCCACTTCTTTACATTTAGCATTAGGAAATTATACATTTTGACCAAAAAGCTTCTTTATCCTTCTCCCATCCAATAATGGTAGCAATATAAATAGCACATTAGCGATCTCTTGATGTTAATGCCAGACAACCTGGGAAACAAAATGTACATTTAAGCATTCCAGATGGTGCTATAAGACTTCTACAGCTCAGAGAACACTTTGAGAAATCTACACTTTCCTCCTTTATTTATTTATTTAGTTAGTTTTGGTACTGGGGATCAAACTCGGGCCCTGGTGCTTGCGAAGCAGGTGACGGAACCACTGAGCCAAATCCCTGGCCCTCCTCCTTCAGAAATACAAGATAATAGTATGTCCTTATGATTGTGACCTGTAAAAAGTATGCTTTTTTTCTGATCAATGATCCTATAAGTTACATCTGGTTCTTTAGTGTCATACTAGTTTGGCCAACAGGCTTTCATTTATTCAACGGCCTTTTCCCCCCTCACTTTATTCTAGGTCCTCCTAAAAACATTCCTACCAAAAAAAATAACAGTATGTTCTTTGTGTTTTGGTAAAATGTTTCCAAGTGAACGATTATTATTGTGTCTCATATCCTTTTCTGGACCCTGACTGACATTTAGGAAGGAAAAAAGGAGGGTTAGAATAAAGTCTAATGAGATATGTGTATGTAATAACCTCAACAAAGAATTCTAGCTTACGGATGTCATGAAGGTGTATCTTGAACAGAAAAACATTCAGCTTCAAAGGTTTCTACTTGAAAATGTAACACAGATCCCAGCAATCACTTAAGGAAGCCAGGTAAGTATGGTGCCATTTGTGAGCAATATCAGCAAAATGATAGGACTTTGAGGACCAGCTTCCCTGGAAAAGCTTCTAACCATTTAAATCACCATCCTAACATTATTAACTGAATCACCTCTGAGAGTCAGGTACACACCTGTGATCTGCTGGTAATTCAGCGAAGGAAGCAGCCTTCCCCACGCCCTGCTTATTGTTTTCAAGTGGTTCTTGTGTAGTAAACCATGCACACAATTTTGGATGAACAGAGAAGGTGGGGTGTTAAGTTAAGGTTACGGCTTGTGGTTACTGCTCCCTGTCTAACACCCAGCCCCAACCCTCAAAGCTAATAGCATGAAGTGCGTGGTGTTTTAGCAGCTCAGTCTGGTGTAAAGATGCAAGGCTAGCCAGGGAGACAATAGATATGAGGAGTACTTGGAAGGCAATTCAGCAATTCAGTTTAAAAATGAGAGTAAATGGTGCATGTTGGGAAGAGCAAAAAATGGTAGCTGTCTTGTTTAAACTAAATGTTTAAGCCTCGACATGGCCATTGGAATAATAATCTCCTGGAAAGCAATATTTAAATGTATCCATCATCATTTAGGTTTTAGACACACAGTTAAATATTATTGATCATTTGCAATTGTGTGCATCCATGTGTACATATATTAAACCAAAAAGTAACAGTGGCATGTAAAGTGTAGAAGATGAAGTGTAAAAATAGTACTTGAGTTTCTAATTACCAGTTTTTAATTAAGAAAGCCACAAGCAAATTATAAACATCCAGTTTATAGCATTGCAATCTTAGAGGCTTACACTCATGAATATGGTAATTTTTTATTTTATGCCCTCTTGAGATGTCTTGTTAAAAACATTTTATTGAGGATCCTAAAATTCAGTAAGTTTGAAGCCCTTGATACCTTGTAGATAGTTAAAGTTCTTCCAAAAAATGTCAGCAATAAATATTTGGCAAATATAAAGAATATGCACATTTTCCCAAGTGGATGATTTTTTTTTTTTTTGCACTTCTTATATTCAAGTGATGACGCTGCAGTTCAGAATGTGAATGCATATTGATATTTTCTTCCAGAAACTGCATGGGTTGCTGGGAGAATACTGCTCCCACCAAGTTATTTTTATGCGGGCACCTGGAAGTGGTAGCATACTTGCCCTGGCTTGCAGTGCTGTTTTGGACAATCAGGTGTACATATGAGCAAGTGGTCTTTATTTAGAGCAATTAAAATTCTAACATTCTCCTCTCTTGACATGCAATTACGAGGGCTCTGCTGTTTCCAGTAATTGCTCTTGCTGGGGACATTGGTGAGAAGCCAGTGATTTTGATGGGTAGCGGATTATCATTTTTACTTTGCTACCTGAGAAAAAAATCATTTGCAAAATCCCATGTGTAATTAGCAAGACTCATGATTAATTGTCCTGCAAAATTAGCTTCACTGTTGCTTTTATTTTACTGCTTCAAATATTAATTAATGTTAACTCCTTTCCTTCAGTTCCAGCTTTTGAATATTCAACATTGCTTTGAAAAATTATCAAGGTTTCTACTTGCATTAGCATGCTAGAGCTTTGATTTCAGGAATAAGTATTCTGATTTAAAAGATCACACTTGGGTCATAAATAATTTTTATAGGAGGACAAACAAAGCATCAGAGCATCGTGGGAAGGCATTCATGCACTAACGGAAAGTAAATTGTTTCAATAATGATTCATTCCTGCGTGCTTTGGGGGGAAACATCAGCAAATATGCAAACCACTGTGTTGTGTGAGGGTTAAAAACGCTTTCCCAGTGACAAGCAGTCTACACAGACATTTTTCTACCTGTTAATATGTGCTAGGTAGGGTTCAGAGCCATGGCAAGAAATCAGACTCACCACTTTACAGGAATCAGAAAGGTCATCCTGTCCCAAGATTACCAACTCTTGTGAGCACTAGAATCATTGTGAGTTTTACAGAAATTACAGATTCCTCCCGTCCTGCTTTTAATGAACCCGTATGGCCTTGAGCCTGGAAATGTTTTCTCAAGGTCCCTCAGGAGACTGTGGTGAATGTCTGCATTTGGAAACTGTTGTTCTAGTTGAACCCTATCTAGATCTCTGAATTTCCTCTATCACATCTTGGCCAAGTGATGCTTGAGTACCTCCTGTGTTGGGGAGCTCACTCTTGCCCTTGAAAATAGCTTTCACCTGCATTTTGTCACCAGCGTTTATGCCTCCTGGTCTGCTAATGGTAGGTGGTTAATTTAGCGGTACAAGAATGCAAATGCCTACTGCCCATGCCATTAGGCAGTTTCCCTCACATGCTTCAAGTTAGACTGATGGTATCTCTCACAATGACCTGCTCAGAGTTACACATTACATCTAGACTCCTGGGAAAGAAGCTGGCACTGCCCTCTCCTACTCAAAGTCCACTGCCACATATGGCCAGTGCAGGGAGAGTGTGTCAGCCGAAAGACCCTGACCTTTGACAGCACTCCGGGTCTGAGCCTAGCATGTCCTGCTATCTTCTCCGGCCCCTTCTGTTCCATCACTTGGCCCTGGAGCATGGGCTCTCGGTGTCATGGGGAAAGTCCTGACTGACACTCTGTAAGGCTTTTATTAATAGATCTTGGCATCCCCTAAGATCTCTTTCAGCATAAGAGTCTCATCCAGAAAGTCTAGGCTGGGCCCTGTGTTGCTCCTTCCTTCCTGGCCTCACTTACAGGTGCTGGTGTTTCAGACCTCTCGCTCCTCCTGCCTGGTGCTGACTGAGGTTGCCCTGGACACTCGGTTCAGGTTGGAGCATTCCTGATAGCCAGTAGAGAAGGCAGAGCCTTGAGGATGCCACTAGTCCCTCTTAAGAGTTTTTCCCTGGCAAGCAGATGCCCACATCGTTTAAAAAGGATCATATAGAAATTACTGCTCCTACCTGCTGTGTGATCTTGTGGCAGTTACTTAACCTCTCAGTGTTTAGTTTTCTCACCTGTAAGTGGAGCTAGGAGCAGCAGCCCCCCTCCAGAGTTTTAACAAGGCTTGAATGAGCTAAGATCAGCTAAATGCCTACAACAGTGCCTGGCACATAGTGAGGCCTAAATAACTGATTGCTGAATAGATAAAACTAAACATTGCTGTGATATTTGTTGAATGGAGAAAACTTTCCAAATCCTCAAGTGGTGCTTCTCATAGATTTTAGAAATACCAGTTAGAAAGAAATTGGTCATGGATAGAAGACCTCCAAAAATTGAGTCTTTGCTTATATTCTAAGGTGGTAGGGTATTGCATTTAGATTCCTTTTTTTAAAAAAACCTGGAAAATGTCTAAGGTTGAAGGTGGAAATCTCATCTAGGCCTGGAAGACTACAGATAGCTGAGACAAAGCGGTTCCAAAACTGTTTGCCCCTTTCAAGTTGACCTTATGAAGTGGAGGCGGCCTCTGTGTCACTTTTAGTACAATTTGGGGTCTTATTTTTTCCACACTTTCCCTGCTTCACAAGAATGGATTGTCCCTTGACTAGGAATGCCAGAAAACATTGCTCTTGACCGTGTTCTGAGTGCCTGGCAAGGAGTGAGAACAGGTTTGTTCCATGGTTAAGAGAGAGTAGAGTTACAAAATCACCATGGCGGAAGACACCGAGAGATTTTCCTTTGTAGAAATGTCCTCATTAGCACTGTCCTCTTACAGAAAGGTCTGGCTAATGTTTTTTTCCCCATGAGCCTCATTGGCCAATGTGAACAAGGGGTGAAGAGTAACTACGCAGCATCACTCAAAGGTAAGTCAGAATCTCCAAGTGGCTGTTGTATATAATGCTTCAAAGAAACAGATTCAGTTCAGGGTTGGGGGTGGGGGTGCCTGTGCGGGCGAGATCTGAAGGGGCAGCACCTCCACAGCTAATGTGCATGTGGGCCTGCAGCTGCTTCAACTTACCAGGCCCAGTCTCCCAGTAATTGTGATAAGACATAAAACAGAGGTCCTGACTATCTGGCATCATTAAAGGGGCCCACGCCCCCTCCCCTACGGTGCTCTGGTTGGGTTACAGCTGAATTAACTGCCTCCTGCCTGTCAATATGGCCCTCATCCCACCCAGCTTTCCACCAGACAGGCTTCTGGTATGTCCCATCACAGCCTGTAGATGATGGGGTATTGGGCAGGGAGTCAAGAAAAGCCATAATAACAGTGATAGGCCCAGAAGTTTGCAGAGTGATTTTGTACCCTCATAGTACTCCTGAGGACTTTTGTTATGAACATCTGCCTCTATAAGGAAACTGAGGCACAAGACTATGTCTGGTTCTGGTGACAGAACCCAGGCCTGGTTATTTTAGATCTGGTTATTCTTTCATTCCAGGGTCATTTCTGACATCAATCCTGGGAGGGTTTGAAGTTGACATCAGATCAACACAATCTATTTTAGTTTAAAAGTGGAATGTGAAAATATCTTCTACAGTCCTCTAGGATTGAATTTATTTTTTAAACTTTGGCTTAACTTTATTTCTATATTATGGATATGGCCAGTATAGCCACTGGGCATTGGTAAAGGTTTGCAGTGTCAGAATATAGGAGACAGGGTTCAAGAAAATGTGGTATCTCACATTCCTTCCCAGTTATCTTTGGTAGATGAATTGGATATGCCATAATATGATTGGATTTTATTGTGGGTGTAATATAGGGGAGAGAGAGAGAGAGAACAAAAAACAAGATTCTTATTCCATTAGTTTTTCAACTCTGGGAAGCCCTCATGCTAACTTTTTACAAAGAACCAAAACCATTAGAAATGAGTTCAAAACTTATTTTGGCTCTTCTATAGGTTTTCATACCTTCACAGAGCCAATGTGGACCATAGAAATATTTATTACTGGTATTTCTGATGAAAAATAATTCTTCACCTGCACTTATCCCCAACAGTAACTTTGTCACTTAGCAGAACAATTAGCTTCATTTCCTATGAGCTATTACAGGTTAAGGTTACTTCCGGTCCAGAATATTTGACACATAGCATATTTGCTGCTACTCTGTTCAGTGTTAAAATGACTTTGACATCAAATGTACTGACTGCGAGGGTAAAGGCCTAAGAAATATAACAGAGAGGTGAGTCGAATACAACACTAACAAGAAGGTAAGGCCTGTAGAAACACTACAGTCTTCCTCTTGTATTATGTTAACTTTTAGAATAACCTCCCAGCAGCATTTCATTATGACATCTGCATCTATATATTCTATGAAATCCTAGGTTGCTTCTTCAGGCACAGAAATATATTCTTGCCTGACGCTGCCAAAGTAAATAGAAATCAATGGCAGGCAGCAAAAGTGCTGAAGTCATTCCAATAAGGAAAGGGCCTGTTCATTTAAATTTTGCACTTGACATTGGCGAGGACTAATAGCAAAAAATAATGTCCTAGGCTGACTTCTAAAGTCAACATGGTCATCACTTATCTTGTTTTTCTTTGTTGCTGAAAAAATAGTGTTATAAATAAGGAGCAGGTCTAATTGTGATAGATCATTAAATTAAGGGGCAGAAACAGAAGTTCTGTATGTCTGATTGCTATTAAGTCTTTGGAAAACTGTTGCACAAGAAGAATCTTAGCATGTTGTACTTGGATTAAGTGGCGTGTGTGTGTGTGTGTGTGTGTGTGTGTGTGTGTGTGTACATGTGTATGTATTTCAGAAACTTCAAAAGACACCTCCTGCTGATTTCAAAACCAGGCAAATATGTTTGAGGCCTGGTGGTAATTTAAGATAGGAAGATAGGCACTGAGCTTAAGGTGGCTACATAGGAAATGAGAAAAGTCTTGACTGCACTGAGCAAAATGAATGTGCCATTGTATCACTAAGTAATTGGAGGGGTGGTCTGTGTTGCTGATGCTAAGCAGGTGTCCATAAATCAGAGTAGATGTTTGTAATTAATTGCTATTGGTGTTAATAAGAAAAGGTTTTAAATATGCTAACGTGTTTTTCCTACGGTAAAGTCTTTGAGAATTCAGGTGTTGTCATTTTGATTCTGAACGGATCAAGAAGCTAAAGTACTCCTTAGGATTTCACTGGATATTATAGCCTGGGATCAGTTACTCTCTCTTTTCCCCTAACGGAGCTATTAACTCTAGACAAGTTACATTCCTGGTCTGAGCTGTTGTCTCCCTTGTGTTGTTGGAACATCCACTTCAAAGCAAACTTTTTTTTTTTAAAAGAAAATACTAGTTTGTCAATTCTTGGGGTGAAAGTTTTAGATTGCCTTGTTACATCACGTCAGCCTATTCTGCTGTGGGTCCATCTGGCCTCACACCTGTCTCAAAGAGGTCAGCCTCGTTTGGTGGGCCCAGAACATCTGCTCTCTCTCTATCTTTTTCCCTTCAAAGACAGCTGCTAAAGAATACCAGGATTCTCTGGATTCATTTCTCAGATTTTTGGGAAAGCCTGAGTCAGGCACTTTGGTCTCACCATACCTCCCCAAGCCTGATGGTAGGATTTCATATTTCATTCATATACATTCCTATAGAGGAGCAGTCCTGGAGAAAGACAGGCTATTAATTCATCAGATGCTGGGGAAAAGATACTGTGGAAAAGAAGCAGTCTAGCATTGCAATCTGCCCTAGGCCTGTAGCCTGCCGCGAGGAGAGATGAGGAGGAGGAGGAGGAGGTGGAGGAGGAGAAGGAAGAGGAGAAGGAGGAGGAGGAGGAGCAGTCTGGAGATCTGCCAAACATGAACTCGATGTAGGAAATATGTGATGGGATTGTTGTTATAAGAAAATATAAAGAAATGCTAAGACTAAGGGCCACAAGTAGAACGCAAAGGTCTAGCAATGCAAAGTGGTGTTTATTCTAAACTCAGCAAAGTAGAAGAAAAATGCTTTTGAAAAGAACTTTAAGGAGACTAAGGAAGTGAAAAAACACAGCCATTATTCTCTATCTCCAGGTTTTGATGCCCTCCCACAGGTCATGGTTGCCAGTAGTCTGGGAAGATGCTAGGTGGGCCTCAGCACCATGAGATCGATGTCTAGCCAGCTACCAGGAGGCAGCCACAGTGTGGTTGTCCAAGGCCAGGTCAACATGACCCAGAAAGCAGAAGAGGGCAAGGTTTATGAGCATTGGGCTGAGCTCACTCCTGCTTACATGGTTCAAGAATGATCTGGGTGATGGAAAAGAGAGATAGGAGAGAAAACTCATTAAACTTGCCAAATGTGGGCTATAGCTGGGCTTGTCCTATGCAAATATGGCAGAAAAGCATTTAGAGGTCTTGATGCTCTTTATTTTTTAAATTTTTTGTTTTTCAAATGAGCTAGCAGCATTGTAATGGAGTGAAGAAATCCTGTGTTCTGTTAAAACATTTTGAATATTTCTATAGTGAAAGACAGTAAGGTGCACACCAGAAGCTCGGTCGGCAATGCTAATTGCCTTTGAAGACCATGCCGGAGGGTCCCGTGGAGGGGAACCCTGCTTCTGTACCCCTGAACTCAATTCACTCAGCTTATGTCACAGTGTTCAGTAGCCTCCCTCACAGAGCCCTCTGGTGCCCTGCTACCCATGCCAAGATGAGGGTCTACACCTTGGCTTAGTTCTGCTTTGTTTTAAAGATTTTCCTGCACTAACAGTTATCTTTCTGGAACTATGTGGAAAAGTGATATGCCACTTCTCCAACATGTAGCAATATATTTGTCTACCATTGTTTGGCCTGGAAACAAGCAGGAAGATGACTTGGAACCTGACTTCAGAGCCATCTGTATCTAAGGAATAACTTTCATACTGTAATGTTCAGTTTTGCTGTACTTCCTAAGCTGCTGTTAATCTTCAGCATAAATCTGCAGGAAGGTTTTACCCTCTGCATCAAACTCTTGCACAGACCCATTTCTGCTCTCATCTTAGAAACTCCACTCTAATAGGCAAAGTCAGACAGAGACAAATCGAGAAATCCAGACACTGTGCCAATGGGTTAAATCAGATGTCAGAGGTGCAACCATAACAGAGTACAAGCTTTTCATCATACAAGACATCATCCAGGGAAAAAAATACTTGGGGCAGCTTTTCTAATTCATCTTCCTGGTGTTAAATGAGCACATCTCTGGTGTTCCTGTCTTTCTGCTTTGATTAAGGCAACCCATACCTGCTCTTTTAGGGAACTATTAAGGAGCTATTACCTCTTTGTTTCACTGTTAATATTCAATTTCTCCATCTACTCTACCTTTTCCAGTCTCTCTGTGACTTCTCAGCTGGTTTTGTTCAGAACACCATTCAATTTTGGCCATTGTTTTATAAAACCGTCATTGTAAAGATATAAGTTGTTTAATGAATACCAACAAGTGTTTATTGTCTTCTCTGTACTTGATACAGTGGGTGAATAGGAGGTGAGCAAAAGAAATATGAGGTAGCTCATGTTCTCAGTAAGGAGAAAATATTTCAGTACACAAAACACCTAGAAAAAAATTCACTAGGCATCTGATTACTGTCTGGCTAAGTCATAAAAAAAGTTTAGAATAAAAAGAATAACCTTCTTAATTAAGAAAGTCTCTCTGGAAAGTGGAATACCTCATTTTTTAGCCAGAAAAAAAATGGAAAAGCATTTCCAGTTGAGAGAGTGGTCTGGACATCATGGGAGCTAGGGACAGGGGCTGAGAGGAGAGGCACATGGAGCTCATCCGACCAACTGGGGGGACCCCTGTGCTGGGAGAGCTGGGTATGGGAACCACACACGGAGAACTGGAGCTACAGGATGGAGAGGCATAGAGTTAAGGCAGGGATTGCTGGAGGCTCCCTAACAGACAGAAAAATGCAATGAAAGGAAACATATACGGCTTTGTCCAGCAATGGTATACAAGACTTCCTGGAAGAGGAGAACGTAACTAATGTGATTCTTTCTATACAGAGAGGTATAGAATATGAGAGAAAGGGGAAGAGGGAGGGGAGGGGAGAGGAAGAGGGAGAGAGAGAGAGTGAGAGAATGAATGAGAGCCACAAGAAGTGACGTATATATTGGTATTATGGGCTTTTCAGGCAGTAATAATAACATAAGCAAAAGCGTAGAAGGGTGGTAAGGTGTGAGATTACATGAAGCAAGCTACTCTGGAGGGAACATGAAAAGAAATCCTGAAGTAGATTAGAATGGGGTGTGCAGTGGACTCATTGTTTGTTCCCCTAGCCCCAAATTCACATGTTGAACTCCAACCCCAGTGTGGCGGTATTTGGAGATGGTGCTTTCTGGTGATAATGAGCTCATCAGGATGGAATCCTAGTGAATGGAATTAGTGCCCCTATAAGAAAAGGCTGGAGAGGTCTAGGGGATTTAGCTCAACGCCACTGCACCTACCTCATAAGCATAAGGTCCTGAGTTTGTTCCCCAGCATGGGAAAGAGAAGAAAGACTAGAAAGCCGGCTCATTCTCTTTCCCCGATTGTAAGGATACAACCCAAAGTCAGTAGCCTGCAACCCAGAAGAGGCCCTCGCCAGAATGTGGCCAGGCTGGCCCCTAGATCTTGGACAATTTTGATAATCAGAAAACTCTTCTTTCTATCGGTTTCAAATTTGTCTTCTAATACTTTGCTTCTTTTGATCTCCTTTATGATATCTCTGAGGCTAGCAGAGGAACTAACAGCTTATGAAAATTCGAATGCCAGATCCCAGGTTGAGGATTTGAATTTAAATTTGGAAGCTGTTCATCTAGGAAGTGTGAGTAGCTGTCTTAGTTTAGCTGCCGAAGTTATTGGAGTAGGAGAATGACAAGATCACTTCTGTCTTGAGGAAGATAAACATGGCAGCTGTGGATGAAAGAAAGCCAAATAGAGAAAATTTAGGAAACGAGAGCATGAAAGGAGAGCTGGAAAGATCTCTAAAGTGAACACTTCACTGTAGTTTTGAGAAAGTCATTGTTATCTATGGGGTTTTTAAATCTCTCTCTCTTTCTCAATATATATTTGCTTCAATGATTCTTTCCAGTTCTATCCTGTAATTCTGAGTTTTTGGACCAAAGAGAGATTATTTGCAAAGTAAAGAAAGTTTGTATTTTTGTAGATAAAAAGCAGAGAGGATCTCAGATGGAAATGGAAAAAGTGTTGAGTCCAAGAAATATTACATGGAAGACTCGGAAGGCAAGATGACAGCTTGGCTGTGTAGGCCAAAGGAAAAGGAAGAATTAACCATATCTTAGTTCCTAGGTTATGGGGCAGGGATGAATCAAAATGCATTTGCCCTTGAAGAGGACTTTTGGAAGCAAAACTAGTAGATAAAAATGGAATTTGAGAACAGTGGAAATGTGAGTGAAAGTCTAGGGTGAGAAGTGTAGGCCAATTAGCCATGGCAACAGAGATTTTGCTGAAATCTTGGGACAGACGGCGTTTCTAATAGAGGAAACAACAGGAAGACTGTTCCAAGTGTGAGAATGGAGAAGCCATTGAAAGGCAGAAGAAGAGAATTACAGTAAGAAAGAAGGCACCTTGGAAAGAAAAAGAGGTATCTGAGAGTAGGGGAGCAGGAGAGAGGTTCAAGAGGAGTCCCAAAAAGCTGTTGCTTGAAGTGCCTGAAAGAAAGTACTTTCAGTGAAGTAAAAGGGAAAGCACTTTGTAACAAATTAAAGAAGTCATCCTCTTAGTCAGCTATTCATTCAATAAAAATGTATTGACCATCCCTTATAAACCTGGTATTGTTGTAGGTACAGGGAATACAGCCGTAAACAGGACAGCTGAAGAAATTAACAAGAAGAGTGACAGATTGAGCTTTACAAAGAAGTGATGTGACAGGGTAAGGGGCTCCTTCAGATTAGGTGGTTGGGAATGGTTGTGTGGGAAAGCCTTGTCAACAAAGACTCCAGCCAGTGTGAAACCTGAGGTGGGAAAAATGGAGACATGGAAACACAGAAGGCCCCTCTTGGAGGGTGAAGGCGTAGTTGCAGAAGACCAACTCTGGTGTCACAGAGGTTTGCAGGAGCTGGAGAAGACCAGGGTAAGGAATTTTTACTATATCTCAGGTGTGTTTCTCATCTCTATGTATGTTGGAAAGTGATAATTTTAAATGGGAGTTTGACAAGGTGCAGTTTATTTCAAAGATTATCTTGTCTGCCTCCTGAAAATGATGTTGGAGGAATGTAGGTGGTGACAGGTCAGTTGGGAGGGTAGGACAATTGCTTGCATAAGAGCTGTTGGTCATTTGGGCCAGGGTGGTGGTAGAAATGAAGGGGAAAAGATAGACTTGCGGTGTATTTTGGAGCTAGTAGTTGCAGAAGACCAACTCTGGTGTCACAGAGGTTTGCAGGAGCTGGAGAAGACCAGGGTAAGGAATTTTTACTATATCTCAGGTGTGTTTCTCATCTCTATGTATGTTGGAAAGTGATAATTTTAAATGGGAGTTTGACAAGGTGCAGTTTATTTCAAAGATTATCTTGTCTGCCTCCTGAAAATGATGTTGGAGGAATGTAGGTGGTGACAGGTCAGTTGGGAGGGTAGGACAATTGCTTGCATAAGAGCTGTTGGTCATTTGGGCCAGGGTGGTGGTAGAAATGAAGGGGAAAAGATAGACTTGCGGTGTATTTTTTGGAGCTAGAATTGTAAGAATGTGTTGCTGGCTTGGGTGGAGGAAAGAGGCACACAGCAGTACCTTGCTTCATGGACTTAATTTATTCTATGACTTTGGAAAAGTTGTCCACATTTGTATCTGTGTGGGAAAGATGGCCACAGTTGTGTTTGTCACCTGGCGCAGAATTTGCAAACACAAACAAAGTTCTGCCAAGTGCTTCTGTGTGTGAACCATTGTTGACAAACAGCGTCCAGAACTGAAGTACCACTCTATATTGTGCTTAAATGATAAGGTCATATAAATTGATATGATCAAAATCAACAGAACCAAAAAAAACAATCAATCAACAGAACCAATAAAAATCTATTTCCAATTCATTTCCATTCAGTGATTGTCTTATCCAATGATTGTGTAAGACAGTTCCAGATTTATTCATTTGCTCAGCATTTATAGAGTACCTCCCGTAGCCTAAGTACTCCTGGATGTTAAAATGGTGAGCAAGAGAGACACAGTCCCTCCCTCAGAGGTCTTGGGTTTGAATGAGGTAAATTGCTACTTATAAAATAATTGCACATGAATACTACATGTTATGCAAAGATCTAAGAGGGAAAAGTAAACAATGATTTTGAGCACAAAAAGAGACAGATCTGACTTATCTTAGGTGGTCAGGAAAGCTCCCCTGCAGTGACATTGAAGCCTTCTGAAGGATGATGGCAAAGTGAACATCATGTTTAAAAGTCCCATGGCAGGGGAAAACATTTTGATTCAAAAAACAGAAAAAAAGGGTCAGTATAGCAGGAGCTTGGTGAATAAGCGGGGAGTGGGGGGTGGCAATACTGGAAGGATGCTTGGTCCATGGTCTGATCATGTGGGACTTCAATGACTTTGTAAGGGAATTTGTTCTTCATTTCAAGGGCTAGGAGAGAAAGATGATGCGATTTGATTTTGACAAATTTTCTCTGGCTATAGCAATAAGAACAAACATGGTTGTTCAGGGTCCCTAAGGGAACATGTGGATGGGCTAAACTTGAGTTGCATGGGCTGCCTTGGGCAGGGAGTGGAGGCCAAAACAAAGCTGGGGACCTGTCAGAAGGCAGACAGAAAGAAGACTGTATGCTAGGCAGGTACTGCGCAGTACATCATGACGGCGTTTTCATGTCAGCACATCTCAGCAAGACCAGAATATTTTGTTCCACTGGCTTCATAGCAATCAACTGTATTGAAATGCTATACTTTAATGTTTACCATATCCCAAAGCATTTAAATGGGTTCTTTTTTCCCCTCTTATAAACAATAATGCATTGTCCAAGGCTTCTTGTTGCTCTTGGGCTAAAACTTTGAACAAAGTACTTTACAAGGCCCTGTGTGACCCACCAGAGACCAGACTGTGACCACCATTTCCTGCCTGCTGCACTGTTGCTTGGCTTCACCAGGCCCTGTCTTTCTGCTTTCCAACATCCTGCCCACTGCAGGGCTTGATCTGCTCCTTGCTCTGCCAGGAACTTTCCTCCCCTTGGTATTTGCTTAGCCAAGTCCCGTGCCTTCCTGATGGCAGAGACTGTTGCTCCTCAGTTGAGCCTTCTGTGACATCCCTTCACGGCATAGGCTCTCTGGATTTGGCCTCTGTCTCTGCCTTCATATCAGTCATGCAGCTTGTCTTTATTTTTCACTCGTTTTTCTTCCAGCACAAAAATGGACACTCCATGAAACATGGTGCCACAAATGTCTTATTCAGTATGGATCCCTCTGTACTATAATAGCCAATACTTGTTGGGTAGATGAATGAAAGTCTTAGTCACTGGTCTTATTCTGCTAACCAAATCTCACTTCAATTTAGGGGTAAGTCATTGGCAGCATAACTCTTCCTAATCCATCACTTAGAAAATATGTGATGTATTATTTTTTTTCTTTTACCCTTCTGTTTAAGCCTCCAAAGAGATATCATCGTCTTTACCCATCTTGGTGATGAAATTTCCTCTCACCTTTTGGGCTTCATCAAATCGACTCTAAAACACTCAAGCAAGTCTCTTCTTTGTGCAGTACATTTCAAATTCTATGCTCTACCCTGAATTAAATATTAGCAAGTGTATCATTCTCTCTGGTTGTGGACCCACCGAAACATTATCATCTGGTCAGTAGTATGAAGATGTCTAAAGATCTTAGAAAACTTGGCATGAAGAACACAACATTTGCCTTTGGGGAGGGGTGCTCATAGTGAGGCAGCATAGAGGGCTTTTTGCTTAATCCCCTGAAGGAGGAAGACAGGTTTCCGCTCCTTGGGTTCCACATGTTCTCTCCGTTGTCACCTGAGAGCATGTCAGGATGTTCCCTGCTGCCACCTCCCACCCGCCTTTCCAGACTGGCCGAGCGCTGTGTGTTGGAATTAATCCTGATCACTCAGTTATTGGATCTGTGAGACATGTGAGCCTACTAAATTTAGTAGTTGGCAGTACATAACAAGAGTCAAGTAATAGCAAGTAATAACAAGAAACAAGTGATAACAAGAATTGAATGGGAGATTTGACCTTCTCCCACATTTGGAGCCTCTTATTCTTAATCTGTAAACCAAAGATTTGAGCTTTCCCCTTGGCCAGCTGCGGAATTCCTGAACATCCTCCTCCCTTTCTCCCTGCCCACCTGGAGAGGAGTGGAGGAAGAGAAGGGAGAAAACAGAATCTCCTCAGTGACCTGAGAGAACACTGTGAAAGCCTGGCGTTTGCAGAAGAGCTACATAAAACTTTTCCAAACAAAGGAAATCTAGCCTTTAAACTTCATCTGCTAGCACAACACAGACTCCCCACCTCAGTTCCAATAGTCTGCCAGGTGTTCTTCATTGTTTAGACATATGAGGGCTCTGGTCAGCTTGTTTTATTGCACTTTTAAAAATCCTAAACTAAATTTGTCCTAACAATGGCTTGACACATTAAAAAGCTATAATTATTAGAACAGTGTGGTAGTAGGGTAAGATCACATATATAGGCTAAATCAAACAGGCCTGTAAACACAACCATAGGGAAGTTAAAATGCAGCCTGTGTCAGAGATGGTACTACAAAGTCCTGAAAAAAAGGGGTGGAGAATGGACTTAACTCAGGGGAAAAGATAAAATGAGATATACCTCATCCCATATGCAAACATAAATTCCAAAGATATTAAAGACCCAAAGTACTAAAAAAAAAAATGTCTGAAAAGCAAGATAACAACAACAAAAAAAATACACTAGAGAGTAAAAGAATTGAAATTTGGCTATAGCAAACCTGTACTTGTTTTACACAACTAAAATACAATGAAGTCCTCAACCTACTATAAACAAAGTTAAAATACAATTGAATCAGACATGTGATGCTCTCTTCTTTAATAAATGGTGAGGAAATGAGAGAAATGACCACTGTTAAGGACCAAGAGAGACTTAGGAGCCACAGCAACCAAATGAAATATGAGATTTTGAACTCTGAATCAAACAAAGCACAGATGGAAAGATATGTTGGGGTCAGTTGAGGATATTTAATTTTGAGTGGGTATTTAGTGATTGTAAAAACATTATTGTTAATGTTTAAGGAATGCTCTTGGGGTTTAGACCAAGAATGACTCCCCTGGCTCTCATGGGCTCAGAGATGGGGCTTTTGGAAGGTGAGTGGATCATGGGGACACCACTGTAGATTAATCCATGGATGATTCAGAGCTGGATGTGCTGTTGGGAGGTGGGGGCTGGACAGAAGAGGTGGGGTCACTGGGGCGTGACTTGGCCAGGCGCATCTCCCTCCTTGGCTTTACCCTCCTCGCTTTGCTTCTTGGCCTCCCGGCCCAAGCAGCTGTTCTTCACCCAAGCCCTTGCACCTGTACAAGAATATTTATTTTAGGATTGTTGAAAGTAGTGAAAGACTGGAAAGAACCTAAATATCCATCAACAGTTATTGCACCAAGAAAAGTGATGAACTAGATTTACTTAATTCAACCTTGACAGATTGCCAAAAACCCAATGTTAAATAGAGAAAAGGGTAAGTTGGATAAACTATAAAGCATGATGCCATTTGTTTAAATAACAAAATATATGTGGCATACGTAAGCGTATAGAGTGTATTATTTTAATGGATTGGGAGGACCTATATCCACCCAGTGACAGTGGTTTTCCTGAGGTGGGGGAAGGGGACTAGACAGAGGGAACTGGGTATAGAATCTGAAATACAATATTTTAAAAAGAAAACTTGAGGAAAATATGACCACATGTTCACCATTGTTTATTCTGGGAAATCTGACTGTGAGAATTTGCTTCAGCTGTTTTTGTATCTTTTAAATTTCTCAAGAAAAGGGAGAGGAAGTGGGAGGAAAATTTTCTCAAGGACAAAGAATAGTGTAGATTTCCCTCTGAGCTTTGGAGAGTCCAAGCAATGTGTGCTTTCCTTGTGGAAGAAAGAAGTGTTAAGCTAATGCTTGGCTCCTTCTGGTAGAAACTTGGTGGAGGACAGCCTTGCCCTGGCTCACACCACAGACGACAAGAGCACTTTTAGGAAACACAGTCTTTTCCAACCCTGGAAGCTTAAGTCCTTTTCTGCCCACAGGGGACAGTGTTTGAAAACAAAGAATTTCCCTGACCATGAGTCATAGATTTCAAATTCTACACTTTGTGTGTGTGCTTGATTACTATTATATTTTCCCAGAAAACTTTCTGGGAAATGTGGAATAAATAATAGAAAGTGAGCTGAAATGTGGATCCTAAATTTCAGAGATAAAATGCATATTTTACAGGAGAAGCACTGGGACAGTGGGAAATGTGCCCAAATTTTCCCAGAAGAAAAAAAAAATCAACAAAGGCTTTTCAGAAAAAAATTTTCAGATATCGTTCAGAAAAGTTTCAGACAATGTGGTAAGTCGATCGGTAGACATATCTGGAAGTAAAAGGCATTCTGCTCACATGTTTCTGTTGTCCCTAGGAATAAGGTGACACCCCCAACCCATGCATTGACATGGGGGTGGGAGCAACTTGGGTCTCGTGCTAAAGGGCCATTGTCTGGGTGTGTCACTGATACCTCACTAACACAGGAGTGGACAAGAAGAACTTTGTTGTATTGAAGAGCAGATGTTTGGGTTAGTGGATACTGAATAGTACCTTTTTTATGTTTTGGAACAATCATAGCTTATGGAATCAGTTGGATGCCACCAAACTTAGCTGTCATTCCCTTGACAATGTATAACCATTCAGTGTTCAGAAACAAGATGTGCTTGCTTTGGCACCATCGTTTCTGCAAAAGAGAACAGAGCCAGGTTGGAGAGCATCATCATCAACAGGCAGGATCAGTTAAGGATAATAAGCTGGCTGTGGTGGCACATCCTTATAATCTCATCATTCTGGGAGGCTGAGGCAGGAGGACTGCAAGTTTAAGCTCAGCTGAGGCAACTTAGTGAGATTCTGTCTCAAAAAAAAAAACAACAAAAAAACAGTGCAAAAGGAACACGAGTTGTTTGGGAGAGACAGACCCTTGGCAAGTGCTGGAGCTTCTGGGGAAATGCTACCCAGCTCTTCCTCCTGAGCATGGACCATGTCTGGTCCAGCTCCATACCTTTTGCTTGCCCAGGTAAAGGGAACCCGTCCCACTCTCCTCCCTAATCACTTAACCTCTTATGATGCCTGATACTAAAAATCAGTACATTAACAACTGTAGGGATTCCTGCTTGGAAAGATAAGTCTTTGCTTCTTACTTAAACTTTGATTTATGGTCTTTGGTTGTTTGGGTTTGGGGATTTTAAACAAGAAGATAAACGTACAGATGGAAATTCCTTTAAGCCATAAATACCACTAACTTGCCTGTTTCAGAGAAGTTCAAATAAAGACACCAGGATTTAGCAGCAGCTCAAATGTTCTTCCTTTCCCATTGGCCAAGGAAAAGCTATGCCCCACCATGGGCTGTGCAGGCGCCAGGGCCTGACCTGTGCCTGGATGCTAAGCTGTTCACAGCTCTTGTTGCATGGAAGGGAGGTGCAGGATGACAAATTAGTCTATGCCAATGGACTGCTGGTGCGGTGGAGGTTGCTTTACCCAGCAATCTCCTGAGGTCTCCTTATCTGCTTTATTTAGTATCAACACTGTCTTTCTTGAGTCCTTCCTCTTTCTCCTAGGCAGGCTGCAAGGACTGATTCTGGGTCAGTGTCTAACCACCTGCCCGTCCCCCTGCTCCCTAATATTGTTTCTCTCATTCTCCTTAATCCTATGTAACCCCTGGAAAGAATGAACTGAGAGCAAGCGTGCTGTGCTGTTCACCCTTAGACTCTCCCATCGCAGAGCATGCAGCATGTGCTACCAAGTAGGAGAGCGAGAAGTGTTTGCCAATCAAGTTGGTCAGTAGTCCCAGTGCTCTCTGTATGGTAACCACCTGGAAGCTTTAAACAGCAAACAAATAAACAAGCCAACCAATAAATACTGCTCAGGCCTCACCGCATGCAAGTGAACCTGGATCTCTGAGCTGGGTGCTCAGCCGTGGGGGACTTGCGAAGTCCTGCAAGTGTCTGTGCATAGAGAAGCTAGAAACACTATGGCTCAATGGACTTGTTGCTGCATTTGGCTATTGTTTCCAAGTGTGGGGAAAACCTACTTGAATTATTTTGAGGAACAAGAATTTCTGTCACTGAGATAATATATACACATATTTGGGGCTGGGGATATAATTCCATGCAAAAGCCCTGGGTTCAATCCCCAGTGCAACCCCTCAAAAATAAATAACAACAGAGAAACAGAGAGCGAGAAAGAGAAAGAGACAGTGAGAGAGGGCGCACAGAGGCTGACCCTCATGGTCCTGCCAGGCTAGTGCCTCCTGCCACAAGGTACTAGGGAGCATGAGCTGTGTTCTCAGCAGCTTGCACACCAGTGGCACAGTGGCTCCAGAAGACTGTCATTCTCTGAGTTACTTTTATCTAAGAAGACATGGGCTGAAGGTCAATGCCTGCCAGTTGCTCCTATACATCTCAGCAAAACCAGGGCCTCTAGGTCACCCGGACTGGCGTCCTCTCTCCACAAATTCTGGGCCTGTCCTTCCCTTAAAAGCACTCCCAGTTTTGGCAGCTGCTTGAACAAACAGCTAGAAACACCACTGTCTCTAGAAAATGTGTTCTTTTCTCATTTTAGGTTTAAGCCTGGTTTATGGGAATAATTATGAGAGAAAGAATGGGCAGCAGGAAGCAGTAACCATGGGCTCAGGGTGAAGCCCTTGGTTTTATTCTGTGGGTTTTCTGCTATGCCTGCTTCACAGGGTACTGATGAGGCTAAATAATTAATGTGTGTGAATGTACTTTGTAAGCTCTGAAGCACTGCAGGAGTATAATTAATTATGTTTATAATTACAGGTAATGTAATTATAATTGCAATTACTTTGTGGGTGGAAGCAGATATATATATACATACATTTCCAGTCTACAGTAGGATACCGTTGGTGGATATCCTTGGCTAGCCTATCCATTTGTACATTTGGGCTCAACTCACTCTCCCTGACTTTATTTTTAACATTGATGAGACACCTGAGACTCTAACATGAGGAAAAACTTCACGGAGTGAGGCTGGGCGGGTCTAACACTTCGGTAGTAATAATATTCTTGGACACTTCCTATCATGTAGATAAAGTTGAGGTAATTTACTTATCAGCTTACCTATATGCAACGTTGATAGTTGCACAGATCCTAGAGTCAAACACAAAAATATGACATACACATATATGTATTATTTCTGTCGTTGATGTGTAATTTGTGTATTGCTTAAAATAAGAATTTCAGAAATTCACTATAATCTACTATGGTCTGAAATGATTGTGTCATTGCTAAATTATAAATCTATTCTATCTTTCAGGCAGTATTTATACTAAGCTAAAATGTAATGTATTTTGCTTGTTTAGCAAAATTCATAAGCTTAATAAAGTGTCAGGTGGTTGCTAAGTTCCTTCCATTAACATGCTTAACCTTAGAAAATGAATGTTTGGAGCCACAAAGTGCAGCATGTGGTAAAGGAAGGTGATCCAGGGCTCTGCATCTGCCTGGTTCATCAGGAAACCTCAACTGTTAATGTGTACCAGAACCATCACTGATGTTTTTCCCCATTTGAAAAGCCTTGGCAATGGCCAGATGTATATATTCCCCAGGAAGCATTCTCCTGCAATCTCCCTGTTTAAAATTGCAAGATTCTGCCTGAGAAGCTAAACAACGTATTTCTTTGGCGTCTCTGACCTGCTGCCATTGTTCCTTATGCACTGTTAATTGTTGTTAATTTCTAACACACCATTAATTATTCGCCATTAAAGATGTGGGAGACAGAAATGCCCTTCACTCGTGGGTGATCACACGAATGAACCATTAATAATTACAAAAAGTGTGTTACTTTATACATGAAAAGTGAATTTGAGCCATTTGTGTGGACTTTAGCATCTCTCTTATGGCCGGGCTGTGACACAAGGTGGGCTGGGGCACCATGAATGACCTCGTCTGGCTAAGGAAGAAGCTTCTGTAATGACTGCGACATTTGGCCTCGGCAGCATGATGCACTTGTCAGATAACTTTTTTTCTTTGCAACTTTTTCCTCCTTTGTGAGAGGAGCCTAGAGATGGAGTAGTTTCCTCTGATGTCATAGCCCAAGTCAGGCGCAGAATTAGTACTTAAAGTGGAGTTCCCAACTCCCACTCCCATTCAGGGGCCAGACTGTGCTGGGAGGTCAGCAGCAGTGCCGGTGCTGGGACGCTTCCACCTCAGGATTTCTGAAAGCTGGAGTCAATGCTGTTCCCCTGACATTGGGCTCCTAATCTGTAGGAAAAAATACCCGGATTGCCAGATACTGTTGAAATTTTTAAGTAAGTGCCTTCCTCGGAAGCTCCGAGATTCTTCTACAAGTTTATGGTCATATTGGGAATTAGACATGACATTGGAAAAAAAGTATCAGATCCAGTCTCTAGGTTTAATCATTCAATAGAAAAATATTAGAATACTGACAAAGATGTGGAAAAAGCCAGTGAAAAAATACTGTGTGGGTGCAGGTATCAGCAGTGAAATCAAGATGGCTTAGATTGCATAGTTTGAAGATAGAGTTATTGCAAGAATAATGCTATTTTAAAAGTTTTTAGTTTTGTATTTATACATGTTTGCAGTTCATAATGTCTACATTCCTTGTGGGGCGGTGGTGCATGTACATAACGCATCTTAATTTTTTTCCTTTCATCCTTTTTCCCTCTACACCCTCCTTCCAGCCTTGATTCCTTTCCCATTTGAGAAAGCTCCATCTTCCTAGTTACTGTTGTCTAACTTATATTTTTCTCTTTATTTATATTTTGAGTTTCTCATATAAGAGAAACCATGTGATATTTAAGCTTGGGTGTCTGAGTTATTTCACTTCATATTATGTCTCAAGGTGAGTCCATTTTCCTACAAACGATTCAAGTATATCAAGGACAATATTTTGAAGATGACAATCTTTCCTTGTTTTATAAATAAAAAGACAGAGTCAGAGAGAATGAAGAGCTCCTTCAGCTATCCATGTGAGAACTATGTCACTTGGTGGTGGGGCTTTATAGTTTTGCATTTTGGTTCTTTTCATCATCTTGACTGTGTTGTAAAGAGCAAGGGCAGAATCTTCTCATTCTCCCCTTTCTTCCTCTTCTTCTTGCTCTGTGCGAGCCTGTGGGGATGTGTGAGGGGATAGCTTTCTGCCTCCTGTGATAGACTGAAAGTGGGCAAACCAGACAGCTTGGGGCAACATGGGACATCAATGGCAAATTGGAAGACTAAACAATGGCCTGATTCTTGGAGACCCATTTACCCTTCAGGGTCCCCACTCTTTCTCACCTATAAAATGAAGCACTTAAAGGTTCAGTCTTAAGGATTATTAGGTTAGAGTGTGAGGTCTAAATTCTTCTGTACTGCCCTCCTATCATTTAAACCATTTCTTTTTATTGCTACACAGTAATCTATCCCAAACAAATACCACATTTTATTTATCCCCACTCTCAATAATGTATATGTAGGCTGTTGAAAGTTTCTCTATTAAAAGTAATGCTGTAATAAACATTTTTCTACAGATATCTTATGTGTATCTGTAAACATTTTTCTAGAGTTTCAGTTTTTTAAAATGGTGCCAAATTAACCTCAAAAGTATAAGTACCAGTTTACCAATCTTCATTTCCTTCACTGCTACTCCCATAAACTGCAATGAGGGGCTGCCACTTTATTGCAACTAACTTTACTTCTGTTCCCCCTGCTTTCTTTCAGAGCTTTTCCATCAGTCCTGGGGATCTTTGATAAGAAGTAAAAGAATAGAGCCTACCTTGAAGTCATGTTTTGCCCAACATTTTTGGCTCTGTCCTAAATGTTTATTTTCGGAAGGGGCTAGGGTTAGGAAATACACAAGACATGAAAAGAACTCTTCTGCTTAGTGTTTTCTCACTCTTTCTTTGAGTTAAAGAGTACAGATATGTCCAGCTGCTTGAGAAGGGGAGAAGAAAGATAAAGAGGGGAGAAAGAAATATCAGAGAAAAAAATTAGATCCTATTTTTAAAATAATATCTAAAATTTGTATCCTTTAAAATAATGGATGTAACAATTTGATTTTATTAAAAATAATAAAATTGCATGAAACCTATACTCTCTTACATAGGCAAATCTCTTACACAGGGCCATTGTTTTTTATCACACTCATTATTTCTATATTATGGGATAATACTCTATTATTTGTGTGTTTTATATTTCCTGTAGGAAGGCGATGGTCTAGAATTCCATAGACCAGCTGGGTATATGTCCAAGCAGGGATATGACAAGAGGAAATCCAAGAAACATTTAGAAGGGGAGGAATTTGAATGAAGTGGAAAACAGAGAGGAAAAGCTCAGGAGTAGTTAAGCCAGAGAACAAGAAGAATGTTTATTCTTTTGATAAGCAGTGGGAGAGAACTGTGGCTTGGGATGACAGGTGGAAGATGATGAATTTGAATTTGGAAATACAGTATATACTTATTCACAAGAGACATTCATGCTGAGAGATTTTCTTTTTCTCTAAAACTAAAGCCAAGATGGACCAACGCTTTTGTCGTGTTTCTGTGTATTCTACAGAGACACTACGCTACGTGGTATATTTCTCTTACCTACTTCAAGTGGCAGCTACCCTCCTTCAGCCTTCAGCTTTCTGCTGGTACTGTGCTTTCCATTCGCATCTCAGGTCCTAAACATCTGATCTTAGCATACGAAGATGCGTGCACACACATCCCCCGAGGAAGGGTCAGCTTCCTTCTGTGCTCCTGGAACTATCTCCTACTAACTTTACCGGAGAGCATCCTTGCATAGGGGCAGCCTTACCACAGATCTTTCCTGTAACTCTGGCAAACTAAATTACCTCTTTTCCAGGTGTGTGTTCTACAGGGGGTTTCCAGTTGCCTCAGCAGTAGAATAAATCCAAGTTCGCCCTTTTTATCCCCCTAGCACATGGGTGTTCCTTGCTCCATTCAAAATTTTGGAAAAATAAATTATTCAGACAATTTTATTCAGTTTCCCAACTTCCACCTCCCACCACATCAAGACTAGAGTTACCTCAGTGCTGACTGTACTCTCAGTTCTGCCCAGCAGCCAGAGGAAAATAAAACAAGGACACTTCTAACTAGTTTATTTGAAACACTTTTTAAAACAGACTGCTCTGAGTTATCAGTGATGTCCTGTTTCTAGGACAAAGAATTATTGCTGCGATCTCATAGTTGCTCTTTTCAAGGACTTGGGTGTAAAGGTTATGAAGAGCTATTCAAACTCATTTATTGCTAGTTCCCTTCTTCCTGCCCTGCCTTTCAATGTGCAGTGGAGCTCCTGTTCAGTCAGAGGCCATTTAATGCCACAGAGGCTCCCAAGATTGCACAAGTGAGGGCTTATTCACTTATGTACCTCTTCAGCCAACATTTCCTGAGCACCTTGGTGTGCTAAGCACACATCCATATAGATGCTGAAGGTCAAAGGTGTCCTGAGAAACACCACCTGGAGTGGACCCCAAGTGCAAACAACTGGCAATGGCCAACTTACCACAAATTGCCCATTATTTGCCTTGTTTCTTTTTTCTATATTTCTCATTCTTTTTTCTCTTCTTCTCTTTCTTCTTTTCGGTATGCTTTCTCTTCTTCATTACCATATAACACCATATTATTTATGTTACATTCAAAAGGTCAGCTTTGTCCTTCCTGGTTTCCTCTACTTATTCCACAGTAGAAATGTTTATAGATGGCTGAAAGACAAACCAGTCCCCTGTCCAGCTCAAGGTCATGGTTGCATTTTTAAGCATTCTAGAACATACCAGAAGAATGGGGGGAAAAGTGTATATACTATGTAATGACTAGATAAAACTATTGGAAAAAGAATAAGGGTTTATGGCTTAAAAAGAAGGCCCATATTTTTTGAACAAAAAGCCAGCTCCTGGATTAGTCAAGACTGGCTGGGTTTTGTTGTAGTAATAAACAACATCCAAACATCAGTGGCTTAATCCAACAAAAATTTATTTGTCGTTGATGCTACATGTCCAACATGGTCCTCTGGAGGTCCTGTTGAAGAATCCAGGTCACCAAGTACTCAGCCATCTCAATTCCTGCCTCCAAGATTGCTTGCAGGGAAGGAGGGAGACAGATTCTTCTGTTGACGATCAAATGCATTGGCCTGGAAGGGGCACGTAGAGGCTCTGCTCACAGAGACATACAAAGTTACATGGCCTATCCAAAGGCAAATCACCTAAGCAGCAAGCCTCTGTATGTCTGGAAAGAGAGGAAACCTTATTCTTTGTGACACTAGGAATGTCCACCATATAGCGCTCACGATGACCACGTTGAAGTGAAGTTTATGAAAAATCTCCATTGTCTGATAGCTGGGCTCACTCCTAACCTCTCCAGCTGCTGTTGTTGCAAATGGGTTTCTTTGGCTCCCCAGCCCCTGGTAACCTCATGTACCCTCTTTCATGGATCCCTGCTCACAAAGGAACCATCTTAACCTTACCCTTTTATCTAATAAAATATCAATCTTAAATTGCTAAGAGGATTCATCCCTAAGATACTGCTCTTAATTTACTCCTTTTATTAAGGAGGGTGTGAAGTTTGTAAGTCTTGGGCCATCAGGAAGCATAAATGTGAGCCAAGGCTGTGAGGCCATCTCTCCCCTTTGACAGTGTGGTGAGGCGAGGCTGCCTGCCAGGGTGTCCAGGGAGACAGGACAGCTCTATCTTTTGAGGCCACCGACCAGAACACATAGCCAAGTGCATCACCTCCCTCGGACACATTCTCTCAAAGTGAGATTAACTTTATGAGGTATGCAGTTGTAAAGGCTTTTTAGGTGGGTTTACATAATGTCCCAGGAGTTTTTAGATGAGTGACTTTTGGGTAGCTATAAACTAATTAGCATATACTTCCAGGAACCACAAAGATCAAGGTCCTCAGGGTTATGCACTAAGAGTGGGTATGTCCTCATGACTGATCTCTTGATGAGGGCCAGTATAAAAGAGGAGAAAACTGACAAAATCAGCCTGACCCAGGTACAATAGTTAAGAACCAAAACTCCAAATCCAGGCCGATTATGGGTTTCTACCTTAGATTTCCACTTACAAGTGCTTGTGACCTTGAATAAGTTATGTCATGTCTTTAAGCTTTAATTTCCCATAAGATGAGGATTAAAATAGTATTTTTCTCACATGCTTGTGAAAATTAAATGGGTTGGTGGTAGCGGAGGCCCTGGCTCATTCTAAGCAGTCAGAAGACATTAAGTATTACCAGTTGCTGTGATTATTAATATTGTTCAGGGTAGCTAGCATGTACTGAGTGTGCACCACAAGCCAATCACTGTATTTGAGTAAAGTGGGCAGCGTGAGTAATTTAAGGGGTTTGCAAATGTGTCGGGGGAGAGGGAGGGAGAGAGCGGGGCTTAGATGTAAGAATAAAATGGAGAGAATATAAGCTGGATAGGAAAAGTGTAAGATAAACTAAAAAAGGGCTAGCATTTAACTGTGGGCTTTCTCTGTAATAGGCACTTCGCACAGACAGATTTAGACATAACTAATCTTGCTTACTGTTCACATAACACTATGGGTAAGCATTAATAAGCGTTAGAGAGATCAGTCAACCTGCAGTGTCTGACGTGTGGCTCCGGATGTGTGTGTGGGGGATGTGGTCCAGCTTGACCGAGCATAGGAGAGGACTGGCTGAGAGATACATCATGTACCAGGTGCTCTAAGGAAGTCCTGTCCGCCAGCACATGTCCAAGGCCATCTTTAATTTTGGCCACATAGCCCTTAATGGTGTGAGGTATGAGATTGCCTTGAGAAGGACTCCGTGTCTTTCAGAGGCTTGAAAATGAAAACACATATTCAGGATGTGCTGAATCTCAGCTTCAAATCACGTAGCAAGTCCAGAACAAGCCAGGAAATGGTCAAACCAGCTCTGCTTGGTGGACGCAGGTGAAAATGTCACGGTGATCTATGGTTGACCACTAGATGGAGCCCTGACGAGCACAGTGACAAACCTGAGGACAGCAGCTAGAACCCAAACCAGCCTTCCCATCCCTCCACCTCCCAAGCTCAGAAAAGTTTTAGGACATGCATTTGCCTTTCCAACACAGACACCATCAATACCACAGCTCTTTACCCCTCTCCCCCACATTTGCTTTATTGTGAGTTCATAGATCAAACGTAAGAGTTGGGAAGTGTAAGGAAAGTTGGATATTTGCAGGTTTGTCTAGACTTTTGCCCCATTAGCACTTTGGGAAAAAGAGATAATCTCCACCTAAAATCTCCCCAGAAATAACCTTGTGGGCTTATCTGAAATTAGCACCTCCAGAATTCTTGCTGTGCCTCTCAGTGGAGTTAACCTACGTGCATCTTGATCTTACTCGAGATGCTCCTCTCGTCAGATAAGAAGAGTATTGAAGTGACTCTGGATCGTAGACCAAACTTAATGGTATCTGAGGATAGGAGTCCAGCCTGGGGTTTAGGTTTTTCCCTTTTTATTTGTGTGTGATGTAGTATTCATGCTGCACTAGACACTAAAATGCATTGTTTAATTATCTGAGCTCAACACACCATTTTATAATTCATTAGTCAGTTGCTCTTTACAAAAGCTTATTTCTTATGAAACAAAAGTGAGAATCATGCAACTGGACTATTTATCTCTCTTTAGGGGTTGGGGGTTAATATCTGATAGCTCATAACATCTTTATTATAATGCATTTATAATGATTTACTGGAATCATTCTATGGCTAAGTATCTAATGTCAAAGCCGGGATCTGGCATGAAATAAAATGCTATATCCTTGGGTAGCTCTAGGGAAAAAAAAGGCCTCAGCCAATATTTTCTGTGTAATTCTACAAACTGTAATAAGGGTAGGGGTAATTGCCTTAATGTCAATTAAGCTATTAATAATGCCCATCTTGTCATTCCTAAATATAGCAGAGTCTCAGTCATACATTACTGTCCCCATTACAGCTGCACAGCAATGAGATCCCAGCCTCTGTGGATGGGGGGGCCTGTCTGACACCAGTCTTATCTCCTTTACATAAGGGAAGGTTAGGGGTTTGTGTTTTCAGTGGGTAATTTTTACTTAGACGTGTGTGTGTGTGCATGTGGGGGTCAGCATGTGTAATACTCACGAGCAGGGTGAATGTGGCCAAAAACACTGTTCCTGTTCCTATTCTGCTCCTGGACGACTAGGACAACGACTCTCCACAGGACAGAAGTTCCAGGGGCCGAGCTGTGGGCCGAAGGGTCAGATAGTGCACTGACAACCACATGGGCATTTCAGAGCCAAGGAACACACTTTCTGCACTGCTGTGTGTCCCTCCCAGGCGGCATGGATGTGTACAAGTTCCTCAAGGACAGACAGACTCAGGGGAAAGAAAATGAGGTCAAGGCATGGTCACAGAGTAGATAGGCCAGTGGTTCCTCAGCAAGTTTCAGCAGATAAGGTCAAGGCTAAAGGTGTATTTGGAATAGGAAATAGGAGCTAAGCTGTAGGATTTCAGTGAATGAGGAGAATGTCACCAACTCTCTTTAGTCACCTCTAAACCAGAACACTTATTTTACAGGGAAGAAGCAGGACAAGACCCTCCTTCAGCTGGCACTTATAATTCTCCTGGGTGAGGATTCTGAGCAGCCACTTCCTTCTGTCCCCCTTATTGGCTGTCTTGGTGAAGTGAACTTCTACTTGATGATATTTAGAGCTCATTAATTTGTCCCAAGGAAGCTTACTGTATGGCAGTTTAATGACAGAAACCTGTTTTAATGCAAATGGACATGTAATCCCACTAAGACACTCTGAGGGTGTAAATCTGAGACAATTGCTAGGAAGTGACACCAGAGTTTAATAAGATGGAAGGCTAGTTTCTAGTTCTTGGCACACCCAGGGGATCCTGTTTGGACACCCTGCCCTGGCGGTTTTAGTGCCGCTGGCGGTTACCATGGCAATTAAAAGCAGAGGGTGCCTCAGAAGGTGAGGCAAACTCCTCTCAGGTGCAAGGAGCTGAGCTCCATGGGGTGGAGAGGGACAGGAAAGGAAGAAGGCAGGAACATGTGGGTGAGTGCGGTCTTCTGCTCGTTATTCCTCAGGGCACAGGTTGGGCAGCTAAGATTGAGATCCAGGAGGTAGCTTTCTTGCCTGGGTGATTATAAATGTCCAATCCAGGCAAACACTCGCAGAAAGAACACGAAACCTTGCCTGGGACCCCACGTCTCCCAGCAGGTAAAGGGGGAAGCCTGGCCCTGAGACGGGTGGGGGAAATGAGACAGAGGCAGGAATTGTTTGTGAATATTTGCCAGATTATAATGCTGTTGGGCACTACATCATTCTCCAGAGAGACCTGAATAAGGTTATTATGGGTGAAGTCATTTTTGTAATAAAGTTGGCTGTAACTCTGGGTCATAAATCATGGTTTCTGGTACTAAAAAAAATTACTAAACATGCCTCTGTTACCATATACTGTCCTCCTTTTAAATACTTTGATTTTACTACAAATCTCCCATTGACTGAGACGAGGAAATACACACAATGAGCAAAGGATTCCTTCCGTCACTGGCAGCAGCCCTGCGGGCATCTGGGCCTCCCGGAATGATTTCCTGAGGTGTGATGTTATTTATGGCGTGCTTTCTCTATCAAAAAGGCAAACAGCATCTCAAGTGACCCTGGAGCATTTGCATCATTGCTTCTCTTGCTAATTGATTCATCCCCTGGCAGGGCCCGAGACACGGGCTGTTAGCTGGACACACTCCCTCCTAGCTGCAGACCCTGTGGATTGAGGTGCATAATAAGCAAAGACGTTAATAAAATTGTTAAATGTCAAAACTGCAAAACCCACACCCATTTGGAGCCCAGTAGCCCTTCTGGAATGATTCTGTGAAATACCATCTCCTCCCCTCGTCCTTTTCAGTCCAAACTTCATAACCTTTGTTAAGTAAGGGGATTAAGACCTGTTATTAGCAATGCTGATTTTTAAAATTTCTTTCATAATTTCTTCCTTTCAAGTAAGTCTGGCACAGAGTAAAAAGGAAGGTTATCATATGAAGTGCATTTCAGATGTAATAAAGCAGAAAGGAGAGGGTGGCCGCAGTGGCAGTTGTAAGAGGGACGCAGTGTGGATCTCTATAGCTCAGTGGCTGCAAAGCAGAAAATGAAGATTGTAAAAACGTCACATAAAGAAAAAATGCACAGTGGATTCGTTTTGCGATGCCCATAATTCAGTAATGCCTTTAAGTAGCTAGAAGAAATATAATAAATGTTTTTCCACAACATTGATCATACTGTATCAGAGGAAATATTAGTGTGCAGGGAGCCATGATTATACTGGTAGTAATTCTCGGTGCAGAAAACTAGTAGAAGATGGGACCCTTTATGGGCCAAACTTTTATTGGCTGCAGTTATTTACCTTTAAGAATACGCCTAATACATTGTCCTATAGCTAAATATTTTTGTGAAAATTCAAACCAGCACTATCAGTAAATCAGAAATCCTGCCACCATTTTATAGAATTTATATGTATTTTTTTCCTGCAGATGCTCTGATATGTTCCAGAATACAAAAAGCAGCCAATTGACCATGTAAAAATTCTAGAAGGCCTGTAAAACAGATTCTTCCTCCGCATTCTGAACCCGGATAGGAGCAGACAGCTTTATAGCATGTGATTCCACCCAAATGCCACCTGTATATATAACATTTCTCTAAAGAAATTAAATGGATTATTAGATTATATGCTGTAGTAAAACTATACCTGGAGCTGGACTGTGGGCCAGGGCAGGATGTGTGTGTTGTGCACCTGCCATTTTTTTCCTGTGGTCTTGAAACACTCAAGAAGGCTGTGCAAAGCAGGCTTTTTCCTTTAGGGGGGAATAAAGGAGCTACTTCTTCATGCCAGCCTCTTGCTCCTCAGACTGGCAGGAGCTGGTAATGCGTGGCAGTGGCAGCGTTTCGTCCTCGGTGTAGGAGGTCCCCGCATGCTAAGAGAAAGTTCTACCTCCACTCTCCACAGGCTCCAGCTGGATGCCAGAAATCTTCCAATCAGGGTTCCAGGGTGCATGAGATAAGAGCCAGGTCAGCCAGACGCCTGAAGAATTCGGAGAGGCGAGAGCAGGCCATGTTAATCCTCCGCATATTACTGATAGCGCCCTGCCGTGAAAATGACTAAGACGCTGCAAGCCAGAGCAAGAACTCAGAAGAGACCCTGTGAACAGTGCGAGAGGGAGGCCTTCTTCAGAGCCTGGATAACCCAGCTTGCAGTTCAAAGGCTTTGTAAAGGCAAAGCAAACTGGGCAAAGGCTGCAAAGTCACCTGCTCTGTCTCAGGGCACCACGCCCTCAACTCTTACTGACACAATGGGAATCATTTCCCAGAGTGAAGGAGGCCTCTCTTCTCTTTGTCCTAAGGGCTCTTTGCTTAATGCAAATCATAGGTTTCACCCATGCAGGTTTATCTTCAATCCAACACATTTTATACTTGGCCACAAACGTGGAATTTTTGAAAAACGGAATTAGATCTCAAGTTTAATATTTTCTACTGAAGTTGTGCAGGTGTGTTTTCCCCTTCCCTTGCCTTCCCTTCTCCTTAACAAGGAGGTAAATGTTCTTCCCCTCTCCGGAACTTTCTAAAGAGCCAGGTGATTGTTGGAGGGGAAGCCCTCCAACTTTGAGAGTATAAGATGGAGAAACAGAGGGCACAAAAGAATCTCGGAAGGAGCAGCTCCTGGAAAGTTCCTGGCGGCCAGTCACCGGGTGTGCTAGGCTTTGACAAGCACATGAATAATTTATAGGCAAGATGACTTCACCGGCTTCTGCGGGAGTTTCTCCCCATGCGGGACTGGGCAGGGGAGCTCTCTGCAACTTTCCACAAATGACTGGTTTAGAGTGTCAGTGGCAGCTGTCCCGATTTTTTTAATTGATGAAAAAGTTTTGCTTTATTCAATTAATTGCCTGGCAGTAGAAGTACGATTTTAAACAAGAATGTTTTGGAGGTGAATCTCTTTGAATTCCCTTGTAAGTGTATTATCACGTTAACAGTCCCGTTGCCAGCTTAATAAAGATCAGCGAGTAGTCCTGCTCTTCTGCTCCTTCCGTGTTCTTCCTCCCTTCCTTTGTTTCTTGTTTTCTCCCTTCATCCTTCCCTCTTCTTTCTTTCCTTCCTTGCTTTTTTGTTCACCTCTCTCTCTCTCTCTCTCTCTCTCTCTCTCTCTCGTCTTATTTTCCTTTCCTTTCTCCTTTCCTCTTTCTCTTTGTCTTCAATAGTTTGGAAAAAGAACCTTAGTGAAATTTTTAGTGCAATACTTCAACAATTAAAAAATGTGCCAGGCCACAGATGTCCCTGGAATGTGTGACAGTGGCAAAGGTGAACGTTGCATTTTTTTTTCAGGGTGTGTAGTGCACACCTCGTTTGTGCTTGTAAAAATAACTTGGTGTGCTTACAGGGTCAGTGATACCTTTGCAGGGTAGATGTACTGCAATTTTAGTAAAAGTAAAAAAAAAAGACCCCACAAAATAACAGAAAAACAGACTTTGGAAACTAGTTGGTGAATCCGCAGAGTGTATTTTGCTTTACTAGCATCTAGCCTGAATTATTGGCATAGATAAAAGAATATACATAACCCTGGACAATACCAAATAGTATTTGTTTATATTGCAGATTAAATATATATACACATATACATACACACGCATATGTTTTATTTTATATTTTAAAATGAGATACACTTGTAATTATTGTAACAACCGCTGGATGTCGCTGTTGTATACTTCTGGCAGTAAAACTTCCTGTCTAGTGGAACAATTTGAAACTGCTAATTTTAAGAACAGCCAGTTACCTCCCGAGTGCTCTACCTTTTGTTAAGATGACTCTTTTCTCCATTCATTGAAGCCAGCCCAATTCTCCATTATGCTGTGAATTCTAATTTACCAAGGGTAAGGTTTCTCAAATGATTGTTTACTTCATTATTTAAAAAGAACATGTTACTTTTCTAAAGGCTCTCAACATTGTATGTTAATTATAACCAGCACATTCTGGACACCAAATGAGATGAAGTGAAAACATAACTATAAAATGCCTTGGATTGATAAAGTTCCCTCTTCTCAGCCCAAAATTGCTTACAACAGTTTTATATCTATTTGCTCATACATCTTTCCAGCATGTCTAGTTTCCCACTTTACTGCTCTTCTCATGAGTCAAAGTTGACCTGTGAAATAAATGAAATGAAGTAATTACGTGCACTGGCATCCCAGAAGTAAAGTAAAAGCAAACATAGAAAGTGTGTTTTACATAGCTCATTCTGATTTGCAAAGGTTATGAGTAGAAATTTGGGATTCTTTTTCAAAAATTACTTTAAAAACTCTTTAATGGTTGAGCCCTTTAATTTCTGTTTGAAAAATTCATTTAAAAAAATCTGGGCCATTTTGTGCCGCTGACATTATACAGAAATTAGACCTGGAGACTGCTCCAAATCTGAAAAAGGCCTGGACCAGTTCAAGTGCTAATTGGGGCAGCCCAGTGAAAAGAAATGGGTGAACAAGCCAGAAATGACCATGAGCTTCAACGGAGCCATCCAGTGCAGTCATTTTCTTTTGACTAAAACTTTGGGGTTGCCCCCTCCACACCCCATCCCTTTTATTTTAACTTCCTCACATGCCTTTGCACTTCTGGGGAAGCCAGAGTGGTTCTTGGAGAACTAAGGGCCCAGATTTTGGTGGGGGAGGGGAGGTGTGCTCTGCACTAGTGAATTATCCAAGAGCTACACTGCCTGCTATCTATGGGATGCTTTGATCCAAAATTTCAGTCATTGTTTCCACATTTAGGGGCTGGAATAAACATCAAAGAAGTGGGTGTACAAAATTCACCGAATGCCAGGGAAGTACAATAACATACAGAGGATATAGGCAAGTCCCAGTGGCAAAATTTGCTGCCAATTCTTGTGCATAACAGAGGCCCTAAAGTGACAGTCTCTCTTTGACAAATGCATAATGATCTCAACGCCAAGGGAAGGAACTAGCTTGCTGAAAGGTGAATAAAAGAGTTGGAAACAATTCAGTGGACTTCCACATTTCCTCCATGTGTTTGCTCACAACAAGGAAATCAGATGACACAAATGTATTAGGTAAGCATCGGACAAGGCGGCAGAGTCACCAACAGGCTTAAATGAACCTGGCTCTTTCAGGATCCAGCTCTAAAGATGAGAGTAAAATGTGGTTAGAAATCATTCATCTTCTGGAGGGAAAAAGTTAGAAGCAAGTAAAGCGAAAATAGCTCTCTTGTTCTGTCTTGGGTAGTTCCAGATTTTAAAGCCCATATGTTGTTTGCTATAACTTCTTCGCCTCCCAGGGCCAATGCATTCCAAACACTTTCACTAGTGCATTGCACTGAGAAGTCTTGGCAGCGAGGGCTCATTTGTATCCATAGTCTTTGTTCAAATACAGATTAATTTTGGTTAATTTCAGTGGGTTCACATAAAGTAAAAAGCACAGAACTGAAACCACTGAAATCGGGCCATTGTGTGATCATCTAAAAATCTACTTTTCAAGCTCCTTTAAGTTTTATTTTTGAAATAAAAACAATAAAATGACTGTAAAAAGTTTCCAAAAGCATTGACATGATGAGCAATCGCTAACCAAGGCTAGTGTCAGAATGATCAAACAAATTTAGATATAATTCTAGAGAAGTTAACGGCCCCACAGTGCCACCTATAAATATTTCTTTCAGAGGCGATTCCATAGGATATGGCTCCTTTCTCCAGGGTACCAGTGTCCTTGTGGCTGCACATTGTGTTGGTGGCTTCAAGGCTGGCATCAGAGGGCAAAAGCGGATTCTCCCCTGCAGCTAGAATCCTTACACAATGGAGATGAGTGTGTAAAGTATTCTGAAGATTACTTGAAAAAACAACCTGGGTGTGGCTCTTTAGAGGAAGGAGTTTTAAAACTTTTCTAGTACATAGGAACAGCCCACAGGGTTCCTAAGCACGTATAGGTAGTGAATAGGGTAGGGTATAAGCCTGATGGAGATGTGCGTGCTTGTGTGTTTCCTTACTTGGTTGAGTAAGAAACTGTGTCAGCTGCAAATAGAGCCAGCATTTCCATCCTTCATTCTAGGCAGTCAGGGCAGATTTGTTTTTATTCATCAAAATCATTTGCAGCACAGTCTTCATAGTTCTTCATTGCTTTTCACAACATTTCGTCCATGGCCTTGTACTGTATAATAAAGGAGGTCCTGCCCGTTTACAGTGCATGCTAAGTAAATGTGATGATTTTCATGGTTTTAGACCCTATCATGAAATGACAGAATATTGGACAGTGTTAGAAAATGGACAAACAAGCATTCCACTGGCTGGATGAACCATGGCTTTCTGGCATTAAAAGTGTAATATTTATGAGTTAATTTAATCACAGTAGAAAACATTGAGTAGGTGACTGAGTAAAATGATGACTGTGTATTATGTTTTTGCCATGCAGCTGGATAAACATATTCAGTGACAGACCTTGGTGAGAACTGCGGAGATGCTCTTAACAATGGCATGAATATTAGATGCTGTCCACGATTCACTGCCGTTGGGATTTTGAGCAAAGCCAGGTGAATTTTAGCAAGAAAATATGGAAGAAGCTATGTGTGCTCCTGGGGATTATATAAACACTGGCTTCTTTCTTCCGCCCAGGAACTGCCCTAACACTCATTGTCCTTTACATCCCTGGGAGATTTCCTACCCTGTTATCTTTGTCTGCACTTCCAGGAGTGCTTTTGAATATAAAACCCAGAATTTGGGAAGCTCGCAGTAAATATTTCAACGACGGGCACTTAGAAAAGAAATACTTTCCCAGGCTACTACTGAGACCTAAAAAAAATAAACAAAAACATTTTATAGTGACCTGATTTAAACTATGTAGAACAGTACATTTAAAATTTTACATTGCTTTTGAATTTCTTTAGAATACATGGTTTCTGGCTTAAAAAAGAACCATAAGAAAAAACAGTATGTTGAAGAATGAGATTCGGTGATATTAATAGTCATTTAATGAAGGATTTGTATCTAAGGCAAGAAAAAAAATAGTGTGCAAGAGTCTCCTTGAAATTCATTACTATGGGTCATTGGATTTTTTTTTTTTTTTTAGTCCTCAGGATTATTATTCTACCAGTGAAGAAAGTTTAGTAAGGTCTTTATTTTTGGGTTTTTGGAACACACACTGTAGCTCTAAAACAGTAGGAAGGAGGAGGAGGAAGAGATGGAGGAGAAAGAGCAGAAACAGCAGCATAGAGCAAGCATGGCTTCTGAGCTACAGTGCATGTACCTCAGCCTTCTGTTGTCTCAAAACATTAAAATGTGAGAAGGTGATGCGTTAGAGGTTGGCAGATCCTCCTGAGAAATATACCCGTGGAGGTGTGGCCATTCCAGAATCTATGCAAGTCATTTTGCCTCCTGTTTTTGGCCTATCTTTAAGAGTGCAGTTCTGAGAGGACAGCAAGATAATCTATCTAAAAGCAGTAGTTTCTTTCATCCTTAAACCACAAATGCATTTAACTTAAACTGCTTTGTTCCAGAAAGGACCTTAGTTGCTCTTAGAGAAGTTCAAATGCAAATTTAGAATATTTCTATGATTCCTATAAATGCTACCTGATAGAGTAAAACCAACATGATGACTCATAAACTTAATTTTTCTTTATTTTATTTTGAAGAAATCTCTCAAAATCTTATTTTTCAAAGGAAATCTAGCTTGCTCCCGACTAGCTTGTCTTCCTGATATCATTAATTGAACACATTCCAATTTAACATTGATTTAACATGGGTTCAGGAGTCTTGAACTAGGCATCGGGGGCAGAAGTATTTAGAAGATTGTTTGGGAAGTAGGATTTCTACAACTTGGTGCTAGATTGGATGTGGGAAAGTGAGAGAAGGGAGGTGCCAAAGATGATTTCCAGAATGTTTATATTGAAATCAGAAGAAGAAAGCAATGTGCAGGTCTGACCAGGAATTTATTTTGGATATATTCAATTTGAGATGAATATGAAACATCTAAAAGAAAAAAAACCCAGGAAAAGAACTTGAGGGGAGGTATAAGGCCCAAAGAGCACTGGACTTGCAGGCAGAGGACATCAGTCAGGGCCCTGACTCTGCTCCAGCAAGGTGTGCCCCCAGGCAAGTCTTGCTCCCTGCTATCTTGGCTTCCTTACCTGTAAAGTGAAAATATGACATTAACAGCTCTCTTATCACTGTCACAGGAAGATAGAGAAGCAATCTTTTCAAGGCATTTTAGAAGTAGCTACTCTATTTCTTGTTAGGTCAAAAGACATAAGCAGTAACACAGAGACAAACTGGGCACTCTCTCTCTCTCTCTCTCTCTCTCTTTGGGGCTGTGGAAGCTGCAGGCTATGATGTAGGCACAGTCAAGTCTAAGAATAACCCATGCACAACTCATCCTGAAAAATCAACAGAGATGCCGTTAAGAAACCCGTAGCACAAAACTACTAATTTCTTAAGGGAGTAAACCCAAATTTACTGAGAAATGTGTACTTTGTCGGGAAATGCAAGAAGGGTCTGAAGAAGAAATGTCCCAATGCCCAGGCCATGAGTGCATGTGCTGGAGCTACCAATGCCTCCACAAAAGTTCAAAGATCTGAAGGGATGTTGCAAACATCAACAACTGAGCAAACCCAATCGACTTGCCTACATCACCCACCCTAAGCCTCCTTCTCGGATTCACCTTCAGGAGGAGGCCTACAACAAGGACCTCAGAATTGCTGTGGAGAAAGACCTCCTGGTTAATTAGGGTGAAGCCCCTGGAGACAGGAATCACAGCTACAGATGTTAGAGCTTTCAGTGACTATTAATTGATGGAGATTGAACATTACTATTCTACTACTAGGTTTTAAATTTGCGGGAAGGAGGAAATTCTAGTCTGCTGGGAGAAAGTATCTTCTTCTTTGCTGCTCACATGAGTGTGGAGCTGTCTCCTACCCCTACGGAATGAAGCACCCGCTTGTCCACAGACCCTGAGGAGGGGCAAAGACTATGGAAAGATGAGGTAGGTGCTAGTTTCCCACCACCACCCTTTATGTTAAAAGATGAATAGATGAAAATCTGTGTGTGACTAACTTGCTGACCACCCTAACAGAGCAGGAATTCTGACTGCCGATGGTAGGGATGGCTCTGATGATTGTAGAGATTGTGGGAGCTTCCCTTACGCAGTGTCTACGGTGGCTCATTCTTGAGGAATAGCTTCTGTTTGTGAAACAGACTTTATGAAATTTGAATATTTATTAAACTCCAATCTTAGGGCAAGGAATCCACATATATCTGAAATTCTTAGCCTTTTCAGTTTATTTGTGGGGAATAATTTTAAATTAGCAGACACAAGACTTGTAGTTGGATAATGTCTTGTGACAGTTTGGGTAAGTGTCCCCTAAAGGGTCACGGGGAAAGATAAAGGCTTGGTACCCAGAACAGTGCTATTGGAAGGTGTTATGGACCATTGGGACCATTGGGACCATTTTTATGGCCCCAGGTTCTTGGCCATGTGCCCTCTAAGGGGATTGTGGGTCCCCAGCCTCTCCTTCTTCTCTTCTGCACCCTGGCCACAGGGCAGTTTTCTTAAGGGTGGCCTCCCCACCACTACCATCTGGCTTGTTCTCCAGAAGCCCAAAGCAATGAGTCTTCCTGATCTTACTCTAGAACTTCTAAAACCAGGAACTAAAAATAAACCTTTTCTCTTTATAAGTTAATCATCTCAGATATTTGTTATAGTAACACATAGCCAACAAACACATCTCTCTGCTGTGATGCAGGTTTTGTTGTGTCGCCTTAGCTTCTTGAACTTTTTTTTTTTTTTGCCTCTGTGTTATCCTTGAGAATTTCCAAATGCAACAGCACAACGTAAAAACTGAAGTCAAACTGTCTCCCTATTTTCCAACTGAATGCTGTGTCTATGCTATTAATCTTTCCTTCTATGTTATATGGCCAATATGTGAACGTAAAACTTATATCTGGGATATTAAATTTCTGTTCTTTAATAATAATCCCTAGTTTATTTGGCATGGTATCTTAAAATGGCCTCGTAAAGTATCAGTCATTAGCAAACTTTCATAGCTACATAAGGAATCATTATAAGCACACTTGATGCTAAACTTCCCCATGTACCTGCAGAGGGTAGACCGTGTATCCCCCTAAAGAGAGTGGAATATCATTTGCTACTTTGTGTGTGTGATGCATTCGGGACAGTATGTTCTATGTAACCCCTTCTCTTGTCCCTCTCCTCCCTCTCACCCACTCTTCCCTCCTCTTCTCTCCTCCTCCTCCTTCTTTTATTGACACTACTGTTAGTATTGAGAAGCCTAAGAGCTGCGTTGTATTAGGGCTCAACTGGCCTGGTTCCCTTAAACCCACCACCCGCTGGCAGCGAACCAAGCATGTATGTAGTACACGAGCTATTTGCCTTCTGCTTGTGAGTGATCTCTTGGAAGCCGTCTCTGTGGGTGCAGAGTTTTGCAGTGGCTGGCTTTAAGTACTATTGGGGTGTCCCTGCAAAGCAGTGCTTCTCAAACTATGCGTGGGAAGTATCAGTTCTTTTTTATTTCCAGTCTGTCACCAACTGATATTTGGTACAGTGTGATAAAAGTAACTTAAAGTGGAAATGAAAAACAATGCCTGTAAAATTCAAGTCCCTTTTTTATTACGAGTTTCAACAGATATAAACGTGTGTTGCCCAATGGCTCTCTACATCTTAAACGCTCCCTGTCAATACTGTAGCCAACACATGACAGATCTCAGGCCTCACTCTGAGCTGCAGTGTCATGGAGGTCAGCGAGGACCCGGGAAGGTCGGCCCTTTCCGTACCGTTTTCCTTCCATGGTGCTCTGAGGCTCCCAACCAGCAGCGAACGCTATAGGTCAGCAGGCCTCAGCCCCAGCTGGAAGGGGTCAAACCACCCATGTGAAGCTGGTGCTTGGGAGGGGGCTCAGAAAGGCCACCAGGAGGAGCAACTTTCTGCTGCGCTTGCTGACAGGGAGTGAAGCACAGCTAAGCCGTGGGCTGTTTGGTGGAGACGCACAGGTGTGGGAACAGTTTGTGATAGGCAGGTTTATGGCAAATAAACACATTGTATGATATACTGTAATCAACTATATAAACAACTTTAAAATTGTCTATACTTCATATTTCCAGGATTTGGTTTTGTTAATCATATGTCTTCTTGACAGCAATTAAATAACCTTGAGAGGAAATGTACACCTGCTGTCTCCCATGGGGAAGCTTCATCTCTTTTGTGAATGACATAAGTTCTCCATAAAACATAACGGATGATAGGAGAATTGAATTTGGAGATATGTCTCCTTCCTCTTTTGTTTTATCTCTAGTTGAACGGGAGTGCATGGTTTAATATAGCTAATCTTTCTCTGGATCCCTATTCTGAGATTTTATTTAGACCAAACCATTTCCCCGAGGGAAATATTGGAGACAAGTGATAATAAATGATATTATGACAAGTCCTGCACAAGTGGAAGGCACACGTCAGCTCTGTTGCCCGGCACTTTTGCCCTCCCCAACTTCTCAGCCCAGTGTTCTCCGTGCTTTCTGAGCTCCGTGGCGGGACTCATGTATTTCCATGGTGCCACATTGGCTTTGCTTTCCTAAAAACATAGTCAGACATGGGAAAGCTGTTTGCTTGAATCAGGATCCAAATGAGGTGCATTCATTAGAATTGGCTAATTAAAAGTCTGTTAATTTTCAGGTTTCTGAGTTCCGAGTGGCTTGGAGCTGCTGCCACTGCTGGTGGTCACACGAGTGAGTGCTCAGGGCTCTGGACAGGTAGATCTATGATTAGCCAAGTCTGGACTCCTGTCTTTTGTGTGCTGGTTTGACAGGCCAAGTTGGGAGCATTTGTGTACTGGGCATGTTCTCAGTCTGGCCTTGGCAGTGAGGGTTTCTGGTGGCATGGAAGAGTCAGCACATCATACACACCAACTCCCCACCCAACTCCAGCTGCACCAATTTTGTTCTGTGGCTCATAGCATTTTTTGCCACCTAGATGCATGGGCCAACTTATTTCAGGCTGAAGGGGCCAGATACATAGACCTGAAGATGAAGTATCGTGAGGGCTTCACAAACAGGCTGAGTCCTGTGCCCTGGAACACAAACACAATGGGATTTGGTTGGCACCATCAGAAAAGGACACTGAGTAGTCTATAGATGTACCTCAAAAGGATCAGCCTCTTATGCCATATAGCACTGGCCAGAAAATAGTCTTAAATCTTGAATGCCCATAACCACTTCAGCTAAATATTGGGAATTCAGGAAGATCTGAAGTTGTCCAGATCTGAGAGCAACCTCATTTCTCTGCACCATGGCCACCCTCTGCTCTCCTGCTTGATTTGCTTGCATTGTACACTGACAGAATTATTGAAATTCAAGAGCAAAGTGTCACAGCCTGCTGTTTACCTCTTTGATTTTTCTCTTGTAGCACCGTCATATTAAGAAACTACTCTTCCTCACCTAGAGGTAGCTTTCCCAACATGTTTCAGTCAAAGTAACTGAGCACATTATACCTCATTGGAGCCTCAGTGGACCAAGGATCTGAGCTCCATCACTAGCACGTGACTCTCTGGTCAGCAGAAGATGAAACTAGGCAGTTAAGCTCCAATGAAGTTCATTCAACTTTGGAGATTATCTAAAATGGCAACTTCTCTCTCTTCTCTGTCTCTGATGGTCTACGTTCTTACTCAATAACTTTAGGTAAAGGATAAGCCAAGTTACCCTTTTACCTATGGGAGGAGAGGGAAAGGTTTAGTAAGCACAACCACATACTATTTACTTAGCATCAATTGTCACTAATACCCGCTCCCCCAGAACAAAAGAAAAAAGTACAAGAGAGCCTAGAGCTTGTGAGGCTGCTAATGGTCAACTCTTTAGAAGTTTCCAAAGCAAATCAAGAGCTCTGGCATCTAGTCTGTTTACACTAATACTATTAAGAAGTGAATGTGATTTTGTCCCACCCTTCCAGATATGATAACATAAGTAAACTTAAATGTTAAAAAAAACCCAACACTATAGGTTTCTGTACTGTCTCACTTGCAGTGTTTTGGAGGTGCTGAGCATTGTTGAAAAGGGCTGTCCCAGAATTTCCCAGTTTGGATTTTGCTGTGTCCTTGGGACAGTGTTTGACTTGCCCCTCTGTTATTGCAAGCTAGAAGTTAGTGGTTAGGTTGAGATGCTTGGTCAGATTCAGGTGCAGTCATTTTGTTGAGAATGTGTCTTACACAGTATCCTGCACTTCTATGAGGAAGTGCAGATGGTCCACTTGTCTCTTGGGCAATGTTAGCAGCCACTGGCGATCACTGCCCAGATCCTTTAACTCATCAGGAGGGTGTAAAACAGCAATATCCTAATTCTACCATTCCCAAATCATTTATTAGCTAGAAAAAATTCTATAAAGATGAACTTCTACTTGCCTTTTTGGTCATGATGAGACTAGTGTTTAAATAATAAATTGGCTCCCTAGCATTCTTTAAAAGTGATTAATGAATTTACTTTTTCTGGTATCACACTAGATTTATGCATTTAAATATACTTGATATATATTGATATATTTCATTTGTTATTCTACTGTTCAAATTATCCCATCTTTGACCAGCTGGATCCTCTTTAAGCTGGTTTGGATAGAATCCTGGAAATTTTTCAAGATAAGTGGCTTGACTAAGTCATTTTAATGACTTCAACTGGTTGCTGGACTGAGAAAAGCAGAAAGAGCCAACTCATTGAAGGCTTTCTTCTTGGATGGCATTTGGTATAGTGGCAACCTTGACTTCCTTTCCTTCCCATTATCTGATTTGTTCACATTTTAATTCCTTGTTTCATTGCAAGGTGTCTCATGCCTACCTAGCCAATATATCCTGATTTTCTCTTTATGTTCCTTTAAGAAAACTCTGAAAGCAGTTGTATTTCTCTGTTGAGAGCCTAGCACATTATTGGCTTGTGAGTACAGTGCAATCCACACATTCATTTCACAGAGATTTACTAAGTACCTACTAATGCAAAAGGTATCAAAGGAGACAAGACAGACATGCATTTGCTCTTGATGAGTTTCACATTTTGTAGCAGAATTCAGAGGAATAACAAAGGGTAAATACAGAGCCCGACAGTATGTGAAGGAATTTGTTCTGTGACAAAAGCAGTAACACGACAGAGACTAGGGCAGGGACCTTCCTTAGCTTGTGTGGTTAAACAAATCTCTTAAGACTTGATCCACATAAAGACCCAGAGGAAGCATTGTCCAGGCAGAAGAAACAAGTGCAAAGGCCCTCAGGTGGGAATGTGTGTGGTGTGTCAAAAGAGAAAGAGCACACTTAGCTGGTGGGAGTGAACTATACTGAAAAATAATTGACCCCCAAGTATCTAAATATTTGCTTTTTTGTTAGTTTACTCATTTATGCTTAGCCTTGTTTTAAAAAAAAATCTAAAATAGATCTTTGAATGCTGCTGTTCCTTACAGGGCTGTGGATTTGAGACAAATAAAAGTGAGTCCTGTAGCTGGAAAAGACCAACAAATGTCTGAAACGGGGCATTAAGTCCATCAATCTAGGATATGCCACTTAGTACATTATTTTTAAGAAAATTGTTGCACTGAATTTAATTTCAAATCAGCAGACCCATTATATTCTCTAATTAATCATGGCACATACTATTTACCAAACTCCTGTTAAAAACAAATTTCTTTCATACACATTACAAAGAAATGTTACATAAAATTAAGCACCAAGTAATGACTTTAATTTGCGGTTAGTTAATAATACACAGATGATCACACGGCTGTAAAGAAAGCTGCTTGGGACATTAGCTGATATGCTGGCAAAGAGGAATTGGAATCGGGCTTGCTGCGAGTCGAGTCCTGTGGGCCCAGCCCTGGGTGGAAGGAAGGAGGCCTTCTGAGTCAACAGTCTGTCGATGATTTGCTTGGAGGAATAGGTAGACACTTGAGGGAGGTTTTTGCCAGAGAAATCTGAAGGACTTCTAAGTTTCTCCAGTGGTTTTTAAATTATTTTTTTACTTCTTGCACAGTAAAAAAAGGCTTTTATAAATTTAACAGAGATTGCATTCCATATGAGATTTACTGAATGACCTTGACTCAGAAGTTCTTTTCTGCCTTGCAAGAAGCTATAGTTGTCCCGAGTTCTATGAGCCACTTTACTCAGCTAATTTCTTGGTACTTAATGATCCCAGGCTAAGACACCCAGATTTTACATTTTAGAAATGAAAATAAAATAAAGCCCTAATATTTGAAGGAAACCAATGTAACATCTCTCTGAAAGTCAGTGGGCCACATAAGCAATCATATAAACAGACAGCAAAATGAAAGTTATCTTATATTGTCGTGCATGTGTTGAAAAATCAATGGCCCAGTGGATTTGTGATTAAAATTTGTTTGAACCTCCAAAATGGAGGAATGGAAAGTTGTTAGGGGGTTGAAAAGCTTTCCTCTTTTACAGAACAGCTTCTCACATCTTTTCCCAGTTCTCTTTGCTGATATCTGAAAGCAAGAGCCAGGCAGAGAAAAGGATTAGTTAGCACAGCAAAAGATCCTTGCTGAACTCCATGGAGGCTTCTGGGCCCGAGGAGCAGACTACTCAAGGTCATTCAAGGCTCCACCTGTTCGCACTGTGACTCTTTCTTGTCATCTCACATGTCCATGTACCTCCTTTGGTTTGCATTTAAATAGATATCAAAGAACTATGTACTTTGTGTGACATCTTCTTAAACAGGTGGCAGACATCCCTGGCATGTCTAGGTTGGAGATTGCATCAGTGCCCTCAGGTGTTTCTGGCTTGTCCCTGTCTCCCAAGGATACTGGGTTAAGTCAACCATAAACCTTTGCACTGCTTATTGAATGGAATGGCAACAAGGAATTATGTCTTTACTAGGCTTTGGGGCAATGTAATAATGTGCTCACACAAACAGGCACACACCCCATTACGGGACTAATGATGAGCTGAAGAGAGAGAGAGGAAACTTCAGAGAAGGGAAGCTTCGGGAAGGGATTCATCAACAACTCCAAGGCAATATCATGCTGTGCTTATGTTTTCTGAAAATATTGACTTAAAAAAATTAAATATGAGGCTAAGACAATGTCATTGTCCCCACGAAAGAATGTTTCTGTGTGACTATTTCAGAGGAGACGGAATGCAGAGTAACAGAGAAAAGGGGGCCCATGTGGAGTGTTGTACCCCCTCTCACCTGCAGAAAGGGCGCTTGTGCATGGGAGGAGCCTTGCTCTTCTTCTTTAGCCTCTGCCCTGTTACCAGTGATAATGTTACCCCCTCCCCCTGCTGCTTCTTGCTCAAACACATACATTCATAACTACTGGTAGTAGGAAAGGGTCTCTGTTTCTTCTTCCTCTGGATTTTCAAAGCCATTACAGGCTTCTCCAAAATACTGTGGGGTAGGGAAAGAAGCCTGAACCCCACAAAGTTGGAGATGGAGGGATAGAGAGAATACAGAGTACCAGGCAGAGAAGTCATGATTCCTTTAAGGACAAGGCTGAGTTGGTGCTGGACACCAGGAATCTCTCACCGAGCAAGTGATAACTGTTTCGAACAGAGTCATCTGGGAGCTGACCAAGGAGCCAAGTAGTAAAACTTTGATGTGAAATCTTTGTACATGTGGCCTTACGGTATGAGCATGAGAGTGAGCCCCCACACAAACAGATGGTGTCAGGCAAAATCTTGACTACATCTGATGGCATGTTTACTGACCATGTAAATTTGGATGTGAGCTTTGTGGGAGATTAGATTATCATTTGGCAAATATTCACTCCCTGTCCTCCCTAGCTCTGGCCCCTGTGTCCCTCCATCCCTCCTTCCCAGGTGATGTTGGGCTTGGCCACGGGACCTACTTTGCCCGATGGGAGATTAGTAGATATGACACAGCAGGGACTGGAAATGTGCTTGTGCTGTTGGGTGGCCTTTCTTCTACTTATGTCATGGCTGGCCTGGTGGTCTAGTGAAGCAGAAGAAAACATAAGGAGTCAGTCTGGACCCAGTGGATAGCCTGAGATCAAATCCAAATATATGAAGGAGATTCTTTTTAAATTACGGAGTTTGAGGGTGGCTTGTCATATAACATTACTGTAGCTCTAGCTAACTGATACAAGAAGAACTGAAGGAGCAAGTAAAGGAATTTTCACTGTGCAGTATCAGTAAGGCACAGTAAGTGAAGGAGATGGTAAAGTCCCCAGCAGGGACTTGAAGAGCCCTGGAGAGAGGGGCTGCTGTGTAGAGCACTGGCTTTGTGCGTGGCCAAATGATATTCTTGCTTAACATAGATCAAGGTCATCATTTGGGACCCATTCGATGCACAACTTTATATGTGGTACATGAGAGTTCTTATTCTGAGTGAGGAGAAAGTACGTGCTGGTTTCTTTCTTCTGTTTGTTTGTTTTGTATAGCCTTAGAAGGAGAACTGGGGATGTACGCTAGCCTCTTCCTGCAACTGATTCCTAAGGCTGAGTTCTTATCTGATGGGGATAAAGGTGAGGGCCACAAGCCATTCTTTGTAATATTATGACTACCTGGCCCCAGGCAGAACTTCTTGTACATATCAAACTATGGCACAGAAGTAGAATGGGGATCATTCTCCTCCACTCCCTTGAGCCCCCACAGTCAGCTCTGGCTCCTTAAAGCTTCGTGGGTTGGGCCAATGTTGCATGTGTTATAAGCACTCTGCTTTCACCATGAGCATTACCAGCTGCTGCTACAGGGAGTTTCCTGTAGGCCTGTTCTGAGTGGAGGGTCTAGAGCAGGGAGGATGGAGTGGGACTGTCTAGACGCTTGAGTGGTGGGTGTGTGAGGAGAAGAGACACTAGCTGGGGACTTCCAGGAATACATGGGAGGACTTGGCAGGGGACTAGCAGGGCGGGGACAAGAGCAAAATTTGAGACAATATTAATAGGAGCTCATCTGAACACACATGCTGCTGAAAGACTTTCCATTTAATTTATACATGTGGCTAAAGGTCCACCTGGCCCAATTCCTAGCTGCCAATACTCTTGAAACTCACATGATGATGCTGGGGGACATGGAACTCTCTTCAACTGCACATCAGGTCCAACAGATGACTCAACCCCTGGAAGGGGAACATCACTAAGGTATCGCATCTGTGGATTCACTGCATGGTTTAGGATTAAATATATTCATTGTAATGTTGCCAAGAGATGTTAGAGAGGGTGCCAAAGATAAGAAGTTATTGAAGAGAAAGAGATGTGCGTTAGGAAGAAAGAGAGGTAAAGAAAGGAGAGAGAGAGAGAGAGAGAGAGAGAGACAGAGAGAGAGAGAGCACAGAAGACGGAAAAAGGGACGGCAGGAGGTGAAGGAGAGTCTCCGATGGAAGATGTGAAAACCTTAGCTATGAGATATAAAGACTCTTTTCTAAATCACTGGCAACACTATTTTTTCTAACCACTGATAACTGCTCTTTACTTTTAGATACTATGATATTTAAGATAAGATCTAAGGAACTCATGCAATAATGTGGAGACGGCATTTTCAGGAAAAGAGATGAGCACGGTCCCTTAATACTCCATAACCTGTGTATGGGAAGTAAGTCCCTTCTACTCGCTCCTCAGGAAATGCCCTGACCCCACACGTGGAGAAGGGAACTGCGACGCACACTCTCCCCAAGCTGAGATAATAAATCCCATCTGCTATGTTTTTTCACTACGAAACATTTTCGTGAGCATCATCTGCAAATTTGTAAATATCACTGGCTTATGAATCCCAAAGCAGCTGGCTGTCGGCAGAGTCTCACTGTCTCTGGGAAATCTCCCCGTGAGAAGGAGCAGCAAAAGACGTTTTAATCTCAATGCAATAATTGAACTATATATGAGAGAAACAGTGATATTTACAACATTATGAGTCAGAGTTTCCCATAAAATTCTCTCATAGGAGGAACTTAAGGGAAAGATTCACTATTAATGAAGAGGAATTTTTTTAAAAATCCAACTAAGAAGTCACTTAGTGCAATAATTTGTCGAGTGCCTCCTCTGATTGAAGCCCTGGTCACCATGTTTAATTCTTTCTCTTGGCCCAGCAGGAGGGGAAAGCCCTACAAGACAGCCAATTCTCTCACTAATTTAATCTTTCTATTCTTCCAATTGGTCCAATATCAATGGGAAAAACTGACATTTGGCCGTGTAGCTTCTGGGAGCAAAGTCAGATAACGAATGGAGCTTGGATAGTGAATGAGCCTTCTTGGCTCTAGTTTATGTGCTGGCTCAACCAGCTTATGAGCTCATTTTTCCAGTCTCTTCCATGTCTTACACTGGGAAAAATGATACACAGCTGTGCAAGTATCTACACTATCTAGTATCTGAGGAGTATCTACTATACCCATTGTTTTGGGGTGGGAAAGAGAAGTGGAGGACAGAAATCAAAAGATGAATAAGAAAGAATGAAACAATCAATGGGCCAGTACGTCTAGCAGGTGTCCCGACCTTTGTTCAGCTAAGGACTGACTGAGTTCTAAAACAGAGGTAGTTCTAGCCTGTTCCTGAGAATGAGACTTTCATCTCAGTGCAGAGCCCCTGAATCCTCTGTACCAGTGTCTCTGCCTACATTACAAATCTTCAACTGACTTAATATATGTGTTTAGGACAGAACGTGTACTTAACGTAAGTAAAATGATAATAGGGGGAGCTCAGTCCCACTCTGTCACCGCCTAGCTCTTTGACCTCAGACAAGGCATTTAATTTCTTCATTTCAGTTTTATTCATTCACTTGCTTATTTGTTCATTCATGCATTCCTTCAAATAACACTGAGATCCTACTGTGTGTCCAAGGACTCTGCCCAGGGGGTGAAACAAAAGATACATTCTCTAGTCTCATGGAGGATCGTGTACTACTAGTAAGGGAGACAGCCTGAACAAACAAACGAAAGGTAGGAAGCACAGAGAAAACAACTATGGAGCTGAGATGGAGAAAAGATACTTGCATTAGAGAAGGTGGTTAGGGAGAAACTTTTTATAGAGGTGATATAATCTTAGGAATAATAAGACATTTATGAATAAAATTGGGATAACAATGGAGCCTTTATTAGATCGTAGTGAACATTAATTAGATGATGCATGTGATGTCTTTGATTTAATGCCTGAACTGGATTTAGCACATGGACTTATTTCATATTTTGGAGCACATAAAACATCCCATGGCCTTGTGCTTAGTAGGTCTGCAGGAAAGTGCGCTGCCGAAGGGCTGTGTCCAGAGTGTGGTGGGTATTGCCCTCCCCACACCATCACTGCTCACCACCTCGGGCTGTGATTGCCCTCTTGGGCATGGTCGTATACCAGCAAGGGATACATCACCCTCTGGACTCCAGAGCGGGTCCTGCAGGATAATCTCATTCCAGGCAGAAATCAAGAGTCACTTGGTGCTGATTTGTGCCTCAGCTTCACACAGTGTAAACAGAAGCCACCAGGGCTGCCCACTCAGCATTTATTTTCAGGCACTGAAAAAAAGAAGTGTTTTTCTTTTTAAAAGCAACGATGGAAGAAGGGCATTTTCTGTGCAGGCTGTGGCTCTCGATTACATAAACTGCTTGGCCCAGGGGAATTGAAATGGAGGAAGCGTATGCAAAGTCAGATAATGAATGGAGCTTGGGTAAAAAGCAACGGTAAAAGAAACTGCTTGTTTTTACTTTTGTATCTGTAGTGATGTTTGTTTGACTTCAGCTTGGCCAGTGGTCCCAATCTTGACATTGAACGTTTGGGGGAGAGGACAGAGGTATCTTTGTGATCTGACAGTGAGTGCAGTAGGATTTCTTATTTTTAATTTATTTGTAAAGCAACTTTTCTAGTGGATCCTCACTGTAGGAATTTCAAGGACCACTATTTGGTACACACGAGAAGTGAAGCCACCGCATTTGCAGCTCACCCGCAGAACCCAGAGACACCACTTCCATCCACTAGAACGCTAAGTTGGTTAGATTATTGATGGCTCAGTGAAAGAGGAATGAAGACCGAATGATAGACAATCCCGTTTTAGACCTGGGCCATTGCTTGTGGGCCTGGGCCAGCCATTTTCATTCTCTGGGCCTCCTGATTGGTATTATTTGTGTCTCGGGAACTATGAACACTCCGCCCTGGAAGCCTGGGGTAACTGAGGCCCTGAGTTTATCATCAGTCGGACTCCTAAAAAGCAGCCCAAGAGGGCCTTGACAGTGTGCCCCCCAGTTCCTGTCGGTGGCCAGTGTCATGAGCTTGTCTGCAATACAGCGGGCACTGCCGGGAAAGTGACCCTCGTTATCTACCTCAGCAGTCACTGCAGGGCACCCTGCTGCCCACTGTGGGTAGGAGCTCTGCAGAGATGTTAGAGATTTGTTCTAGGGGCCTGTGGAATGTGATGCTCAATCTAAGTCTAGGTCGAGTGTGGGAGGTGGGGAGGCTTCCTGTAATGCATAGCTCAGAAGGGAGCCTTGCACCTTTTTCTTCACGTGCACCTTAAGGCCGTTTGCAGTAGCTGTACCCTTGTGATGGAATCCATGCCAGAGGCACGGCAAAGGCGAGAGCTCTGCACACACATTCTACAAGTCCAAGCACTTTTCTTTTGAAATATTTGGAATGAAAAGGTTTGACTGAATTGAAATCTCTTCTTATAATCACAAGAAATTTAAACATTTACATCAAAGACAATATAAAAGAAGAGCTCTTGGATTCCTTAAAGATAATTTCAACTGTTGTAAATTTTTGAATGGATGTTAAAAATGGTTTTAAATTTTTTACCACCTACTTGTATGAACAAAATTTCTCATCAATGGTATCAAGAATTTGAAGAAATCATTAAAAAGACTTTGCAAGAATTTCTCATAGCCATTTCAAACATAAAACAGTGCCAACTATAGTTACGTGCATGGAAACAAACTCAACTTTTTCCTTAAAACTTTGAAAAACTTTGAGTTTTTAGTAAGTTCAATATGAAACATCTGCTTCTAACACTTTATATTTTATTTTTATTGTCCTCATCATAAAATATACAGAAAATGTATTAAATGTTTTCTTCCAGATCACCTAGCTGTCCTCAAGTGCCCCCCAGATCATGTCACTGTGACAAACAAATGCCGTCATACTATGGCTTTATTTTGAATAGATAACAAAACACTTGGATGCCGATTCTGGTGTCTAGTCCATTTTTGCTGCTAACACAAAGGACCCATAAACTGGGCAATTTATGATGAACAGTTTATTTCTTATAGCTGAAGGCTGAGAGTCCCAGTCAAGTCACCAGCAGATGAGGGCTTGGTCTCTTTGGTCTCATGATGGCACTGTGAATGCTAAGTCCTGTGGAGAGGAGGAATGTAATAGTCATACATGGAAAAAGAGGAAAAGAGCAAGGGCCCACTCCTGCAAATCCATTTTATCATGGCATTAACCCTAACCTCTCCCCAAAGGGCCCACTTCTCAACATTGTTGCACTGGTAGTTAAGTTTCCAACACATTTGAAGGGGACACATTCAAATTACAGCAACTGCTCAAAGAAAGCCATCTTTGTTTTTCCCACCAGCAACTTAAGACTAGGTTCTTCCATCTATAAAATGATTGCATTAGCTTAAATTCTCTCAGTTACTCCAAATCGTGTTATTTTAACAACTATTTACTTCTACGATTATGACAAGTATTTATTTCTTATGAGAATGTATATTAGTAATCATTGATTTCTGAATAACTTCAATAGAAGACAGTCTTGCTAAAAATCAATGAAAATTGCTATGCGTCATACAGATAATGGAAATGGGTATGCATTGTGCCCAAAATGTTTATCAGCAAGGATCAGCAAGGAAAATTTAGCTGGCACTTTGATGCCAAAGAACTCACGGTACTGTGCTGATGCTACACGCCTGTTTGTTCAAGTTAAACTCCCTGAAAACATTTCCTTTGTTCCTTTAATTTTGGGAACACAAGTCAGCTGGAAGGAAACCATGGTATACCATCCTTTCCCTTTACAGTCAGAGGGCTCTGCTAGCATAGACTGTGCCCATGTGGATCAGTTTTGCAACTCGATGTGCCTTCCTGTTTATTTCTAGTCATCTCTTTTTGCTTCTGAAGACAATGATCTCAGGTTGATCATGAAACCAAGGATCAAAGTCAATAATCACCTTTCCATTAGTTTCTTTGAGCCAGCATTCTGCCTTACCTGCCTTCTCCTCCATCTCTTCTGTCTCCCTTGAAAGCAGATAATGATTTTTAAGAAATAAATAAAGCCTGGTGCATTTAACAGCCAAGCACTAAATACAGCTCCAGGCTAGTCCCAGAAGTCAAAATGCTAAAGCATGAAGGAGGTCCAGAAAAATACACTTCTGATTATCAGAAAAATTTGAGTCATTAAAGCGTCCAATTTAGACAACTGAGTGGATGTCATCTGATCAGCTATGGGAGACTGGTGCAGGCTGCTTTCAGACACTCCTGAGATTAGAAGTACATGCAGCCTGAGGAAGTGTGAGTAGGAGAAAAATGTATATTGTGTACCGTAATGCCATGGAGTGAAAGCAAGGTTCAGAGTTTGATCTTTGGGTGAAGAAGATAAAGCAAAAGTCAGGATTAATAAGGACTTAAAAACAGCAGAGTCTATTCAAGGACTTTTCCAGCAGGAACTTAATTTGTATAAATAGATCATTTAGCAACGATGAAAGACACTCTAGAAAAGTAACTGTAAAATGTGTCTATTGTAAAATCAGAGACGGAAGTCACATTTATTAAGCACCATATGAAGAGAATGGTGATACTAGGTGTTTTTACATCCTGCAAGCTAAGTTCAACTGCAGTATCATTCCCCATTCTAATGCATGAGGAGAGGAAGACTAACAAGGAAGCTGAAAAATTAGTTATAGAATGTATAGAGGACAACTTGATCGGAGCTCCTAAGCTCTGACTCAGTGTTGTATGTAGACATTCCTGTCATGGGTGTGTCCAACTCTTGCTTTTTATTCCCCAGCTTTAATTGGGTTTATTGGTACATTTTAGGGATACAGTACAGTTACATTCATTGTTGGGATCTTGTACCTCTACATGACAGGTCTTGGTTCTCATTTTTTCCCCTTGTCCCTGCCCTCCCTTCACTCCCTCATCCCCTCCCCATCTACAAGCACTTTATTTCCATCTTTTCTTTATCTCACATTTTTTTCTTTTCCCTTATTACCCTTCCCCTATCCATCCCACCTTCCCTACACCTTTAGCCCTTTTCTTCCTATTTCATCTTGTTAATTACCGCATTAGGATCTTTTGTACTATTATAGTTTTTCACACCAGAGAAACTATTTGGTATTTACACATGTATGACTTATTTATTTCACTTAGGAGTATATCCTCAAAAGGTATCCATTTTCCTATGAATGAACCTAATTTCTCATTCTTTATGGCTGAGTAGTATTCCA
>NW_022900938.1:19526470-19618572 GCF_012274545.1 Fukomys damarensis
CTAATTTCTCATTCTTTATGGCTGAGTAGTATTCCATTTTATAGAAAAACCACATCTTTATCCAGTGTCCAACAGGTGGACAAATGGGCTGTTTCCAAGTTTTAGCTATTACAAACTGTGCCGCTATAAACATGGGTGCACATACATCACTGTGATATGATTCTTTTAGTTCTTTTGGAAAGATACCCAGCAGAGGGATGGCTGGGTCAAATGGAACCTCTAATCCTAGTTCTTTGAGGTATCTCCATATTGACTTTCATAGTGGTTGCACCAGTTTGCAATCCCACCAACAATGGAGAAGGGTTCCTTTCTCCCCACAACCCCGCCAACATTTGTTATTGGTTGATTTCTTGATAGCAGCCATTCTTTGTGGGGTGAGGTGGAATCTCAGTGTTGTTTTCATCTGCATCTCTCGAATGACCAGTGACCTGCCGTTGGCTAGCTGAGATCAGGGGATTCGGTTCTGCACATGGCTGTACACATGGTATAATACAACTCTTGCTTTAGTTAAAGGAAATTTGTCCAAAGTCACAGCATTTTTTCCCTACTGGCTCCACTATGCCCCACAGTTAGACCTAGAGTCTTTAAAATCTTGGGCATTTTATTTTAAAGATTTCTATTCTAAATCCATTCATCCTAGGTATGGAACAGTTTAACCAGTTTCTAGGCATTTATTCATATGGAAATATTACCTCCTGAGCTCCACTTGGAAACCAAGAGCAAGTCCTACAGAAGTTGGATATCTCCTCTGGCTTCTGGGGTCAGTAAGAGGCCATTCCACTACAATTCTTCTTTTATGATTTTTAGCTGCATACTCTTTGGTCGACTCTTCATGTGACAGTTTTGTAACTTACCACAAAGAACATAAAAAGATCATCCAGTCTTTCCTACAAAAGGATTTATAAAAATTTAATAATTGATTGTTGATAGATTGGAAAAGTTTCATTGAACGTCACTCTTATGTAAGTTCTCTATTTGTGAATTTCCTCTGCAGTTTCATTCTAAGAACAGGAAGGGTGCTTAAAGGGTATTTTAGTTACTTTTCTTGTTGTTGAGACAAAATATGCAACATGCAAAGTTAAAGGAGGAAAGGTTTATTTCAGCTTCCATTTGAGGAGGTTTCAGTCCATAGGCTGGCTGGCTCCAAGGCAGGGTGGCATGGCAGCCAGGTACTGCAGAGGAGAAACAGTCTGTGGAAAGCAGGCAGAAGACGACAAAGCAACAATGAGCAGGAGTAAGCCTGCCTTCCCTCTCCCCCTTTCTATTCCATCCAGGCTGTAAGCCTATTGATTGGTGCTGCCTACACCCAGGACAGGGCTTCCATTGTCCATTCTCTTCCATCCTAGCATCACACCCTTAATCCACATTCACACACCCTAACCCTAACACCCTAACCTTTGAAGCTCTGCACCTATGACCATATGAGGCTTTCTGGGGGACATTAGATTCAAGCCACAGCAAAGGGCGATCCTAAAAGTGAACCTTCTGTTTCATAATTTGTCCAGAGCCAACTAAAAAGGTGGGTCCACAGGAAAGCTAGAGGAATTTGAAATTCGAGGTGTTTTTTAAGGCTCAGGTGTCATCTGCAGGAGAAAGCAGCCTGGACTGAGAACATGGACTCATCCTGGGAGTGTCACTGTCCTTGCCTATGGTGGTGCTGGGGCTGCTGGCTAGACTGGTGGGCTCTAAAAATCCTCTCGATTCACCCAACACTACTGAGTGCCTTCTGACAAACCACCGGGGCATCCTGTGCTTTAAGGACAAGGGGTCTGAATCAGGCCGTACTCATTGCGGCTCTGCCTCCTGATTCAGAGCCCTCTGACACCAGGATGAGGCCTTGACGAACAGGCCCAGGGTAGCACGAGGAGTTGCCCCATGGGATCAGAGGGCTGGCAGTCTCCAAAAGCTTTGACCTAGAGCGGGAAACTGCAGAGGAATTTATAGATATTGACATTGCCAATAAAAGGCTAATGTGAAAAGTCACTTTTTCATCAATTACCACAGTTTGATCAACCACACTACACGAAAGCCTGAATTATTCACCTATCCTCTCTCTAGGAAATATCATAAAATCATTACTATATAAAGAGGCAGTCAAAGCATATGGAAGGAAAAAGGTGAGGAAACCAGCTTTATAGAACTGTAAGAGACAATTAGTTACTAAAAACATAATCTGATTTTCCTGGGGTTTTTCGAAGTTATAATATGTGACAGTTTTATAAAGTTGATGATACTGACATTTCTTTATTCATTCAAAATACATATTCCCATTAATGCCTGAATTTGTATTTGTCTTTTTGAACTAGTCTTAATAATTCCCCCCAAGTTTAAGGATTAGATCGCACAAAGCTGGATTTATCCTTGGGGTCATCCTGAGATCCCAGCATCTCTTGTGTCCGTGCGGCTGCTGCCTAGTGTGTGGTTCCGTTTCACGGAAAGAACAACGGACTGGATGAGACTTCAATTTTATTTCCAGATTAACTTTGATCTAAATATGTGCCCATGGGCAGGAAACTGCACTGCTCAGTAAAAGGGGATTCTAAGGAAGAGCCCCTGCTCATCCTTTGGGAATGTATTGAATGTAGTATTATAATACCTATCATGCAATCTGTGCCAAAGAAAACCAGCAATGAACCCTTGCATTTTTCACTGATTAGCAGCAAATTTTCAGAGATTACTGGTGACACTTGGTAAAACTTTTACCATTTTAAATATACTGTCCCCATAACATCCTTGAGACAACTTGAAAACTGCAACATGTGTATTTTTAAATTTCTTCTGTGTGGATATTAGCAGCGGTGATGGGTTCCTTTTTCTTTCTTTTTTTTTAAATATGGAAGAAGAAATGGAAACAATCATTTCCCTCCTATTTCTCTGCCTTTTTACCTACTTATCCCTTCCCCCTCCACGTCCTTATTGTTTTCCCACCCTCTCAACAGCCTGGTGCTACTGTCCCCTGCTTCTGCTGTCTTCCTCTTCCAGCTCTTCCAGTGGCTTGGGCAAATGGCCTGGAAGCAGGCTGAGGTTCCTCTGCCTTGGACTAACCTGAGATGATGGGAGACTAACAAGTGTGCATCCTACTCAGATTGGGGAAGGGCCCCTCATGATGGAGCCAGTGGCTCTCTGTGTTCCTCACTGGTCATCCAGTGAGGTCACCCAGGCTGCTCCTGTATATGCAGAAGAAAATCCTGATCTCTATCCTCTTCCTTGCCATACCCTTACCCTCCTTTCAGGTACTTCTGGCTTCTTAAATATACAGAAAATGAGCAACTGAAAGCAGGGAGAAATAATTCATAAAAGTCAGTGACTAATTAGCTACGCTTAAATATCTAAGAAGGGAGTAACACCCTCAAAGGTGTCGTCAACCCACTCATAGGGCAAAGAGTTGGTCCCCTTTGGAAACTGTCTGCGTTTCTATGAATTTGTTACTCAAGGTAAATCACTGCTTTGTCTACCCACATTTGTTAACAATGCATGTAACTCTTAACGGCATCTCAAAAGCATACTTACTTTCAATTTCGCTTCTCATTCGTTTTTATGATGTTAGAGAAATTCAGATTATATAGGCTTTCTTTGTGCTGAGATGGTAATTTTATATCACTGTAGATTAATAGCATTTTCAGTGATATTTGGTATCACTCATTTGTCTCCTAAGGTCGTAAAGATATATATTTTTTCTAATTTGGCTTTGCCAACAAATAAAAAATAAGAGTCTTTTTCTGTTGAATGAGCGAAAAAGCCATTCTGATCATGAAGAATTATTCTCTTTTAACATAGCCACAATCCATAGTCTAATTGTTTTTGTTATTGCAGCAATACAGTTTCTGCAAGAATATGAGCGTGCATGCCTGAGTCTGGCCCGCAGAAGAATTTATCCTTGCTGCCCCTTGACCTTCACTTTGAGATCTGACTGCTGAGGCTTCAGCTTGTCTGATTAGGCCGCCCATCCATTCACCCTCATTTAGGGACTTAAACACCTCTTTCTTTCCCATTCCTCTTCCTTGGTCTGAGGGATCTGCAGATATCCGTACTTTGTGAGCATATTGATATTTCTGGGACTCTGTTGTGGGAACTGGTTGCACAGTGCTCACTTGGAACAAGTACCCATTCCAGGGATGGCTGTTATGGAACAGAAAGGCAGTGAGACTCTGTTTAGCTCTCAGCTTTTAAGAGCTTCTTCCATCTGCTATAATGTGTACTGCAAAGTTGCACATAAAATGCTGATTAGTACCTCTGTGCAGATTCATAGAATGATCCACTCTCTCTTGGTTTACATCACACTCTCCTAAGTACCTAGTCACCTGTTCTATTGGAAAATTTTAATCATCTCTCTGACATTAGCTTGGCAATTTCAGCGGCTACTTCACAATCTTTCAAAGTCTTTCTGCTCCATTTCATTCCTATTTCTTTTCTGCTTGTGTTAATTATTTTTGCAGCCAGCATACGTGTTTGTCAATAATGCATTACATTTTCCATGTGTCAGTTCTTCAGCCCCATCAAAGAGCCCTGCTTTTTACATTCCAAATCTATTTTCCCCTTTCCCTACTCAGCTCATTTTGCTCTGGGCTGCCTCTCTATTCCTCATTCCAAGTCCATCGGAAGTTGCATGAAATTTGGCAACTGAAAAGCAACCCCCAATTTAATTGAGTCTAGTTTTCCACAGAGCGTGAATTTTGGGCCTGCAACAAGCTGCAAGTTTCCTAAAAACTCCATGATTTCTTTGACACCTGAAGTTCCTTAAATGTCTCCCCTTTTAACTGCTGGCCATTAAAGAAGCTCCCAGCATAGTGCTAAGCACATCCCAAAGTGCTATAAACACATAGTTGAATGCAACATAAAAATCTCTGGGCTCACAAGCTGTATAGCGATCCTGCTTTTAGGGATATGGAGGGGAAGTGTGTTGGTTGTGTTTTAGAAAAGTACTGCTCTTCTGTCCTAGCTTAATCCATTCTTGGGAATTTTTAAATTGTTGTCATTTCCCTTATCATGGTTACTGTTAAAAATTCCCACAAGCAGTCATGATCCCAGGATTCTTCTTTTGTGGTTGCTTCTGGGAATTCACTGACAAATTCCCTAGCACAAGCCCAGGAAACATCATTTTCGGAGAACTCTGCTTCTCAGAATGAATGCTCTTTTAGTGAAAAGAGAAATTGCTTTTCTTGTTTTGCTTTTGTTTCAGATTTCCTCAGAGGTTACACACTTCCTCTTCCAATCACCCAGTTCCTTGGGGGAAACTTTCAGCCTGTGATGAGAAGAGAAGGATGCAGGCCTTGAAACCGTGATCAAGGAGATGATGCCAGACTCCTTGGCATCTGGCTTCCCACTTTGTTGCCTCTTCTGCCCAAGTTCGTCGTGCATGTGTGCCGGAATCATCCAAGTGCTGCACACTGACCCTGGGTAAGAGTCCATTTCTGACTTCCTTTCACTATGACCTTCGTAGTCGGCTCTTTTTGATATTTTTGACTACTTCTGTTGCCTGGAAGTCCTTCATCTCTAAGAAACAAGAAAATGCTGGAAACAACTGGGCAGAGAATTCAGAAGGATGGGAAGGAGTGTTAGGAGGAATAGGAATACAAAACTGGACTGGGAAACAGTGCAGGTTTCTAATTCCTTGAAGGTTTTAAGTAATCATACACATCTTTCCTTGGTAGTGCTTTGCCGATAATCACTAAACATGACCCACAAACTAACCCACGAAGAACACTGCATTTTAACTATTCCTTGTTATATTCTCTGGTGGTCACGCAAATGAACATAGATATTGACAAAGACCTACTAAGGGGAAGGAGAAAGGGAAAGTAAAGCCAAGGTTCATTCATCATTTAGGTATTCATTCACCTGGTCATTTGACTGAGTGCCGCTCGCTCCCAGAAAATCCCTTCTTTCTGTGTTCTTGGAAATATTTTGTTTGAACTTGAAGACTCCTTTAGATAATACTTCCCAGAATTGCAGACCTTGGGGGAGTCTTTAAGAGGCAATAACAAGAAGATGAAGCATTGCTTTGCTCCCGTTGGACTCGGTTACCTTGTATTTGAAGTTGACACAGGACTGGCATTGGGTAGCTTATCTTCTCTGCCTCATAGTTAACTCTAATATGTAAGTCAGAAAAATAAATTGCCTTCTCTGCCCACTCCCTCTTTTGCCTGATAAAATAAAAAAAAAATGACCTATTAGTTTTTTTTGAAAGAAATGTTTGACAAATTCTGTTTACTTATTTACTAGAAAGATCCATAATTAATTGTGCTGTTAGAAAACTTTCCTTGGAATGGTCACAGTGAAGAATTTTGTTCAGAAATTCGAAGCTGAAGGTATTCTACATCATGCCCACTCTCAATATTTTTTTAAAATTAAGGTTTCCATAATTTAAAAAAAGAAATCAGAACTTCCAGAAAATTCAGATAATTTTAACCAGGGGTAATTTCACTCAGTTTCCATGTATATAAAAATGAAAATTATAAAGTTACCTTCTAATGCGCCTTTTGGGATGATTTTGCCTGACACGTAGAAGAATGCCTGCCTGGGTTGGCCTTCATCTGGCATGCCCGAGGCTCTGTGTTTGATCCTAGCAGTGCAAGCATATAAACAAAAAACAAAACAAAATACTCATCGTCTAATCATCATGGTGTATACCTTGAATATATGTAATCTTTGTTTGACAATTATACCTGAGTAAAGCTGGGGGAGAGGACCCTCATTTCCACAGCAAAATAAAGCAAGTACTTGAAACACAGTAAGTATTCTATCCTATGACTGTATAAATGTTAGTAATTATTGTTATTATCAACTAATAAAATTCCTAATTGTGCTTATACCATATTACCCACTGGGGAAAGGTTGGAGACTAATTGTCCCTGAACAGGATGCAGGCTGCATAAACAGAGTTTCAGGAACTTTTGTTTCAGTTGCTGCATTTTCAAAATTGAGAGATTTCTTATCAAGTAAGAGAACAGCTCTGTGCAGTTTTGCCCTAATGTGGGAAGGCCCGTCTGGGACATCAGTCCTGCGTTTTTTCAAGGCACCAATGGGCTAGAGCTGAAGACACTGTCTCGCAAGCTGGCAAAATCCCCAGGGTGACTGAATGTCCTCCAGGCGCTGCTCAGCAGTGGTGCCATTTGCACGCCCCTCTCCTACCTTACATTCCACAAAGTAGTTTCATACCAACTAGAAGATAGGTAGGCAATCTTATCCATGTTTTGCAGCTGAGGAAATTAAAAAGGGAATGAAAAAAATGTTGCACAGTGACAGGGACTAAAATTCAGACCACTTCTTTTCTGGTGTCCTGCTGCTTCCTAACCATGTAAACAACTTCTTCCTCAAATTTCTTTAGAAACCATTTGTCCTCTGTCAGTTTCAGTGAATGTTCTTTGCTGTGTTTGTAAGCAGCAGGGTTACATGGCATGCCAGTTTTAAATGGTAAGTTAAAATGTGACCTAAGGTGTGAGAGGCAATGTCCTCTCCACTCTGCTAATAAACGGGGCAGTTTCTAATTATTTGTATGGAAGTTGGCTCCCAAGATAATTCAGTGTCCGTGTGGTTCCGTTTCACCTCTACTTATTTCCATTACCTTGCATATTAACTATGTCAAGTTGATGGGCTTGCTGTTCCCCAGGGTGGCTATTATAAATACTGGTGCTACACTGAAACGCTTCCAGTCTTCTGGAACCTCATTTGAACTAAGCAAGTTCTCCATAATGATCATTAATGATGTATTGCTTGCATATAAATGTTGGATATTAATCTTTTGTTTACTTTTTCTATGCCATCAGACTTCTTCGAGTTCTTTGTAATGTACAGTAAGTGATGATCACGAGTAGCTTCTGCATTTGGAACCGAGTGACTTCTTTAACTGACAGTTCAGTGTGGCAGGTGCAGGATTGAATCACAGACCCACGGCTGATAGGCCCCTTCCCTTCCCATATATGGCTGCTAATGCACTTGGAGCTAATAGATCATTACTATTCAAGCACAAAATCTCACCTGAGCCTCTTTTCAAGTCTGGGAAGGTTGCTGTCCTGTGAGTGTCATAAATTTGTGACTGGAACCCGCATTCTAGGAGTCCCTTCCTGCAAGGTGACTGGGACAAGTCTAGTCACCAACCCTTGAAGGAAGGACATTATAAGTGCTGGTTATATTCCATCCTTTTCCTCCCTGATCCATGTTAGGTCCACGCTACACTGTATGTGAGAGTTCCTCCAATCTGGATCCTTTGATAAATCCTCTTCCTTCAAGCCCCTGATCCTAAGTGCTGGGTTAAATCCAAGATAGTCCTCCATGAGTTGAGATAGGCTTGTGTTCCTATATTGAATTAGATTTGAAGAGATGCCTGCAGTTTGGTTTAGGTTCACCTAGTACCATAGGACTGGACCAGAAATAGATCAGCATCTGTGCAGGAAATGATGAGGTGCTGGTGTTCTTCATGGCTGAAGGGCACTGAGCTAGAGTTCAGAAGTAAGCAGACCTGGGTATGAATCCCTGCTCTGCCACCTACTAGCTATGAAGTTTTATGGAGTTTTCTTGAACTTTATTAGATCCTTAGTTTTCTCTTTGTTTAATATGAATGATAACAGTACCAACTTCTTAGTATTGTTGTAAGGATTAAGTGGCAAAATATGTATTAAAACATTGAGCCCAGATACTGGTACAAATGAGTGTTTTGTACAGCATACAAAGCTATAATAATTATCTTATTATTATTAAATGATTCTACATTGGCCTCAGCTATGTAGAGCCTCCTCCTGACCTCAGTCATCCTGAAAGAGAGAGGCTTTTTGCTGGACTGTCATCACATGTCTCTTCCTGGAACATCTGTTTATTGTTAGTTTGTCTGAGGGACTGTGGATCAAACTCAGGACCTTGCGCTTAAGAGGCAGGCAGGGTGCCGTGGAACACATGTCTTTGTGAATGAACACTGAATGTGATAGAAAGAAGTAAAGAAGAATTTGCTGGGCTGGCTCATGAGAAGGGTGAAGAAATAGTGCTGTGCTCACACTGTATATGTATCCGAAGTCCCCTATGACAAGGAATGCACATTAAAAGCTATAGGAAGCAAATGTTCTTATGACATATGAACTCATGAGGAAGGTGTACAAGATGTCCCAGGACAACATAGGCACGCGGGCCACCAAGATGGGTCTGATGTGGTCTGCGGTCATGGGGAGGTGTGTTTGGCTGCTTTTGATACCATGCCTGTAGTCATGGATGGGTCAGTGTCGATGCCACTGTTCTTTAAAATCTCATCGTCTCTCACTTGAAGTATATGAGAGACCATGACTCTGGTCTCTGCTGCCATCCGTTTCTTGATCCAATTCATTCTTCCACACTATTTCCAGTGTATGTTTTTATAGAACACAGCTCACATCAAGCTATTTCTCTGCTCAGTGGTCTTTGCTGGTCATTATCGCTTACCCAATGAAATCCAGGGATCAGAAGAACCAACAGGATAATCCCTTAGATCTGTGCACTCACTTGCCCATCCCTTGATCCCTGAATCCTGGTGACTTTGGCTGCCCACTCTCGTAGACAGTGTGAGGAAGAGTCTGGAAAACTCAAGGAAGGCTTTCTTCCCCTCCCTCTAATCATTCTCCTAGTAAGTGGATCCATGAAGCCTTAAGTGGAAGACATACATGGATTTTCACTCTTGTCCGAAAATTAAGTATCTTTACAACTGAGGAAATGTTATAGTATCATATTTCTGAAAATCTCTTCAGTCCTTGTCTTTTTAGAATCAAGTTTTTATCTCTGCTGCCCAGTGCCTCTGACTTAACCATCTTTCCACTTTTTCTTTAAATGTGTGCCTGCACTAAGTGAAAGTCTGTTCCCTGATTAGTCATTTACATATATGTAAATAGAAGCTCAGGCTGCTCATTTCAGATTCTTTAGAAGAACTGAGTTTCTCTTTGATAAGTTAAGAAACAACTTCTTCTTCAACATAAAGGGCTTGACTTGAAGGCATAATAGGTCATTTTTGGTAGAGATAGAAGATACAGGCTTTTCTTGACTTACTTCGTCTCCTCTGGCTCCACACCAGCAAACTAGAGAGCTTTGCCTCTCTCCTTTTATTTTCTTCTTTTTTCCCCCCCAGTACTGGGGATCGAACTCAGAACCTTGTGCTTGTGAATAAGATACAGTGCTGCTAACTGCGCTAAATCCCTGGCCCTTTGCCGCTCTTCTGGGAGCTGCGGAGGCAGGCAGCCTGGGAGGCCACAGTGGTGAAAATGGCAGCAGCCCGGCTCAAGCTGGCAGACTTTCCTCCAGGCACATCTATTAGTACATTCATGCGCTCCTTTCACTACTTAAGAAAAGAAACATTACATTTATCCCTTTCCAATTTGCATCACACAGAAGTACAGATTATGAAAACACTTTTCCTTTGTTGTAAACCATTTATCCCTGTGGGACTAGATTTAGCTGACTGACACAAATCAGAAAATCTTTGGTCTCTGATTTTGAGTTGAGTTAAGACCTTGGTTTATGACCTACAGAAGACCCAGGGTGTCCTCTGACACAGTTGTGTGTTCTACTACTAGTTACTTGTCAGAAGCTTCATTTGGGCTGGAAAGGTAGTCCTGTGGTAGTACACTTGCCTTTGATTTGTTGATCCCTAGCAACACACACACACACACGCAGCTTTACTTACCACAACTTACAAGGGGTGGTCAAAATATATGGTGAATATTTAATTATTTTTAAAATATCTATTACAGTAAAAGACACATTGCCATTAAGCCCCCCTTAAAATGCCCCTGACTTGAACACACTTATCCCATTGTTCTTGCCACTGTCTGAGGCAGTCCCAGAAGTTCTCTCACGAGTGTCATGAGTGTCACGAGTGAGGTTTAATAAAAACTATGGCGAATGCTGCTGCCAAGTGCTCTCCAATGGAAAAGCAGGTTTGTCAAAATCATTACGGTGTCTCTTCACTCACCTTATCCACTGGATCTGGAAGCGTGCAACTTCTGGTTCTTCTCAAAGTCAAAATGACCACGGAAAGTGAACTGAATCGATTCAGTGTCTGAACTGATTCGGGACATCGAGGCAGCCAGGACAGCGTGACTACAGAGGACTTCCAGAACGACTTCAGAAAGTGGTGAGAAAGATGGCAGAAGTGTCTCTGAAGAGAAGGGAACTGTTTTACGGGGAATTGGTGCCAACGCATTATTTGCTATAATACATTTTAAAATAATTTAAATGCCAATATTTCTATCACACCTTGTAGATATAAAATATTTAGTCTCAAATGTTAAACACAAGGGGGTGTACTTTGAATTTATGTAATAACAATCATTTTGTGAGGATACAAAGAATAGCTGTTAATTTTCGTCCTTATCCATGAAGAGGGCTTGCAGGACGGCAACAAAAGAGTCTTCAACCACTTGCTGGAAAAGAGCGCCTTCGGTAGTAGTTCTACGAGAGATATTTCCATTCCTACAACTGCTAGCTTCTGAGTCCTATCTATCAGTCTAACAATATTTGGTTCCCAATATTATTAACCTATGTCCCAAGTCACCTTTTCAGATACAAAACTATTTTGCTCCCAGCACCCTTGTTTGTCACTAGAGATATGACCTGAGAACTGCCTGCCAGAAAAACTTACACTCAGCAGCATATTTCTTATTAAGTTAGCAGTGTGAAAAGCAAAAATAGAAGCTAGTGATTTCCTACAGCCCCCAAACTGCTTTGTTCTTCCAACAGAAATGTTGCAGCACATTTCTTGAAAATGTAGCCTAGGACCCTTGGGTATTTTACAAGTGAACAATGGCTGAGTCATTTAATTTAAGAAACACAGCTAGCTGAGTACTCATTTATTTGAGCAAAAATTTCAGAGGGCTTTTATCATGCTTGCACAAGTTCCAGATATCTGAAGGCTCTGTAAATTCATAAATACCCTCTGACAGGATGGGCCATTACAGCTCTTAAAGACTCATTGCTGTCTGCTGGATCAAACATGTGCTTCATGTGGATGCCTGGGAAGAAGATTTATTTGTCCACCATTCCCAATCAAATCTCTATTTAAAACTCACTATCTTGGGAATGAACTTCAAACTATTTTTGCCTGCTGGAATGAAGCATTAAGTTCCCCTGCCAAGAAAGTTTTAGGAACATCTCAATTCCCCAGGCTTACATCTGTACACACCTGCAACCAAATCTCTTTCCTCTTTCTTAGGGGTGGGGGCTGGGCAGAATGGAACTCAGCTCAGCCAAATCTCACGCTCTCAAAGATCTACCACTTAACTCAAACTTGACCTGAGACATATAAATCACTTAATCTTTTGGAGAGATAAGTGTGGAATGAAGAGCCAAACTTCTTACCAAGGGTCATTTATTAAGGTTTTTGCTCAGGACCTGAAGAAGCAGGATAGTGCTGCCTCATTACAAGAAACAGAAGAGAGCTTCTGGAAGTCAGGAGTAGTGAGCAGTGTCATGTGAGAGAGAAAGGCTGAAGAGACTGGGAACTATGAAACAACCTTTGGTCCTAGCCACTTCCCCATTCCCCACTCCCAATAGGTCCTTTGGCCTCATTGATTCTCCATCCTCACTGCCTGCCAACCCCAATGCCTCCTTTCCATTTGGTCTATTATAGATTCAACAAGAGGCCCAGTCCGGGCCATTGTCATCTTGCTCCAGAACAATTTGTCTCTCTGTGCCACATTGCTGAGAACAGAACTTTTGTAATATTCAGAACTCATCATATACGAAAGTTGGCACAATGGGAAGGTGCTTCCTCCACACTTCTGCCCTCCCCAACAGCACACATTTTTTTGTACCGGGGATTGAACTCGGACCTTGCACTTGCGAGGCAGGCAGCAGAACCACTGAGCTAAATCCCCGGCCCCTCCACCACACTTTCTGATGCTTGTTCGACACATCCCAGCTCATTCCTGATCCTCTCTACTTATAGCATCTGCTCACAACCCTACCCTCACTGCTGAAATCCTAAACACCTACGAAGCCCTTTCAGTCCACCCCATGAGAATTCACAGCTCTTGCTTCATATATCATATCCCCAAAGCATTATCTTTACAGAACTCATAATATTGATTGCCTGCCTCGTGGTATATTTATCTGTCTGTGTACATGTGCCTTTCCTCCAGATTGTAAACTCGCATAGAGCAGGAATGATAACAGCCGATATCTATCAGAGCCCAAAATGTCACAGTGCATAGTAAATGTGCATTTAATACATAATTATCTGCACAGGTAAGCAGATTTGTCCACTGATTTTTGATAAAGGAGATTTAGTGGTGTCAAAGAGATAGAATTCAGAATTCAAGACAGTTAAGGCAAGAAAAGGTATTAAAAAATAGAGGTTTCTTCCAAAATGATAGCTGAAAATATGGTATGCATCTGTGGACTTTTCATTTATAAGAGTTGTTCTCATATATTACTAGCTTCTCTTTCTACTTACCTTCTTTCTTTAGCTTGGAAAATTATATATCTTATCATTCTTTTGTCTAGCATGGGGAACTAACTTTAGTGCAGTCTTTGCTGAGCTCTCAGGTTTGTTTAGTTAATAAGATGGGCGTGGAAGCATTTCTACAGTCTCGTTTTATTTCTGCTTCACATGACATTACTGCTGCTGGTGAATTCTGACAGATCAGGTATTTTTCAATCAGTTTTAGCTCCACAACCTTTTGGAATTATCTCTAGATCAATTGAAGATGCATATTTAACTATACTTCTTATTTTTCCTGCAAATTAAAATGCATTTTTCTCTGTCACCTTAGAAAAATTGAATGCAAACATCTGATGTCATTTATATTCATTCAGGCCCTTCTGAATCGGTTCCTCCTGCAATAACTTCTTCAGAGCATAAAACCTTCCCATTTATACCAACCCTTACCCGCATGTGGAAACTAGATCTTCTGATCGCTAAGGACCTTTGAAAGACATCGACAACATCCCTAGGATCGAAACCTGGAGTTGACCCGGCTTCAGTTTCTTTCCTAATAACAACATTTGACGTCAGGACCTGTTTCCCCTCTTACCCTGCCTTTATCCCTACATGTTCACTGATAGCCGTGAGCTTCCCAGCCAAGTTTCCATGCAGTTCTCATCCCTTACTGCCACAAACCAGCTTCTAGAAAGTTTTCTGACTTGCTCTCTTCCACTCAGCACTTGCCACCCTGGGATGTGACCCTTAATGCCAAAAAGCCCTGCGACGTGAGGAGGAGAGCAGGTGAAGCGGGACTATTTCTCACCACCGTCGACACCTCCTCCAAGTGTTGCTTTCCTCATCTGTGTCTCTTGATGATTTTCTGCAATGCTCCACTGCAGGAGAACTTCATTTCCTTCTTCTTCTCTCTGCACCTCTGCTTCATTCGTCCTTGTCTGCAGAGTTATTATTTATAACAACAGCTAAACACCACTGAGTTCTTGCTATAAGCCTGGCAGTGTGTTTTATGGGAATGGTTTCATTTGCCCTGCATTATAGTTTTATGAGAAAAACAACAGTATTTTCATGCCCACCTTATAGAATAGAGAACTGAGGCTAAGATAGACCCAGTGCTAGAAGATAGACTACAGTGCTCTGATGCCTCGCATCATGAAAGCCCAGGGCTGCCCAAGAACTGCCTGCATTGCAGCAGGGCAGTTTGGAGATGCCGACATCTTGCATGTAGTCTGCTCAGTACCAGACAGCCTCCCTGGCAGAGTGCCTAGTGACGGCTGCCATGGAAACGACCTTTCTCTGCACCTGCTCAGGCTACTTCCTACAGGAGAGGCTCCCAGGAACCTTGGCTAATTCTGGTCTCATCATTTTTTTTCCAGAAAACTTCATCCTCAGGGCAGGTAACACACCAACTGACATTAATCGGCAAGCAGCCACCTGTAGCCCAACCTGCCCTTGGAGAGACAGCATCGAAATAAACTTACAGGATTCATAACCAGAGCTTCCTCCACACAGTTCTCTGTGCTGTTCTCCTGAAAATCTACCACCTCCACATTCTTCTCCCACCCTGGCCTGCAAGCCTGCAACTTTGGCTTATATTGCTTATTAAGAACTGATGAGAATCTGAACACAGCAAAAATTGAATCCAGACACAAAAGAGAATCTCTGCAAATTTTTTCCCTGCCCTTTTTTAGACTATTTCATAAATTCATTTCTTAAATATATTTCCTAAATCATTGAAAACAATTAACATTGTCCGAAATACTTCAGAGTGAATAAAACATGAAGTATTGATACCATGATCTCGACAAGTTCTGTGTATGACAGAAAAAGCCAAACACCAGGTAGCTTTAGCTCCAGTTAGCTCTTGAACTTCAAGTTTTAGTGCATTTATTTTTTTGTAAGCTCTGATTGCCACCACCAAAGCTCCCACCTGGTTTCTGAAGAGCCAAAACTACTAGATTCTGATATTTTTTAGGTATTATGAGCCTGAGTCTTGAAAATGACTTCCTTGTTAATGTCTTCAAAAGTGCTCAAAATTTATATACTCCATTGACAGTAACATTTTCCCCTAAATATCCTGTAATTTTCTACCAGCTGAGTATCATGATTGGCATTCTCTTCATTGACAGAGCTCAGAACCCAAACCATGTTACCTTCAGATTAATTATCACTGCTTGGGGGTTTTAGGTCCTTGTTCTTCTACCACATGTCACTTAGAATGCCACTACGTGGGCATGCAGGGACAGCCGTGAGCTTTCCCTGTGTGCACATGGGTGGGAATGGTACATATGGTTATGCTGTGATGGTGGAGTGGAAGGGGAGACCAGGGAAGAGCACACTGGCCTTTGGGGAACAGCACTGTGGAATGGGCTGGCTTAGGAGGAAAGGACAGAATGGCTGAGAGGAGGAGGCAGGTCCGAGAAAGCCGTGTGAGTTTTAAAGTCAGGGCCCACCCTCCCTTCACCAGTCAGCGAGGACTCTACTTTCCTCTTTGGGTCCTCTGTCTTCTTGAGTAATTATTTCACTTCTTCTCATTCACTCCTACATTTTTCTCTTTTCCCAGGCTGTCACTTCAGTTTTGCCATTTGTGCACCTTTGTCCTTCCTCTTGGCTCCAGGACTCCTGTTGTCACTATTGCCAAAACTTACCTGCTTTGGGGTTGCAATTGAATTTCTGTTTTCGACAGAAGAGAACAGGAGTTCCAGTGTCTCCAGTGGGCTAGATTTTGAAATGTGAACTCCCAGCCCACCTTCTGGTGTTGCTCTGTATCTATTATACATCTGCATAGTGGGGACACTGCCCTGTGTCATGTAGTTGTCCTGAGAATATGTGTGCTCGGGCAACAGAGGGCTTACCTTGGAATCAAGGCCTGGAAGGTTCATCCGGACACATTGGTTTGTGCAGCAAATAAAAGAGAGTAGAAGGTACACTGTGCGAGAGCAGCAGCCTTTTTCATTCCGTGCTTCTCTCTGTGCTCAGTGGCAGCCAGCAGGGATGAAGGAATGAAGTAGTGAACAAGTGAACAAGTGAATGAGAAATGGGTGAATTAAAATAAAATGAGTGCTGTCTGGAAACCAAAAAGGGCAGGAACACGGAAGTGAAGAATTGCTTGTCTGAACACCACTTGGGCAGCGCAGGGCACCAGTCCTGCCTGGCATCTGCAGCTCCCGCTGAGCTTTCTGGAAGCCACCAGCCAGCTGCAGCTCTGGGAGTCGGGCCACTGTGCAGAAGGCACGAGAGCACTTTCTTGGGTTGCACTGCACAGCGGCTTCAGATAAATATTCATACTTAATACTGGTTCTAGGGTATGAATTTTTAGACTATAATTCTTGAAAATTTATTACAGTTTTAAATTTAATTGGGTGAAAATATTTATTGGTGGGGGAGGGGATGCAATTACCCAATTATCAAAGCGAGGATGAATCCTAGAAGGGACACTAAAACTATCTTTAAGTACCGAGAGGATTTTATTACAGCAACTCTTAAAACAATAATGAATGTTATGTGTTTCTCAGTCATTTTACACTAGAAAGGAGAGCACCATTTTCAAATAGAAAGCAGGTTTGCCTCTGTGGAGGAGGAAACAAGAAAGACCTTCATGTCGACAAATCCTCCACAATACCCCACACCCCACTACCGAAAATAACATTTTCTTGAACAGTAAGAAAAAGGAGAGGCAGGTGGGCAGGGAAACTCTAGTGGATCTAGAGATGTGGGAACTAGCATTAAAAATATGTTGGCATTTTCCCAAATGGGGAGTGCTGACAAGTATAATCCTATTACTCAAATCGCATCAGCAATGAGGTAAATGAAATAAAAACAGGATCTCTTGTGACCACAGTGGCTATTTGTCCACAGGCTCTCCATGCATTGTATCAGTCTGTCCCCTCTATAATGGCACATAGTAGCTAACAATATTAAGGAGGCTTTTAAAACACATCATTGAGATTACGGCACCTTTTAAAATAAACAGCACCAAATACCAACACAGGTAAAATGTCATTGTGAGATGGGGATCCGCTATTCAATGGCGTGCTTTATGGCTTTCCAGTGTGTGATAAAATCTGTTCACCAGATGTACTATATGTCTCCTGTGTAGCATACTTGAGCATGCTGTAGGCCCGAGGCCCATTTATTTCATGTAATTGCCTTTCCTGTGCACACCTTGGGGCACCCTAATTCTCTATTTTATTTCAGGCACTGTACAGGGTACCATCTGGTAGTTTTAAACTCATCCCGTTTTATTGCGCTACTGCAGTAGCTGTATTCAACTGTACTGCGGCTTTCGGTGGAGACAGACTTCTTACTACCAGCTATTTATTTTTGCCTGAAATAAAGTAGCCTTGAACTATCAACATGCAGGATTCACACGTAGATCATGGGCAGTCCATATGAGCTAGGCAGGTTCCTGCAGACTCCAAGCCGCTCAGAATTGCTTCACGCACAGCTGTTAACGTATAGAATTGGGATTCTAAATTCTTAGCCTACTTCTGTATGTAATGATATCATTTTAGTATCTCATTTGTATTATTTCAGTTCAGATGAGCACAAAAATAAATGTATTCCATCACATCTGGAAAAGTACCTCAGAGAAATCGCTTAATATACAAAGCTGCACACCTCATTACGAGGTTCGTCACTCATTTCAAACCCAACTTTACCTCTGTCCCTCATCGGCATGGCTTTTTGTTTTGCTGCTGTTTTCATTAAAATGTTAAATCATCTTTCAAGGGAATTTGCAAGATCTTGAAAAGGCAAGTTTGGAAATAATATACTTGGCAGAAGGAAAATAAATCTCAGAACCATGCAGCTTTTCTGCAGCAGGTCCCTGATGAGAGTGCCTTCCCTCAACTTGTGCACAAATTAGATGGGAAGTAACTCTGAGCTTTCTGAATATTCATCTCCAGCTCCAGAGTAGCACCCCCAGCAACCAATGCACCCACACAGCTGGGCAAGCTTAACAAAGGGTCCCCGATATGCAAATAACACACACCCATCTGCATGTTTCCAAATGAGCCATTGTTCGCCTGCTGGCGCTGCCTCACCAAACCCCACTTGCTGCCTGTGTGATGCATTCCAGTTCCTATCCCTTTCTTCCCTTAGTCAAGGCCGGTGAGTCCCCGGAATGCAAAGAACAGGATGGCAGCGAGAGGGGGCCAGGCAGAGGGGTGGGGCTGAGTGAGTACTGAGCTGGCTTACCAGCCACTGTTGCCCCTTGACATGTGTTATCTCGGCATTGCCCAGGGAGAAGATTACCAATCTTTGGCTTGAGATACAGAAAGCCTTCCAGGGTACAATCTGCTACCCAGCACTGGTGACCTGCATAAATAAACAAACCAGTCAAGGGTTGCTGGCATTACTACAGTCATGGGGACCCTTCGTGATAGTGATAGTGGCGGGTGACAATGACTCAGCCACAGTTGAAAATGGAAAAATATTTAAGGTGGAAAGAGGCTGGATATGCACTGGTCTGTAGCAGATTCTTTACATGTTTTGCATTCATGGCAATGACAAATGTTGCTAAATGCACCTGGTTGTAGCTGTCTGCTGTGATCTAAAGCCGGTTTGAATGAAAAGAATAACTCCCTCTGTTATTTATTGTTGGAAGCAGAGTTTACTTTGCTGTCTTTAACCTCAGCAGAAATCAGAAATGCCAGTTTAACAGCAAGCTGATGAGTTCTAGGGAACAGAGCAAAGAGTCATTGGTTGGAGTCTTGTAAATCAGTAGGAGAAGACCAGTGACCAAATAGATTCATATTTATTTTCCCGGAGATTTCCTCCTTCTTTGACTCTCAGGCAATCTCGTTCTATAAAAATGTTAATGCTGGTCTGAATATGAAGGGTAATTTTTTCCCCCACAGTTCTGTCAAACATATCTTCCCAATAATTAAATGTGCATCCTTGGGCTCTTAGTGCAGTCTTGTTGAACAAAGCAACCGCAAAACCAAATAACCTTTGAAGAATGAGGGTGTCAAAGTATAAGCAGATGTTTTAATTTGCACAATGCTGGGATTTTTTGGATGCCAAATGTTCCTAAAATAGTTATTGTATCTAGACAGCAGGGGAGAGATACACTCAGAAATGACCTACAAGCTTCTCAGTTATAGAGACATTGTCTCCGTCAGCAGAAGTGATATGGAATGGCTGAGATATTTATGCATTAATCAGCATCTAATAATTGTGAAAGTATCATTATTCTATGGTTGCAAAATATGGAAAGAAGAAAGGGGCACTGCAAAGTTTTCAGTTACACACATACACAGTCTTTGTAAAACCCATTGCTAAATTAAATGCAGGGTAAAATAAAAGGACTCATGCTCTTTCTTATGTAGGTACTAAAGATCTCAAAATGAATTATAAGATGTGTGCTATATATATTTTTTTTAGAAAGGAAGATACATACTTTAGCTGTGAAATTATAGCATCATGTTATGTAGATAGTTGAACTTGAATTGCTTTGGAAGAGTGTTGGCACACTTTTTTTTTTTTACAAGTAAATATATACAGGCAAGATTTATATTAGACATAAGGAAAACCATCTCGACTTTCAGAAGAGCTGTGCGAAGCCCAAATAGTTTACCCAAGAAGGCTGTGGAATTTACCTCCTGGAGATTTTTAGTAGCAGACAAGAGACCCATATGTTTGGGTTTATTTCAGAGTCGTTTGAAAGCCATAGAATGGGATCATTGGGAGTTTCCTTGTTTCCTCTTCTGTCACTTGCCTGGGAACAGGCTTTTTGTCCAGCAGATGCCCACCAACCCAGGCCTCTGTGCAACATTCCTTTGAATCCATCTTCTCTCAAGGTTTAGTCATTGCTTCCCAGAACCTCTTGATATAAAAAGTTAAGCCCTTATGTATCGCTGCTGTGGATTTGGGGAGGAGGAATAGAAAATGGTGCAATCTCTATGGTGAACAATTTCTCAAAATTTACTAAAATGAAAAGTGCACATATTCTATGACCTTAAAGTGGTATACATTCCCAGGACATTTTTCATGGTATAAAAAACAACTTCTGAACTAACCTGCCTTTTGAATTTGTATTCAGTGTATGTAATACTCATTAGTATAAAACAAATAAAAATTAAATAAATGACTAATAGAAAATAAGGAAACTCTTTTACTGACCCAAATAAAGTCCCCAAATAAAGTAAGAGATGTGTCTTATCTCTGGTTCTCCATGCCCATTGTCAGGAAGCCACTAGAATAAGGTGGTCATCTAGTAGGTGACAGGCTTTTTGGGCTTGAGTTTTTCTTATTCTCTTCCTGTCTGTCAATTTCAGAACAGATAGAGGAGGAAGAAGGAGGTAAGGTAAAGAGAGAGAGCTGTAGAGAAGTTTCCTTACTGCACAATTTGGTGAATTGAGCAGAACTTTGTGAGGTTGTCCAGAGGGGAGAATTCTGCTTGAGACCATGAGAAAGGCAAGAAGGGTGATGGCTATGAGGTAACAGCTCCATAGAGGAAAGGCAGGGTCATCCTCCCCTGTAGTGAGAATTTGGTCCACTCATGGGCCTCCCCTTATTAAAGTGCACATCAGAAAAGCCTGGTAGAAACACAATTCAATGTCCTTAATTCCGGAAGGAGTCTTCTAGATCTCTCTGAAAAGTATTCACGTGCACAATTGTGGAACCCTTTGAAGTATTGAGCATGTGTATTAACACTGCTGTTGAACATAGAAGTTGGAATGAGGGAGTCAACAGATCTGGGTCTACATTAGAGAGATGAAAGACTTGGCAGGTGCCAAACCTCTCTGAGACTCTATTTCATCTAAGGGATGGATAGCTGCTTTGTTGCAGTACTTAACTGTTCATTTTTATTATTTCTTCAACAGTCTACCACAGCACCAAGCATATATATGGCCAGCAGTTATTTTTTACTAAAGTATTTGCTACTTTAGCCACTTTATTGTCCACCAGGGACTTCAACACAGAAAGGGGTCTTTCTCTGAAATCATGAAACCCTCATCCCACTGACCATAGAAAGCAATTAAAGATCTTTACATATAATCTAAAAAGTCAAGCCCTCAGTCCCCAGAAGGCCAGGATCAACGTGAACACAACTGTTCAACACTTTTCTTATCATATCCCTCCCCTTAAAAACTGTGTGCTTAAAAGAGGACAGAGAAGTTTCCAGGCTCTTACTCCAGAGATTTTTATTTAAAGAATACCACATCTTTACTCGCATCTGAGAGGCTGAAGATTAAAAATTAGCCACTGTATAGTAGCTGAGCAGTAACAATTTTTCATAAAGGTTTTTAGTACACATTTGGGATTATAATTTCAATATTATGCAAATTCATTTTATGGATCTGTAATACAGAATGTGTACTGGCGTTAATGTGCATTAGCGGGCAAGCACAAAAAGGCTCCAAATGAGCCATTTTGGTGTCTGCTTTCAACATGTATTATGAATAATAAGTGAAATGTTCTGGTTTAGAACAAATAATATAAAATCTGAATTCCTCTTGATGTACATCAGTGACAGAGGCCTACGCAACTCCCACTGAATTCTTCCATTGGACATAATTAAAAACTGGCTCTTAACCAATATATTCTTGTTTATGACTTCTCTGTTTAAATGAGATGTGAAAGAAAAATAAATACATTTAATGTGAAAAGGGGTGGTTTCCCTCTGTTGTTCAAAATCAGGCCTTAACCAGATGAGTGAATTGAAAAAGGTGTGTTTCTTAGAAGTCATGCGAGTGACCCAGAGGACTTCTAATTTTAGAGGGCTGAGGATTAAAAAGAGAAAAAGTGTATACATTGGGTCATACTGTCAATAAGATTCATAAATTTAGTGCCTTAATACAAAATATTTAATATAAAATCACTGGATATATTATTCCAATGACATTTAAATAATGTATAAATAGGTTTTTCTTTGTTTTGTTTGTTTGCTTTTTGAGACAGGGTCTCACTATATAGTTGAGACTGACCTGGAACTCACTTTGTAGGCCAGGCTGGTCTCAAACTCACAGCAATCCTCCTATCTCAGCCTTCCAAATGCTGGGATTACAGGTGTGCACCACTATGCCTGACTATGTATAAATAATTTTTCTTAATAGTGAGCTGCAAGCTTTGTGAACTCAAGTTGAAATCTGTCTCATGTATATTTTCTTTCAAACTTTCCAGTATGTCTTTGTAGTTGTATTTTAGAAAAAAAAAATGCTCAAAAGCTAATTTCAGACTTTCCCTAAGTGCAGAGGACTGAGCTGAACAAATTTCCTCACTTCTCTGTGAGAATAACTACAAGTATTTCTTTTCTTTTTGATTAATATATTCACATCCCAAATTTGCTTGGTAACAAAGAAAGCAAGACTAAGAGATATCATGTAGTGAAGATGGTAGCTGGATATTTTAGGACATTTCTATTTGTATTGTTTTAATCAGGACTCTGACCTCTATTGATTCTGTTTCTTGAATGCATGTTTTACATTTGTGCCATTCTTGGGCATTCTGACGGAAGACAAGATTGTACTGTTCCATGAGTGTGGAATAGGCATTGAGCTGAGTCAGAACAATGTAAAAATCTTCCTCAGAAGGTACCCTTACATTCTGTCTTAGCTGCTTTTCTCATTGCTGAGACAAAATATGACATCTAAAGTTAAAGAAGAAAAGGGTTATTTAGCTCACAGTCTTTAGAGGTTTTAGTCCATAGTTAGGTGGCTCCAAAGCAGGGTGGCATGGCAGAGGGATCTTGCAGAGGAGAAACAGTTCATGGTGGGCAGAAGGCAGCAAATGTAGCAAGCAACAAATGGTCACAACAACCCTCTTTCTGTTCCTTATATTCTATCCAGGCCTTAGGGAGGGTAGCACTCACACCCAGAGTAGGCCTTCTCATTGTCCACTCCCAGAGCTATGCCAACCCAATTAGCACAATAATTTATTAATCATACACCTTTGATCTGAGGATCACACACTTAATTTCTAGATCTAGCCACCTCTTAAAAACTCCATCTATGACCCCCTTCGGCTTTGGGAGGACAGCTAAACACAAGCCATAACAATATACTTTAAAATGTCATAGATTTTGTAACTTACATTCAAAATAACAATAAAAATATCTATTCACTGAGTTATATGTTAGGTTTTTTATATCTGATAGTTCAACTGACCTACAAAGCAATTTTGCAAGATAGTTCTACAATGCTTGTAAAATGGTTGAAGAATCAGGAGTTTAAAAAGAACAAATAATTTGTACAAAATCACACAGTTTTAATGGTCTGTCTAGTTTTACATTGCAAATCCTTAACTACCATATACATCCAGGTCCACTATAAATATGGTAAGCAATGGTTTTAGCTTCATTTATAAGGTAAATTATAGAATGGTATTTTATTCTTCAATCTGGCATAGGCACTATAATTAATAATAGAATCTGATCCAATTTCAACTGTTCATTGGATCTCTAGTTGTCTACATTTCTGTAGGTGGTTACTGCTTTCCCCTGACTCTTTTTAATTCCAGAGTTTATGGAAGAGAGACAGATATAGCAAGAGGGCCTAAGAATTCAGTAAGTATTTACTAATTGAATCAGATTTCTTTTGAATTCCCTAACTCAAATTCAACAAAAAGTTTTGATTACCTATAAAATGTAAGCTGTGCTTTCCATCCTTGGGTCCTTAAAATTTCAAAAAGACACAAATTAATGCTTAGGACATAAAAATTAGTAGCAAGGTGGCCTCTCCAAATGTTAATTTATAATCAGTATCGGAAAGAATTGAGTACTATATTGTGTCCTAATTTGAAAACAAGCTAATTACCATAGATAGATAAGACTTCCACTCTAAAATATCTTTCCAGTAGTTGAAATATGAACTCTGAGTGGTAAAACCCGAAGCACAATGGAAAAGGTCAGAGGGAGAAAGTAGTACAATGTCTTACTATAACATCCCAGGCTCTATTTTCTCTTTTCTATGCCCTAGATCCTGGGAATGATCTCACTTCATCTTCAAGGAACTCTGGAAAGTCAATATTATTATCTTCATTTTACAAATGAAGAAACTGAGGCTTAGATAAAATAAATTACCCACGGCCACATAGTTAATAAGTAATTGAATGAGGATTTCATTCCAGGGTACTTAATTTCAAAGTGAGTAATTGAATAAAAGAGAAGATAATGTTTTTTGAAGAATGAATCTCAATATTTTGAAACCCGGTAGTAAGACTTGCTTTTCTTCTGACACTTATTATATTCTGCTTTGTTATTTCTGAGTGCCTTATATGACACCTTACTTAATCATAAGCTGTTCTATTTGACGGGGGGAGCATATACACATGTGTTTTGCACATGACCATATTTATTGCCTAGGACAACACAGGTTTTTCAGGAGGTTTTCTTCATATGTTTGTAGGTATTCACTCTGTAGCCACACCCAGTAAACATGTCATGGCTTCAAGGAGCTTCCAGCCCAATGGTGAAGGTAGTTCAAGAACCAGGCTCTCATCTGGGTATGGTAGTGCCAGAACCCAAAGCAGTAAAGTCAAGGTGGCACTTGGGAAGGGGCATCCAACTGGCTCATTGGCTCATCAAAGGGCTCCTATGGTAGAAGTCACCCAACTCATTTTTTTTAATTCACTAAGTTTATTGGTACATTTTAGGTACACAATATGATGACATTCATCATTGGAAATTTGTACCTTCACATGATATATCTTAGTTCTTGTTTTTTTCCCCATTCCCCTGTCCTCCCTTTAACCCCTCCACCACTCCCTATTTACAAAGACTTTGTTTCTGTTTTTTCCGTTTCTCCTATCTATTCCTTTCCCTTCTTTTCAACTCATTTTTGAAGCCTCAGTAAAGGCCAATCAAAGGTGGAAGGGTGTCACAAAAAGAGGGAACAGAAATAGGCAAATACCTTGAAGATAGAGATAAGTGCATGGCCTGTTCCAAGGGAGAAAAATCATCGGGAGCTGAGTGTTGACCTGAAGAATGAGTGGCTGCTCTGGGGAATGAGGGCAAGGAAGGGATGAGAAATTCAGAAGGGCTGAGGACCATGCTGGTACCTTTATCCTGACTGTGCTGGCAAGGGCTTTTGGTAGGAGAGAGTAAGACAAGATGCATACTGAAGAAGGAAGATAACTAAATTGTGGAGAATAGCCTGGGAAAGGATACGAGTGGTCACAGGAAGCAGGAAAGAAAACCAAGGAAGCAATCATGAAAGCCAGTGAGAGGGAGGATCTTGCCAACTGGAGAAGAAAAGGCCATTTTTGCTTGATTTGAAAGTACACATAAATATTTTATTATTTTTAGAGCACTCTGCATCAGTTTTTTGTCATCATTAGTTTGCAGGATCCCCATGGACTACAATACTGGAGAATCTTCACTTTGAGCGTCCTTGTGTTTCCACATACCAGTGTAGTTTTTAAGATTTAATTAGAGCTGTGTTGAGGTACTTTTTATCTTAACAATCTCTCTGTGGGTAGAGGTAACAGAATAACAGGAATCGATAGAAACAATCTAAGAGGAATACCTCAGAAAGAAAGTGATATTATTTTTGCTGATGCACGTATTGTACTTTGAAAAATCATGAAGATAGCCATTAGGAAATCATTCTTCCTTGGAGGTGTGTTGCATGCTCCACAAATAGAAGGTAAATATGCTAAATTGGTGCCTTTTCCCCAAAACCACATTGCTACAGAGCCCTTTGTTTTCCTACAACTGCTGAAACATTTGTGTAGGCAATTTCAGTAAACATTTGGAGAATTGGAAGTGCTCTCTCCTACACATATGGTTCTTTATGAAGAGGTGATTTTTATCTATGTTCTACTCAATTGAATATTTATAAGTCTGTTTGGCCTCAAAGGTACCTGATCTTCCCCAAAATACAATTGCCCTGTAAAGCTAAAGTGAGATTTATTCAGTTACCCTTAAGAACTTTGTGAGCTATTTTCATTTTCTCCCTACAAATTTGTTCCCAATACAATCTTAAATTTGTCTAATTTGGTATGTTATTGCAATTAGTCAATTCTCTCTTAGTTACACAAATAATGGTCTTATAAGTTTGAGGCTGTAAATCATTCATCCATTAAAAATGCCATTTCCTTGTACTGCAAATTCGATTCATTTAGAAGAGAAAAACCATGGCATGGAACAGAATTATGCAATGTCATGGACACATTAACATTTGGATCAAAATTTTACATTGTGTCAGCCAGTAAACGGTATAAATGGTTCCGATTTGCAATAAATAATTGTCTATTAATACCCTGGCATGCTGTAGCAAATTACAGTCTCACTTCAGTAAGCACAGCTGTAGGCAGGCACCAGGGCCGAGGGAAACAAGTGCCACAATTGGTTTGAGAGGAAAGAACCTATCATGTGGGGATCCAGGGGCAGCTCTCTGCTCCGGGAACAAGAAGCACAGCCACGAGTACCTGCCCATGTCTGTAAACACGCGAGGAGGGCCAGCAGACACCAGGGTGCAGCCCTTTGCAGCAAAACCTATAGGAAGCAAAGATGCCAACCAGGCATCCTTGATGTGAAAGTGCTGAATGTGAAAGTGCTGGTGGCCTGTGTGATGAGCCAGGAAAGTTCTCCTGATCATTGGACCCAGGGTCTGGGATCAACAGCCTAGAGCCACTAAAGGACTCCCTGAAAGCCAGGCTCTCCCCACTAACGCCTCGGGCATAGGCATGATTTCAGTCCTCCTCCCCTTTCTGCCAGAATCTTCCACACCAGCTGGTTGAGGAACCCAAATTTAAAATCCTTTCCACTACTCAGTTTCAGCCTTTTATACCCGGTTAGAATGCAAACAAGCTGTTTGGAGAAGCTGATACCTAGACGTATTGACATTCATGAGTATCTTGGTGTGCAGTGGGTAATCAGCTTAGCTAAAATGAGGGTTCTGGGTAGAGTGAGTTGGAACTCAGGACAGGAAACTTTAGCACGGGGCAGGAGAAGATGACGTGTTGCCAACTACACTGGTCTGGGCACTGCAGGATGCAGGGACACCCAAAAGGATCAGATGAGGGAATTGAGGCCCAGCAATGATATCTGTGTATCAGGCTTATCTACACAAGGTGACAACTTATACTGAGGAATTGGGTATTCCTAAAAGTCCACTGATCTTAGCTCACCATTTAGCCAAGATTGTCTGAGAATAATAAAGCTTATTTGCTTTAAGGCATGATTAATTGATATTGTGACCTTTGGCAAATATGAAGTTTCATGAAATTCTTTATAATAAAGATTCCAAACTCAATACATGATACTGAAATTTATTCCTTTACTCTTACCACTATTCTATGTCTGTCAGCACATAGAGAAATAGAAAATCTTGCAATGATCTCCAAATTCATTTAATCTACATTTATGCATTGAAATTACATAAAAGAACCAAAGCAATTTTCTAAATTGCAATTTAACAAGCATATTGACATCTATAAATGCTAGATATCTAGAGGGATATGTTTTTTTATTGCTTGAATTGGATATTTTCACCAACATTGTAAGAAAAATTTAGTGAGCACCTATTAATTGTAAGGCATTGCCCTGGATTTTAGACAATTGCCTAATCTTGTTTTTCATGTGCATTGAGAGCCGAATTTCATTCTAAGTTATTTTTGAGAAGGGAAAGCAGCTGTGGTTGATTGTTTGAATAATTGTTTAGAAAAAAAATAGTTTTTCTAATTCACCAGGGAATTATTAAATCCTTGTGGCTGTACACTCTCTTGAGCAGTGTCAGTGTGTCCTCATGCTTTGACAGTTGCTGTGGGCACAGAACTTGCATCTTTGCCAACGATAGCTGCTTTTTCCCACACACCACTTGACTAATCCTCATACAAAGCCATTTTTATGACATTATTCTCCTGCCCAAAGTGTCAGTGGTCTTCATTCCCTACAGTAAACTCTGTGTTCAAGGCCTGCCACCACCATCACCATTGGCTCCCACTCAACACAGCCTGTGGCTTCCCGGTGAAGTCCTTGTGCTCCTGGCATCCTCTCTACTCCTTAGGATGCTGCAGCTCCAGCCACCACACCTTCCTCCTCCTCTGATAGTCCAGTGGTCTCCAATGTCTCTACCATTCGGTCCAGCTCTCTCCATAGACTCCCACATGCTCTTTGAAATATTTTTCTCATTTTTTAATTATATTTTCTCCCTAAAATACAAGCTTATATAACAAAATCACTTATATAACAAAATCATGGCCAGTTAGAACTGGCAGGGACGTGAGTGGGGCCATTTCTCATTCATTCTCATTGTTTCTCTCCATCTGATTTTGGTGGTTTCATAGTGGATTAGGGATGAGAAGACCTGACTCTACTATTTGCTTGACAAATGACCTTGGAATGGCCACATGAGCTTTAGGAGACACATTTACCACATCTGTAAAATAGAAGTACATACTCTACTTCACAAGGTTGTTTTGAAAAGCAAACCTGATACTGAATAATGAAACAATTCATGAATTCTCACACTCTCAGGGATAGTACCGCTTATTAGATGCCCCATACACAGCAAGTGCCACCCCTCCTTCAATTCACAGGTTTCTCTGTGTTTTAGGAGGACCACACAGATTGCTCATTGTATTCAGTTCTGGTGGCTTTGTGGACTGCAGAAACTTCTGCTACCTCTGGCAGTCGAGGGTTCTGTGCTTTTCAGGTCCTAGGCAATGCTTGGAGGACTGACCTAAGTCATCAGCTGTCCCACAGAAGATGGTCAATAATTTTTTTTTTTTTGGCAAAATGATGAATATCCATTTCCCATCTTTCCGTGAGAATGGTTGCTTCAAACGTCTATGTACCAGCACCAGCCTAAAAGCCACTGACTGTTACTATTTTTCACATTTAATTGCTGAATATATCTTTTGGGCAGACTTTAAAATAAGACATATCAGATCAAGAGGTTCTCTTGCTCTCGAAACATCCTTAGCTTTTAGTGTGTAACAACGATGATTTGCTTCACTTGTGCACTACACAAATGAATTAGATGAGCTAATTGCATATCTGCTATGAAATAATGTCAGTTATTACATGGATAACTACACATGAACTCCATTGGAAGGACTAGCAATTACACAGTGTGTTACGTTAATGTACCTGTGTTATCTTTTGATTGCTGTATCATTAATTTAAGCGACCTCTATAAATCCATCTCCCACCACCATTTCCTTATTCTGAGGCACTGTGTAACATTTTAGAGACTGTTAGAAAAACAATAAAACTACACAGTTAAAACTTAAAAACAAAACAGAAAGGCTCTGAAGTGAGATTTTCTTGAATGGCTGCTGTTGGTTTTCATGACTTCTCTTGCACTTGACATACATAAACAGGTTTACAGCCATGTTCCATTCCTTCTGTCCCAAACAGAACTATTTTTACTCTGGGAAGAGTTCTAGCAAGGTTTGATCTTTTAAAATTTAGAAAGTCTATCTAATTCACAAATAGAATCACAGCTTAAAAGGACCCAAGTTTACTTTAAAAAATATCAGTCAAGTGCACACAATAATGCAGTTTCGGTTGCTGCTAAAACCTGAACTCACTCCTGGGCAGTTTGTATCTGGACATTCCAAACTTGACTTTTCTTGTCAGTCTAGTCCCAACTTTGCCCGCTCCTTCCAAGCTCCCACTCAACCGCAAAGCAATTTCAGCCCAGGAGATGAAAACCCTATTGGCATTTTCATAGTTAATGACACGGCCACAAAACAGAAAATAACAGCAGGAATCTGAAGCCAGTGCTTTTATTGGATTAACTAACGATATAAATAAAATGGTCCCCGACTGAGCTTCAGAGAATCACTGTCTCTTTATCAGGCCATAGAAAACAGATCCAGGAGGGCAATAAATACGGCACATAACAGAGTGGAATTAAATGATTAGGCCTGAATTAACACCCTGTTTCTGAGCCTCACTTAGTGTTCCATGGCCCCAATGAAACACTGCAATTCACAAATGCTCAAGGCCCATTTAATTTTTATTTCAAGCTAGTTCAGAAGAAGGGAATACTATAACTCCCCCCATTCCATTGTTTAACTCCTTTGGTAACAGCACTGATCCTGTCTAGATGGCTGTTAGGAAAACAGCCCGTGCTGCAGGAGTCACAGAGCCTGTTCAGAATCCTGCCTCTAAGAGATGAGTAAATTGAAAGGAACCAACTCCCTGCCTCAGTGAATGTGACTGGGATGCTCCTTGATGGGAAAATGATGAATTCATTAAAGCAATTTGATTATTTTCCTTAATGTTGACAACAGAACTCAGGAACTGTCAATCCCATTTTCTGACTTTTGGAATGAAAGCTTTAGCATATGGAAGATCTTAATTAAGCCTTAACAGCAAAATGGAATTTAATATCACCTTGGAGGATAATATATGGAAACCCCATTCTCCGTTATGCCATGTGCTATATGATGAGGTGAGTGAGTTTGACCTAAGCCCCATTCGAGGAAAGCTATGCTGTTCTATACCTTTCCATTTATACAAAGGCTCTAGAGCAAGAAATCCAAGGATGGCATTAGAGGGAGGCTCCACTGCAGCAGTGAAGTATTGAGAAATTTCAGATGAAATATGCAGTCAGATGAAACTGAGTCATAAAACCACTTTGCATATTGGTGACTTGAAATGATGTATGAGATGCAGTTATATTTATAAGGCAAATCTTAAAGAGGAGGGTAAAGGAGCTTGTGCAAAGTTTTGAGCACTTACTGGATGCGTTGTGCTGTGTTCTTTTCTCATTTCACCCTATAAAGTAAATACACTGGTTCCCACGTACGGATACAGAAATTGAGGCTTGAAAAAGTAGTGCAATAGGGCCAGGGATTTAGCTCAGTGGTGCCACCTCCTGCCTTGCAAGCGCAAGGTCACGAGTTCGATCCCCAGTACCAAAAAAAAAAAAAAAAAAAAAAAAAAAAAAAAAAAAAAAAAAAAAAAAAAAAAAAAAGAAAGAAAGAAAAAGAAAAAGCAGGACAATAAATAAATGACCAAGTTGAAATAGGAACTACTAAGGCTGAGATTCAAATTTAGATCTAGATATTTCCCAAACTAGATCTGTCCATCAATATGGTATTGATTACTTAAGACTTCTGGCCCAAGTGGAGCTTTGACTTAGAATCTTCTAGAATAATGATATGATGATGATGATGATGATGATGATGATGATGAAGAAGAAGAAGAAGAAGATGATGATAAAACCCCAGCTATCATGAACAAGAGGGATTAAGCTAATTTAGTGTAGGCCCAAAGCTTAGGAAAACAACAATAACAAGAGATATTGGCTTTGGATGAGAAAAGCATTTATAAATCCTAGGACTATAAATCCTATAATTCAGGCATTTAATGAGTTGAGGAACTTTCCTCTAGAATGTAGATGAACCAGCTTCTCCAAGACTGTGTCAGTTTGATGCCCACAGAGTCGAGAATCTACCATAACCCTCAAACCTGACTAGAATAAGGCAGGAGAAGCCTTCTACATCCCCCAAGGCTGAGGTCTGACCATACCCAAGGTTTCCTAACAGCCTATGTCATATACTGTGTAGTTGTGCCTGTGACAGGAAGGGATACTTATTAGATTAGACCTTTCCTCCCTCAAAACTTTTGAACAACAAAATTACTATAACCCTAGAACAAATTTATGTTTAAGCACCTTCAGTGAAACACATATAATTTTCTCAAAGAGCAATCCTAATTAAAAGATAGGCACTGAAGGCTATATTGTAGAGAAATTGTACAACAACAAAAGTTTTTTTAAAAAGATCATCACTAACAAGTTTCCCGGTGATAGATTCATACTAATTTAAGAGCATTGAGTTGTTTGTCCGTTGAATTGTGATTGTGAACTCAAAGGCAGGAAAGTATCTAATTTCATGTTCTATTCGATATCTTTGTGCTTTACTAGGAGCCAATAAATTAATTAAAATGCTTTTGACACTTAATTAACTTTACATGGTAATAATTACATCTATTCCCTAAGAAGTGATAAATTCTCTGAAATTTTCTGTTCTGAGAAAAAGTCTTTGTTTACTAAAAATGGATATTAAAATGATTTAAGTGAGTTCGATTTGAATGATTAAGTTTTTGCTCCTTGGCCAGAAGTTCTTTGGCAAAGGTCTAAATTGTAGTAGTTCTTCTTAGTTATGGTTTTGGTCTAGACATAATCTCAGGACTCCCTTTGACCTTCATTTTTCGGTGGTGAGTACAGTAAGATCTATATCACCATGTCAATAATCAGAGCAAACATGAGCCTTTAAACTTGAGTCCCTGTCTCCTTGACTGTACTGCAAAGCACAGGTTCAATCAGTCTGTCTGGCAGATAGGATTAACTTTCTCTACCTATGTGCTTAATTGAATAGTTGTTTTTTTACTTTGAAGGCATAATTTTAGTTTTTAAAAGATACATAAAAATGGATAAAACTAGACAGCAAATTATAGATTACGTGCATTTTCACTGTTTTGGCTGAAACAGAAGCAGCAGTGATGTAATCTCAAAGAATGCTTCCTTTAAAACTGTGAAGTATTTGTTCTTCTGAGTAAATGATTAATTGTGCTATAGACCAGTTTTGCTCTGGGTGTGTATACATGTGTGAGTGTGTGTGTGGTAGTAGGCCTTTGCACTGAGCCACACCTCCAACCTTTATTTTTATTGATTGCTTGATTGATTGATTGATGGGTACTGGGGGTCAAATTCAGGACCTTGCCCTTGCAAGGCAGGCAGTGGAACCACTGAGCTAAATCCCCAGTTCCAACCTTTAAAAAGTTTTTATTTATACTTTTTTAAATAGAGCCTTTCTCGGTTGCCCAGACTGAGCCTGAACTTGTGATCCTACTGCCTGCTCTTCCCAGAATGCTGGGTTTATAGGCAAGGGCCGCCATGTTTGGCTTAGTTTCACCATTTCTAGGCTGTATAATTTTCCTGTGACTTCGTTTCTTTAATGCAAAGATTGTAGTATTTTACGGAATTGATACAATATAAAGCAGTATGCAAGCATTACTATTAACCATCTCAGTAAAGACTGACCCAGATTTTAAGTTCTTATCCTTGCTACATCAGCTTTCATTATCCATTGATAAAAACCCTGTGTCCTCTAGGCTTACTTCAGACCTCACAAAGTTGGTCCTCACCACAAGTAGGCTACACTCCTGTGTAGTCTGAATCCGCAATGCTGAGCTCTAAGGCTGCATCTAGAACCACTTCGCTATCTTCAACTTCGTCTTTTGGTCAAAACCCTGACAGTTGAGATTGACTGCATATATTTCCCTTGGACTAGACCTTGTCAAGGTAAAAGCTTCTAGAAAATTATTTTTTCCAGATCCTCTCTTTTTCTGATGGGATATTAGAGAAGCCGTCCTTCCAGGCAAACATACAGACTCCCACACTTCAGGCAGGTTTACTGTTTTCTCACGGGACTCACTGTTCTTGTGATCTGCAACCGTTCTGCTCACCTGCAGAATTTACCTATTTGTTTGTCACTTGTCTCTTCCTCTGCTTTGCCTGTTTCAGAAGAGAAGGCCCAGTGTTTGTGTCTTTCATCACAGTGCCCTGGGCTTATGATATTCCCTGGAATACAGTTAGAAGCCCGATAAATAATTACGGAGTGACCAGATAAGTAGCTGCAAATAGAAAGGGTCATATTTGATATCCTATAGCATTTAGGGCTGAAGACCTTTTTTCCCTTTCTCCAAATTGAAAGGTTAATACTTTTCTAAGCTCTCACAATAAAAATTTCACCAGAAAGATCCTTAGCAATATTAATTTCTTATTCCCATGATTACTGTTGTCAGGGCCTGAGGCAAAGCCAAACATGACTGAGATTTTCAAAAAATATATTTTTAATATAATTTTAAAATATACTCACTAGGGGGAGGCTCATAAAATTCAGCTTCAGCCACAATCTGGACTATGGGCTGCCAAGCGATGCACAAATAAATCATCAAGTCATTTTGGCATCCTGTGGGCCAGAAGGAATATCATCCTCGGTAGAATTAAAGAGACACGGTTCTGAGAGAACCAGGAGCAAGTGAAAGATTAAATGTGTGCTCTTTTACTATTCTTCAGAATTTGGACAGGGTCCATGAAGGGGTAGTTGTACATTTTATCCAGAGAAGATTCTTTTGTTTTTTCTTTAACTAGAATCTGTTGTGGAGTTGAAAGAATCCATTCTGATATCTGCAGCAAATGCCCTTCCCACTTTACTACCACAGGTACACTTGAAGAGTGGTTAGCTGGGTGTGGTGGCACTCACCTATAGCCCAGCACTCTAGGAGGCAGAGGCAGGAGGATTTCAAGTTTGAGTCCATCTTGGACAACTTGGTGACTTAGTGTAATCCTGCCTCAAAATAAAAAATGAAAAAGGGGCTGGGGATGTAGCTCGGTGTGAATGCTCTAAATTCAATTTCCAGGACTGCCCCCCCAAAAAAGCGGGGGTGGGGTGGGATGGGATGGGGTGATTATAAGCTTGTAACCTTGTAGCCACATGTGCGTAGCAGACTCAGGTAAGTCCCAGCTCAGCAGGCAGAGTGGATCCCCGAGGACAGTGTGGGGTGGCTTTGGCAACGTGAAGGTGATGCGAGTCTGCTAGGGCTGGTGATTTCCACAGATGGTCTCTCTCTCTCCCTCTCTCCCCACCTCTCTCCTTTCCTCTTAGATGTGCACACACAAAGGACGAGCTACTTCTCTGCTTAACCCTCCCTAACTAATCTAATCCAGGGTGCTCACCGTGAACATGAATAACCCCAGTAAAAAGAATTGGATCAATGTTCTGCAGATTCAGAAAGGAAGCCAGGAATCAGAACCCTTCTCTGGACCTACAAAAAAGTAAAGGAAAAGCAGCTCCAAGGTTTGCAGAAAGCTCTTTTTCAACACTGTCCATAAAGAGACTAACAGTGAGGGCCAATGAGGGCAAAAATTATATATCTCTTCCAAACTGTTGATGGAAATACAGTGCCACTGGCATAGGCATGCATGAAGCCCAGCTTGCTCAGAGTAAGCCTCAGGATTTGATGAATGAGGAACCTGCACAGAAGCAAGGGGCAGGCCCCTTTGCACCCCTCATATTCACACACACAGGCACACACACACACACACACAGGCCACACGCACGCGCGCAGGTGTAGTAATCCCATTCTGCACAAACATTCCTTCTGTCTGCCTTGTCTTTCATGAAATCATGACCAAAAATAAAGAATGGATATAGTTCCTTTTGTGCTTTGTATTCACTAAACCCAAGCTAGTTTCCTTCTTCTGCCAAGAAGAAATTTCTTATCTGCCCATGATCTGTATCTGTCTTAGTCAGCTGATAGACCCTCCCTGGGTTATTAACCAGCTAGTTTCTTCCAGAAAAGAGGTCATTAGCTTCTAACATTTCTCAGGGGTGTCAGGAGAGGCAGGTATCAGATCCCCTCATTCTGGTTTATCTTTAATTTAATCTCTAGATTTTTCAGCACTGGTATTGGCTGGCTTCCACTTAATATCATATTTTTATCTGTTGGTGGTGGTGGTGTTTTTTTTTTTTAACAACTCAATAACCAATATAATGATGACAACTGACAAATTGATCTGTATCTGTCTTAGTCAGCTGATAGACCCTCCCTGGGTTATTAACCAGCTAGTTTCTTCCAGAAAAGAGGTCATTAGCTTCTAACATTTCTCAGGGGTGTCAGGAGAGGCAGGTATCAGATCCCCTCATTCTGGTTTATCTTTAATTTAATCTCTAGATTTTTCAGCACTGGTATTGGCTGGCTTCCACTTAATATCATATTTTTATCTGTTGGTGGTGGTGGTGTTTTTTTTTTTTAACAACTCAATAACCAATATAATGATGACAGAACTGACAAATTCTGCATTAATGGATTTCCTTCCCACATCTAGACTTCAGGCTGTCGAAAGATAGAATCAGTGAAATAGATTCCAGGCAGTTACAGGTTAAGGATAATTTGCATAAATTAGCAAGTTTTGCAAATGAATTCATCTAGTGAGAAGTAAGACACGGGACACTGCATTTTAATAATTGACATTCCACATGAAATGCAATGTTCTTGAGGAGGAAATTGAGCTCCAGGTTGCTATTAGAACCAGCGGACCAGCACAAGTAGAAAGAAATGCCATCCCCCATTATGTGAGTTACCGTTTCTGCATAACAACTACCCTGTTCTGATGGACTTCTTTTAATAAAAGTGGGAGCCTGTGCTCACAGAGAGAAGAACCGAGAGGAATCTACTCGTTCACAGCATTGCACAGGAAATGAAAATAAGAGTTCTCTAGAACGCTGCCTTACTGTGCAACCAGCAACTCTTTTCGTCCTCTTTCTGAAATAATCTTTCATTTTCCATTTGGCTTGGCAGCAGCCCCACCCCCACCCTCGTCCCTTTCAGTTTTATGAAGCTCTCAAGAGATTATTTAAATATATTCAGAGTGTGAGTAAAAATTTTAAATGGAATTTAAAACCAGTGTGGAGGTTGTCTCTCACAACATTGGTTAAATTACAAATAAGGACAAGTGGGCCATTTTGCTACCTCCTCCTGGCTTAATTTGTTTAAGAACATGCCACATTGCAAGTATTAGTGAGAATGCCAAATTAATGCCTTTCCTAAGGTGTTAGTCAGTCAGTCAAAGTCAGAGTATCCAGGATGTCGGAAGTACAAACCGTTCACACATGCAATCTGAAAGCTGGAAACAAGGCCATCCATAATAGTGTTTCCTGGCATAATTTATAATTAACATAACGCGAATTAAATCACTCACTCAATAGACTTTTTTCCAAGTTCATGTAGAGTAAGTGTGTCATATCAATTAATTCTCAATGAACTGCAGCAGCCAATAAAATTTTTCCCAGAGACTGTTAATAATCCAAGATATTGATGGAAGAGATATCATCATTAATATGAGTATAAGACTCATATCACGTACACTGCTCAGGCAGATAGAGTTCCTTTCTTGGAAAGGGAGCGTAATTATTGCTAGCTGCCTGTTATTCTTGCCAATTTGTTAAGCTCTCTGTCTGTTCTACTTTTCACACAGATAGCCTTTTAATTTTGCCTACACAACTAAATTCTCCTCGTGCAACTGGCTGTTTTGTGGGCTATCAAATCTAAAAAAAGCCAACACGCACGAACAATTAAACAGATTCAAATAGAAAGGATGGATTTTATTGTCCATATAATTGATACATTTTCAACGCCTTTTCTACATGATCACCACCACAAATAATTGATATATAAATGAATGCAATCAAATCTTTGGTCTGCAGAATTTGAACAGGTATCTTAGCCGATATTTTGGGAAATATTTTTGTGTGCTTATTTGTTTTTACTGAATGGACAAGTTGTTTTGATACTATGTAGACAAAACACAAATGCTCCACATTATTTTGTTGATAAGGAGACAGAAACCAGTGGTCCTTGGATTTATTATTTTGGAATTGCCTTAAATGATACTTCACTTAGCACCTATTAACCAGGAACATTTACAATGTTATATGCATTTTTCTTTTACCTAGAGAATACCGGTAGATCTTAGGGTTAAACACTTTCGATAGTTTTGAGGACCGTCTTTTGCCTAGACCTCCATCTGCATGCTTACAGCAATATCGAATAAAGCAATCCTGATGGGCCAGTCGGTATGGGTAATGAGCTACAGTGGCTCTTCTCCCAATAAAGGGTGTGTCCAGACTTTGCTTATTTATAGACCAGTAAAGAGAAATTTCCACTGTTCTCTTCAGCCAGCTGAGGATAAATAGCTCTTCCGTTTCTAACATTTAATGTTCACAGACACAAAAACAACTGCTCTGAATATTAAGCCAACATTCATATTTTCTCCCTAGAGAAATCCTTGTATGGGAAACAATGGCGGATTCAGATATAATCTTTCCCATTTTAGACTATTTTAATTGCAACTTGTTTTCTTTAACAAAGAGAAGCTCAAAGAGGGGCTACTTTAATTATGGGGTGAAGCTCTGCACTTCAACAGTTTTCTCTGCGACCCTCTGAGAGCTCAGGGCTTCATAGAAGAAAGTCTGGTTCCTGAAGACAATGTAGCCCTAGCACCAATGCCCTCTGACAAGGGTGCTTCTGCTGAGTTAAGCTGCTCTCCCCAAGTACGTGTGCAGCCGGTGCTTTCTATTTTCACATTCTAGAGCAAGGAAGAGCATAAATTATTCCTAATTCTTGATTCTGTGATGAAGTGGCCATCTGGTCTGATAGTACAGTGACAATGATATAGGAGTGAACACTCTATGCTTGGTCTACTGCACAGAAAAGGACAATAGGACATATTTTAAAATGTCAGGATCCATCAGAATGATATTTGGGAAAGTTTACACTGATGAAAATAGATAGTATTGAAGATACATCATGATGCAAATCTAATCATGGCTGCTGGGCAGCTGAATTAAATTAAGAGTAAATCTGAAGATTTCTAATTAAAAATGTGTTGTTCCATTTCCTGCTGTTTTCCATGTCTGTAAAAAGAATCCTTATCATATTACATTTGAGAAACTGTTTCACAAAGGAAACAGTTTCACTCCTCTGACACATGTATGTTGAATTCTCAGGCTACTGATATATGGTGAATTTAGCTATTTCCAGTCAGCTGTCAGTGAAAATTGTGTTCACCAATACATTTGTGTCCATCACTAGCAAAGACATATGTATCATTGGGATGGGGGCTATTAAAAAAAAATCACAGGTGTGTGAGGTGTATAGTAGAGTAATAAGAGTTTTCTTTTCAAAATTGTCACCATTTAATATAGTAACATCCATGCTTTTATTCAACAAAATTGACAGAGTACTTTTCATGTATCAAGCACTGAATCTGGTATCTCACTGAAGTTTGGAGATGGAGGATGATAACATATTTTGAAAGTTCTAGAGGCACTGATGAGAATTGCTTTAGTGGGCATGGTTTCCAACCATACAAAGTAGGTGCTTACCCATGCCCAGAGGCAGTGCCCGAATCATCCACTTGGAAGCCAGCTAGATGATTATCAGGCCTTTAGGATCTTAAGCTGGCAGACAGGAGGGCAGATGGGAGGTTGACTGAGGCTAGCTAGGAGACCTGCATGGAGGTTGTGGATGCTAACCCAACTTGGAGATGCTGGTGTAGGCATAGACACCATAGCATCTAAACAACTCAGTCATGATCCAAGTGGTCTAAGTCAGGAGGTCTAACTCAATGAGCAGCATACAGCATCAGGATTAGAGTAACACTGAATGCCTCCAATTCAGAAGAGGACAATTCGGAGTGTGAATTGAGCTTTTACTGTTTAGATTTCTCTTTGTCCTCTCTCCCTTCTTTCCTTCCTTCATCTCTGTCTCTGTCTCTGTCTCTACCTCTGTCTCTCTTTCTAACTTTGAGTGGGGGGGTCATCAGCTATAATGGATTCTTAGCCACTCATAAAAGGGATATTGATGTCATGTGGATGGATTCTTAAGCTGCCATTATCAGCACTGTCTACCCTCTTCTTCTGGGCTCCCTAAAAGGGAAGGTCCTCATCTATGCTTCCAAGTTTTTACCAGTTGGCTGAAAGTTCTTGCTCATACAGAAATCACAAATAGGCTGAGTGTGGCTCTTTTAGTTATAACAGTACTGGGCTTTGGATGCTAGTAGCTATTCACTCTTTTAATGATAGCAACCCTCCTTGCTGTTCAGAGAAAGCAGCTCTAGCAGGCCTAGGAAACTCATCTAGCCACTGGAGATGGCAGCTCCTGGCTATTCTCCATTGCTTTCCATCATTCTCTGGATTCCGGACATCTTCAGTATTATCAGCTCTGGTGGCTGTTGGCCACTTCAGTGACCTTTGGTATTATCAGTACTTGGTGTGTCTGCAAGAATGGTCTTCTCAGGACAGAAATCACAAACAGGCAAAAATGCCATCTGGAAGAGACTCTGTTAGAACTTATGCTGCAGCATAAGAGGAAACAATACATGGGCTGAGCCTGTGAAGGGTATGAGGAGGCTGCTTATGAGGGAAAAAATGTGGGCTCATTCGTGCCCTGTGTCCAACTATCTGTTTGGTCATGAGTAGGGTCAGGGCCCCAAAGACCTAGCTAAGGAGGACTTCAGAGGGGTGGGATTATCCAGAGAGGCTGGGGGGATTTGGGACACACATCTGGGACAGTCTGTGACTTGACCAGCATGTTGCTGAAGCAAATATCTCCCAGAATGGCCATGGGGCATCTGATATAGGCAGGCTGGCTGTAAGGTGTTTCAGAAAAACAAGATGTAGCTCTTGGGAAGCATTGGGCCAATCTCTCCTGTCTCGATACTGGGGACTAAATCAGGGTAACGTAGAAGCACTCTGACAGTGAGGGACATAACCAGCTCTTTGGGGGGGTGGTGTAAGTTGCCCAAGTTGGCCTCATGCTTGCATCCTCCTGCCACAGATTTCTAAATAGCTGGCATTGCAGGTATTGCCATTGTTCACAGCACTATTGTTTTAATCTTTCATTCTTTCTTTCCTTTTTTAAATTTTTGAGACAGGCCTCATTACGTAGTTCTGGCTGGTTTTGAACTCACTATATAGCCCAAGCTGGCCTTAAAATCACAGCAGTACTCTTGTCTTAGTATTCCAAATACTGGGATTACAAGCATGCACCACCAAGCCTGGTTATTGTTTTAACTTCTAGTAGACGTGATATTATTCAGAAGACCTCAGCCTCTTTTTTTTGTGGGCCCCAGCCATTGGGAAGTAGTCATTTCTTTCTTTTTTTTTTTTTTTGAAGGAGTAAGAAACACAGAATTTCAAAGAATAATTATTGAATATTTGTTGTGTCACAACTCAATTTATCGTGCATGCAACAGTCCTATCACCTTCTCCACACTCAGGTTGCTTTTGCTCTTTCTCAGTCATCACCCAGTTTCCCAAGCCTGAAATCTGGAAGTTATTCCAGTTTACTTACAACTTTCCTAACTCCCATCATCAACAAGACCTGTGGAGGCTGTGGCCAAGTATTTGATCTCTATCTCTTCCACTGTCAGGGTTCATAAAATCATCACATCTAGAATGCATAGCTGCAATTGCTTCCCAGCTGTTGTTTGTGAAATGAAAATCTGTTTATTTGTTATCATGATATGAATTCCAACATGACTCTACATTGACTTTAGAAGCAAATCCATGACATGGCTACTGTCCATTCCCTGGTCTCACCTCCCATTCACCCCTGTCCCCAGACATATCAAACATTACAGTGGTTGCCAAGGATTTGAGTTCTGCCTTTGTCTCCCAATATGTCAACTTCTCTTGAGGTTGTCTTACTTCTTTTATCCCACCCATATTAACAAGATTTTCCACTTCCTTTCTAAAATTTGGCCAAATGATAAACCAAGGCTTTGTTATTCTCAAGATTCTTCGAGATCTTCCAAGAACTGAGGTATTATTTAAAAATAGAGACTTTGGTATAACCTACATTTTAACTGAATCAGATGCAACATTTACATACTCCTAAAGAATGCTAACCATTCCCTAAGACAGAGGCATTTACTACTTATCGAATGTCCACATGTTCCCAAGTGATTGGGTCTGGACAATAGGCCACAGGTATGAGTCATTTCTGAGTGGAGACATACAAGAGTTGATATATGCGTCATGACTCTCATTTTTCCTGCCACAATGCTATGAAGTGGGTGTGTGGAGACAGTTGAGACAGAAGACACGAAGAACCTGGGTCTCTGTGTCACTGCATGGAAGGCAGCTCTTATTGGACTAGCAGGAATAAAAAGTAGACCTTCATGTGTTCAGTCACTGGGACCCTAGGATTATATTTTTACCACATCTGAGCCCATGCTGTCTTGACATATACATCCCATTAACTCAGATTCCAACATACAAAAAATATGGAATTGTATTTTTAAATTGATAGTCATTGATACAGGGAATCAACGTCAATTAATGTCAGCTTTTATAAAGGTTCAGTTCATCTTATCCAAATATACTAAAGACACGGGAACATTGACAAGCAGCCTGAGGGCTTTCAGTACTGGAATATTATTTAAGTTAATGGGAACTTTTATCACTAAACCATAGACAGGTTAAGAAGTTGGACTCATACCAAAAACATACATTGCAGCAAGTCATATTGAAGATTCAATAGAAGCCTTAGTTACGCAAAATGAAACTTTTTATATTTAAATTTGATTTAAGCTCAATAGTTCAAGGAATATTTAGGACACAATTTATCACAATTTTAACTGCTGGGGCACAGATCTATTCAGTTTTGGAAAATAGATTCCATATTGAAGAGATTGTTTCTTTTTCCTGTGGACTATATATAATCCATGTTCAGCCACTCAGCAAATTCTTAGTCTTTGGAGAATTGAACTCAAGCATCTAATCACTTATAATTTACTTGTTTCTCCCACTTCAGTCTTAGAATGTTGTATCAACCAGATAAAAGCACATCCAGCTTCCAGAATATTTCTTGATTTTCACCCAGGATAAATTCTTCTAAAGATTTCTTAAGCGATATAATTACTTAATGTAGGGTAAGTAGGCTGAGAAAGGAAGAGGAAGTTTATTAGAAAAAATCTCAGCTAAAATTTGTCATTGCAATTAAATATTAAATTTGGCCTTGAGTTTCCTAGTGGTCAAGGCAAGAAGGAAACCTGGTGTCTTAAATGATTTTATTTCAATTTTGGCAAAAAATAATGTTAAAGGATTACTGACAATTTGGATTGTTTTAAACTTTTTTAATGGATTGATTTTGAGGAACACTGCATCTTATCTAGTCAGAGGGGCTCTCTACAAAGCTTCCACTGTTAAATGAAATCAATTTGCTGGTTGAATGAAATGGTTTCATACTGTAAATACTTCTTGAAGTGCTTATGAGAAGAAATTATATCTGAGAAGTGAGAAACCAGTTTAGCAGGAGAGGCACTACCACTCACAGTGACATTTAAGGATGGTTCTCCTAGAGTCTTCCCAATGAAATCAATCAATCATTTGTATCAGTGTGGATGGGGGTTAGCAGATCCTATCTACAGGAAGTTCTGGGGGGTCTACAAAATGGGTAACAATCACTGCAGCACTGGGGGAAATAACTCACTCTAATTTTAAAGAAACTATCCCCCAAATGGGTGATTAAATTCCAATGTCTTTATTGACCAAGTTTTCTCACTGTGGTCTGTTCCAGTATATTTTTCATAAAGAGATAACATGCTTCCTTGTGGTGTCCTGTGGGGCTATCTCATTCTTCTAACTTTGCCTGCTTCTGTGAGCTTCATGATAGCATTTGCAAATCCAAGATAGGATGCTGAATTACCCAGTCACCCAAATCCAAAGCAGGCAGGCTCTATTTCAATGCTATGGTTCCTTGTATATGTGATTAATGGTGGCGCCCAGGCCAAAAGACAAGCATCAGAATGCAAAGGACCACCCACGAGTGGCGTCTTTGCTGCATCCTTTATTTCAGATCTGGCTTACACTGCTGCTGCAGTTCTGCTGAGACCATAGAAGAATCTCAGCACTGACCTGTCAGTGTTCCTTCTGGCCTCCAAAGTCCAGGAGATCAGTCACACTGTCTTGGAGCTTGAGTTGAGGCCAATGCTCATTTTATTCCTACCCCATGGAGACTGTTGGCAGTGGAAGGCTAATAGGGGTCACAAACAGTGCAGCTCTGCACCCTGGGGCTTGGAGGGCCTTCCTGAGCAAACTTGCTATGTTCACCTACCTGACTCACTTTTTGCTCAGTCCCTCTAAGAAAGGAAGTCCATCTGGTAATCTGCTTGGCAGGGTTATGGCGATCTTTCAGAGCTCCTTTTCTACAGCTCAGCAGTGAGAGAATGGTGGAGTAGAAGACATAGGAACTATAGGTGACTCTTAGCTCAGGTTCACCTGAAAGGGACTCTGAGATGGAGATTGGCATGCAGAGGTTTCATGGGTGATTGCAGTGGAAGACAGCGAGGAAAGGAGGGCTTGGCAGAAGGAAGCACTGAACTGTCCTGTCATTGCAGCAGAAATCTCATTATCCTATGGGGGAGATCTGGAGTTGGGTTGGTTTTGCAGAAATGTCCCCAAATTGAGGCAAGAAGACTGGGCTTTGTACCCACTTAGATTCCAGGCATTACATATGGTGATGCCATGTAGCCTTAGGTAAGGAAGCTGCCTTTGACTGTGGACAAGCCCACAGGAGAGTCTCAGCTGTGGTCTCAAATAATTTATTCCCGATCTGCTTATTCGTCTATAAAATGGGAATAATTACTCTCACCTCATGGGATTTTGTTAGGCTTTAATATGAGGTATTATATATAAATCACCTATCCTATTGCTTGGCAGACAGCAAATATTCAATAAATGTAACATCCCTCAACTTCCCCAACTGAAGGGCTAAATTGCAAAAATCACCAAAGACCAACTTCGCAAACTGAATTATGATCTGAGAAAAGCCTATTTTAAAAGATCTCAGGCTTCATTGCTTAAATTAATTCCAAACTTTTTAAAGCTATTAAGAAGCAATGGACAATTTGATTCAACTATGTAATACGAGGCTGTGTAATTAAACATATATATCCTGAAATTAATTTTACATTTACTTTTATAATACAGGACACTTATATAGAATAACACATGGCTTTTGATTAAACAGCAGACTGCCATTCAATCAAACAGCTTAAGATAGACCATAAAGTGGGAAAACGCAGCATCAGCACCAACATACAGTTATGGGATTTTAATATTCACTTCCATACTCTTACCTAGGTAGCATAAAAATGAATGTTTCAGTGAGAAAAATATTAAGAAAATGTTAGCACTAAGTAGATCACATTTCTGTTTAAATGCTATTGGGTCATGTAGATTTACTGTAAATAAGACAAGAGAAATTTAGAGATTTGTCTTTCAGAATAAAGTTAATGAGGGCCAATATAATTTTGTTTTAAAAATTTCAATTATGGAAATAAAAAACTTTTAAAGGCAGTTGAGTTTATTATTTTCCATATTTCTTAGTTTATTTTCAAAATAAAATCTACTGAGCGATGCACATATTATGATGGAAAGACTTTCTAAATCTCAACTCTAAGTCATCCGGGTTCTTGTGCAACTGGAGGAGTAGGGAAAAGAATAAATGAGATCCATGCATGGTTCCTTAAAGTCTTCTTTCATTTTTATGTGATTTTTTTTTCTCTTCTACAAGCCTTTATCTGAACAGTAAAAAAAGACAGTAAAATTGCCCATGTGAGTTTCATTTTACTGACCTTCCTATGTCAAAAGACCTGTCAGACAGGGAAAGCTCCATTTGCTACTCAAACTCAACTGCTCGAAGTCATCTTCTCTCAATCTGATTATGCCTCTGTAAGTCCCGGCTAAAATACCACATGTTTGAAACTGTAAACATTTTCTTCAAGTTGGCCTTGTTGGGTGATGATTCTCCAGAGGCCTCTCGTGTTTCTGCATGTCGTGTGAGCAGAGGCACTGACAACAGACGCTTTTTTTTTTTTTTTTTTTTTTTTTTTTGCAGTACGGGGGCTTGAACTTAGGACCTTGCACTTGCAAGGCAGGTGCGGCGCCACTAAATCCCTGGCCCTGTTGCAAACTCTTTTTAAGGATGCTTGTATTGAGAATGGCTTTAGAATTTTGGTGATGGGTCTCCCTCCCAAGCAGAGACCGGTGTCTATATCATCTAGTATAACATGTCTCCCTCCAGGGTGAAGGTAGGAAAGGTTGCTTGTATTCCATTATGAAAGGTTTGGGTTCTTCAAGCTTAGGATCCCTCAGCTATGGCAGACCCCAATGCATGTGCAACATCCACCTACACCCCTTTAATACAACTTTGGGCAGGAGGGATTTGAAAGAAACTTAAAAGCTCATGCTTTTAGCCATGCTGTGAGGTATACATTTCTTTGTCTCTGACCTAGGAGAACCATAGCTTCCTCCAGCACCCAGAACCAGGGCAGGCTTGCAAACAGGGGAACCTCAGATCCTTCACCATTTTTGACACAATACCCACTAAGAAAATGCACCAATCACAAGTGTGCAAACAGGTGAATTATTACAAGGTAAACATACCCATATAAATAAGACCTAAGAAACAAAACATGATGAGAACCTCAAAATTCCCTTCAGGCTCCCTCCAGCAGATTAACCACTATCCTGACTCTTACACTATCAATTGGTTTTGGTTTTTTTGAACTTCATATAAATGAAATCACACAATGTGTATTCTTTTCTATGATTTATTGTGGAATTTATCCTTGCTGTTGCATGTAGTTTTATTTTTCTTTTCACTCATGACTGAATGGTATTCTGTCATTAAAAGTCACAACATTGCTAGTGAAGACTTTCTCAAATACCCTAGCATTTTCAGAACTCCCATAGTCCTTCATTAGTAACTTTTCTGTTCAACTCACCACTTTTTACTTTATATTTTTATATTAAAATATTTGTATTATTTCTTTTCCTAGTTCATTCTTCAAGAGAACCTGAGCAGATCTTCCTTCATTTATTCATTCAGTCAGTCATTCTACAAACACTCCTGTAGCCCACCGGTGTCTGCAGTATATTAGACGCCAGCACCGTGATAAGGGGCATAACCAATACTAAAAATACATGGTGCATGATTGTTGTGAGTTAAGCAAGCAGGAAGTGAAAGGGAAGAAAGCCACAAGAAAATGGCTGAGGAAATTCACCAGCTAGATGTGTCTTAACTGATGTAGACTGACTACAATACACGAGGAATGGGAATTGCTTTCAACAAAAGCACTTACAGAGAAAATTGCACATTATAATCTTTACTTGTTTGTCAGGATGCAACATTTAACCTTGGCAAAAGAAAACTTGTAACTTATACATCTCTCCAAATTCACTTCTCTGTAAATCTTTTTCATCTCATTAAAATAAACACACTATATTCCACCCAGTTGCTCAAACCAAAACCACAGGCACCACCTTCTCTTTCCTTTATTGGCCACATCAGCATCTCCAGAAGTCCCTCCAGAACCTTCTCTATAGCACATCACACCCATCTCCCTTTCCAGCCACCTGGCCCGACAGTGTCTTGCTGCTCATCTGCCTCCATTCTCCACAAAGCAGCAAGAGCAACCTTCTGAAACATAAAGTCAGGACAAGTTATCTCCTTCTGATCACCTTCCAACAGTATTATCACCCTGAGAATAAAATCTAAACTTCTTTTCTTCAGGTCATAATAACCATTCTTAACTAGGACTCTCTTTCATTCTCACCTACAGAGTTTCAGCCACTGAGGTTTTAATGGCCAAGTTTGTCTTGCTGGGACCTTGTGTTTCCTTATCTTTTCACCCAGGACAATTCTCTTTATCTTCACATGGCTGACTCCCAGTTTTCACTTAGACCTCAGCTTAAATGTCACCACTCTAAAGAAGCCCTTCTGACCTTCTAATTTAAAATAGCCAGCTAGCTACTTTCTGTGGCATTACCATATTTTAATATTTGTGTAGCACTTTCTTTATCTCAAATATTCTTTCTCATTTTTGTTATTGTTGTCATTGGCTCTCATCTGTCCTCCCAGTTGAAATGCAAGCTCTTGGAAGTCAGGAACTGAGTCTGTCTTGCTCATCAGGAAAGAAGGAGGAGGATAGGATTAGGGAGAGCCATATATGGAAGTTTTAATTTTATTGGCCATGTGCTATTTCTTAAACTGGGTGACAGGTACGCACTGATATTCATTTTATTATTGTCTCTGCCTTATGCAGTTACATGTGGCTTAATGACAGTGATTTTGCCTAAGAAATACATAATTAGATGATTTCATCATTATGTAAACATCATAGAGTATGTTTAACACAAACTGAGATGGTTATGATGTCCCCGGGCCATTATATGGTCTGTTATTGAACATTGTTATATGACACACAGCCATATAAACATTATATGTACTCCTTAACCTTTTTATAACTTAAAAAGTAAAAAATTTGAATTGTTTGTCTTTAACCAGGTTTTCGTAAATATTTCTCTGACTGTAGCCAAACATTGATAGTGATATGAACTCTAATGTTTGTATGCTTGAATGTTGAATGTATGGCCAAATTGTGTCCCCCCAAAAGATATGCTGGAGTACTAACTCCCACATCTCAGAATGTGACCTTACTGGGAAATAATTTCATTGCAGATGTAATTAGTTAAGATGAGGTTGTGCTGGCATATGGTGGCCCCTATAGACCAATAGACTAAGGTCTTCAGAAGAAGTCAGTGGTGTAAAGATACAGAGATATAAAGAGAAATCAACATGAAGACAGAGCATTAAAGTAATCCATTGACAAGCCAAGCAAAACCTGGAGCTACCGGCAGAGAACAGGTTTTACCTCAGAGGCCTTAGAAAAAAACCACCCATTCTGAATTCCAGAATTATGAGCCACTCACTTTGTAGAGCTTTCTTATGGCAGCCCTAGGAAAGTTACAAAGATATATTTAAAGCTAATAATAAAGCATGCAGGTTAATGATTTATGGTCTTTCTGTGCTACAGGAGTGAGGCTGCAATGGATACAGCAATGAAATGAAGTTGTACTTTCACTGTTTCTTTTTGGCAGGTTCAAATAATGCATGTAGAGATAACACAATGAGCCTGAAAGTGAATCCCAAATTAAAGGTGCTTGAGAAGATACTACAGCATGTAAGAAAATTCAATAGTTCGTTTTCCCCAGGACCCTCATGGTCATCAGTTGAATCAATCATTGAGTCGCATTTACAGCTATTATTCATGGCATGTCTGGGACCATTATGACCTTTCAGATCTTATTATCTTAGTTGATGTTGGTACAATTACATTTACATTGATTTCTAAAATGCAGTGTGTTTGGCTATGCTTGGGTGGTGTTCAACAAACAGGATTAACTGGGAAACATGGATGGAGAGTTAAGAATGCTCTAGAGATGGCCAGATGATAAAGGCAAATATTTAAGAAGTACTGCCTTTATGTTACCCATAAATCTGAATTGTGTCTGGGAAATGCTCCTTTATGTTTTAAAGGTCTAAGGGGGAAGTTAGAGTTCGAATGGTATTTACTCTCACAAGGTAGAACGGTATGGAATCTCACAAGCTCATGGTTGGACAGTCGAGAATTGGAGTTACTGTTTTGTTTCCAATGCAAAAATCTGGAAAATGCCAGTCGGTGACCATGGCACACCTTACGCTCAACTTGCTGTGGACATCCAGTAAATATTTTGGGTGAAAGTCTTAGACAATGTGGAAAATAATCTATTGTGTTCATTATTAGATTTTTTTTTTATCTATATATGAATCACCTCGATTTTACTTTGTTAGAGGTTTGGCCTGGGAATGGTTCACAAGATGCACTCTCAGATCTGAAAGGCTGCTGATTTAAATCTGCCCAATTACTTGCCTAATAAGGGGCTGATGCACTAGGAGCTAAGAGTCCAGGTACTGCAGGGCAGTATTCCTGGGTTTAAAACTTGCTTCCATTCCTCACTAGTCACAGATATCTAGGTTTACTAAGTAAGTTCTCTACATTTCAGATTCCTCACTTATCAATGACTATAACGATGATATCTCCTTTGAGAAATACGTACTTTGTAAAGATTGAGATGAGGCATAAAGAGAGAGGTAAAAGGGTTATTATTGTTACTGGTGTTGCCTCTGTCCATGCCACTTCCAGCTAGACTGATGGACACAGGAGTTTCCTGTCATCGAGCTTTGCCAGCCCACCTGAGTCTGTATGAGTAGTTTCATTGTGTGGTCAGGTGCCCAAGCTTCCGTCTGTCAAGGCTGTCTTACCTCTACCATCTATGTGAGCAACTGGTCCTTCCCTGCTCATCTCCTGAGCCCGTTTTTGTCCCTTCTATCCTACTCCTGAATCCACGGTGAGCTGTTAGGAAAAGAACCAGAAACCCCGAGTGCACTGGGAGGTGAAGCAGTAGCTCAGTTGTACAGTAATAGCTCATCTCACTTACGCCTCCCATTTCCTGGACTCTTCAGGGGCCCAAGGTAAGGGACAGAGCCACTGACGAGCAGAGGCAGTTGACATGGCTACAGGATACTCAGGGAGCATGGAGCAGTGGCCAGGTACATGGCACAGACACACTTCGCCTTTTAATACGAGGCTATATCTATGCACACTGCTTAGCTATCAGCCCTAGTCCCCGCCCTCTCTGTGTTCATCATGAGTCACTCTGTAATTTGTTCTTTCTCTTCTTGTCTCATGTCTATTCTCTCACCTGGAAAACATCAAACAACACACATCCTGGACCACGCATCCATTTCCTTTTGCAGAGATGCCAAGTGGATCCTGGGCTCCAGAGATTTAAGTCACCTCTGATTCATTTAATAGCCGGTATTAATTTCCTAAGGCTCTTGTAACAAAATACCGCAATCATGTGTCCTAGAATAGTAGAAATGTATCATCTCTCAGTTCTAGATGCCAGTAGTCGGAGATGAAACATCACAGGAGGCCGTGAGACCTGGAGGGGAAGGATCCTGCCTCCTGCTCTTCTGTTCGCCCCTCACAGGCCTTAACTCGTGGTAGCATGACTATGGCTCTGCCTCACGTGCCCTTCTCCCTGCGTCTCTACACATCTCCCCGTGCCACCTGCCCACATTCCCCTTGCACAATGACATCGTTGGCATTGGAATAAAGTTTACCCTAATGGCTTTATTCTAACTTGCTTCAATCTGCAAAAACAGTATTTTCAAATAAAGTAAATCTCAGAACTGAGTTTAAGATTTGGACGTGCTGTATCTCTTTTCTGGGGGGAGGGGGGTTAGGACATAGTCCAACTCCTAAGAGGACCTTTTTCCCTGGATAGCTCCCAGGTAAAACATTCTTGAGTGTTTTTTATTGTTGTTGATTTTTTTGTTTTCCTTGAGCCAACAGCAAAAGCTATGATTTAAAAAGCTAAAATAAGTCTTTGCTCTCTCTCCTCAAGCAAACCTTGCTGGGCCATGGACGTTTCAAATACCAGCAAAGCACACCAACCTTTCATGCTGAAAGGCACATTGGAGATTCCTACAAGCGATCCACCCACTTTACAGATGATGAAACCGAGGCTCAGAGACAAGCTTTATCTGAACTTTTAGAGCTTTATAAAGGTTATAGTCAAGAGCAGAACCCAAGTTTCTTTATTCCCCCTTTCACTATCCCATACTCTCAAAAGTAAGCAGCTCCTTTAATGAACATCATATTTGGATTATTTGGGGACTACTTTAATTCATCTTCATCTTATCATGTCTGTGTGGACAAAGCTCTAATATGGGCCCTAAGGAAATATTTCTCAAAGACACCAGTGCATCCAATAAGCCTCTAAGAATAATAATGAGAATCAGTGGGTAAGGCATTCTAACAATCCCCAAATGTGTTTTTAACACTGTTATTGTTGTTTTAACATTGAATACACTTAACCAGGAAATCCAAACTTCTTTCTGAAGCATTCCAACTGCTGTGTTTATGCCCGGTTGCCACACAACATTTGCTCCTACTGTGTTTTAGTTGGCAAGAGCTAGAGGAAGGGTTGTTGTAGCCAAGTAGCCTCAGATAGGGAATCTTTCCAGTCCCTAGAGATCTGGCACAGCCCCAGAATCAATAGTCACAGAAACAGATGCCAGCAGTCAGCTCATCCAGGGCTTTAGCAAACCTTGGACCAACCCCCTTGTCAGACCCTGCACCAAGATAGGAAGAACCAGCTGAAAAAATAGAGCTCTCCAAACATTACAGATAAATAAGTAAAAGCTGCATTTTTTTTCCATCAGGGAAAAAAAGGGAATTCCTGCCGGAGACAAATTAAATCATTCACTCTCCCTCTCCCACCCAGAAAAACCTCAAATGCAGCCATGTTGCCAGTCTCTTGAATTAAAAATCAATAAACACATTCAGCCTTTTATGATCATTACATATTTTCTAGAATGCAGAATATGAAATTGTGCTACCATCACACAGTATTTCCTACTTTCATTACACAATTTGCAGACTGTGACATGAAAATATAAATGATTTAAATGGCAGCCAATGCATCCGATAGCTTTCTGCAGAGGACATATCACTCATTCACCCAGCATACTTTGAGCATACGAGCACTGTACTACGCTGGGGTTCTGAGCCGTGTGCATCCATCCTGCAGCCATAGTCCACCATGACACTTGCTATAAAAAAGGAAAAACAAACCTATGGAGGCTCGGATTAGCTTAGCGGTAGGGTGTGTGCTTAGCACGTGTGAGGCACAGGGTGGGATCCCAGCATGGCTCACACACAAGGCATATGGACAGAGTGACGGAAGTGCACAGAATGATGAATTGTGCCTTCCAGGGAGAAAAAGAAGAGAAACAATGTGCGAGGAACAGTTTGGCCTCTTTGGTGTTTTAGAAAGGTGACCACAGCACACAGTCAGGCAAGCAGCACCTTGCTGGGCACCCACGATGGATCCTGGCCTATACAATTTTATATGAATATTTTCAAATTCTTTCAGCTGTGCCCTTCTTAGAAAGCAGATAGACATGAGGTGCTCTTTGTACTACTCTCATGTATGCTACTGGAAAGAGGGATGAGCTCTGCTCAAGGAGCCTCCTCTTCCTACAGATGACCCTGGAGTGAAGTAGGCAGGGGATTTCCGATGACCTCTTCGTCCAACGTCTTGCTCACGGAAGCTGGTGAGCTCACTTTTCTGAGCAGGTGTCAAATTCTACCCTCTAACTGAGGATGTGCCAGGAGCTTTTGTTGTTCTGGGGAAGGAGGGAAGGAGGAGAAGGTTGCAAAGGAGGGGTGGGGGGAGAAAGACGGTGGGGCCGGTGAGGGAAGAGCAAGACCAGAGAAGAAATGGCTGGAGGTGTGGAGCTTATCTGGCTTGATTTGGATATTGCTCTCCTAGACTACAAGTGGAAAATAGAACTGAACATCCATGATTAAAAAATGTAATACATGCTAAGAAAGTCTAAAGTAATTTATACCAGGCATTAAAAGTGTTTTGCATGAGAATATAGTATGATGTAGACAACCCAAGAATTATGTCTTTCATTAAAAGGTTTGCAACTGAGTGTGCTATGATATAACTATGGCAGTTTTTCTGTCTTCGTGATGGTTTTTTATTTTAAACACTGCCTTACAAACCCAGGAACACAAATGCATTGGGAACACAGCCTCTGGGTTTTAACGTATTGTCACCTCTTACTAATCACTTCCTTTAGTACTTTACCTGCTTGTGCCAAGGTGAAAGGTGAACAGTTATACTGCCACTGCCCCTCAGCCCCACGTATACTGCACCCAGCTATAAAGTAAACTGTCATTTCATTCTTCATTATTCAAAGTTAGCATTCACTAGTTCAAAGCCCATTTGAGATTATGCATCAAGAATGATATACATTAAGGCTGGGATTAAAGGAAAATCAGTTACATGAAAGAAAGGTGTTTTTGCCACAAATCTTGTGTGTGCACGTCAAGAAGTATATTCACTGCCTAATTTAAAAAGAAACCAGAACAACTCCCAAGATATATACCTGCATCTGGCCAGTCTTTCCAGGAGGACATTTTCTGTTTGAAGTTGGACTGTGAGGTTAGAGAGAAAACATTTCTCCCTGGACAGCGCATGCAGCTTGTTAAAAAATCAGGGTGTAATTCTGATTTTAGGCCCTCGTAAAGAGTGAACCAAAAGTTGATTCATCCTGAATAAGCTCAGACAGGGTAAGAAAACTGGGCCTACAAATAAGGCTGATAGATTTAGGCTAGCCATAAGAGGATATCAGATGAAATTTCAAAATCCCTTCCAACTTAATGATTTCATAACTTTATTGATTATTGCATAATTATACCCATGATCTTGCTTGTCTGTTGGAGCGACTGTTCTCTGATTTGTTACAAATCTTGGTGATGCCTACTATATATAGTTAAGGGAACTACAATGGCCTAGCACTGAGTTAGGTGCATTTTTGAATCATTCTATTTAATTATGAGATCAGGCCTGAAATTAAGAAATTATGAGTTTCTTATGTATATCATCCTCTTCAGTGTGATTTTTTATATTTTTTAATTAGGCAACTGAGTTCTCAAATATGAGTCAACACTGAATATGAAACTACCATGATTATATTCTGTGTAATGCCTAGAACTCTATAGCTCACACATACAAAACAACAAAAACAATAATGGCTGTATCGTAATTGGGCCAATTTACAATATAAAAAGAGACACCACGTGTCAGTGTGAATTTACCAAGGTGCTGGAGCTCTGGAGATGCAGTACCTTCTGGCCCCTGTGATGTTCTAAGGCTACCCCGGGTCCCAGCACAATGTCTGGCATTTGGGATGGGTTTGATGGATGTGTGTGAAACTGAACTTAGGCACACTGACCTCTCTTTCAGGCCCCTGCTGAAGTACCCAAGTCCTCTTGTTTCCAAATATTATGGTGGAAAGGTTAGAAGGGCCAGGCCTTCCCATGTGTTTCTGGCAGCCTCTCTGATCAAGGTTTGATAAGCCAGAGTGTTATTTGAGGCCTCCAAAGCAGATGCTTACAGCTCAGTTTTGCTTTTAACTCCCAGTTGGATTTTGCTAAGGGATTCTTGAGCTCTGGACAGAGACTGTGTGACCTGTGTGCTTTGAGAAGAAACTCTCTTCTTCTACAATGCAGGGAGGGTGCCAAATATTTCTACGGGTGAAAACTAGCAAAAAAAATACCTCCGTCTCCTATTTTTGCACCCAGCTTAGCCATTTCATCATTTCCATCTGGGTTTTCTCTTGTATAATAGAAACATCAAAGTGGACTTGGCAAAGCACATCTCTAAAATATGCTTTCATTGTCTATGTTAGTTCATCTCTGTCCAGTCAATAAGGGAGGATGTTTTATTGTGGTTAATGTCAATTGTTTCATGGGAGACACTAACTTAGCAACAGTCCCTAACCATGAATAAACCTGATGGTTTTATAATTGAGGAGAAAACAGATGTTTATTAAGTCCCTTAATTTGGGCTGATAGTTTTATTTAATACAACCTTGTTTCCAGGTATCTATCTTATTGAGGAAGAAATAAAAGCCAGAAAAATTTGGCAATTTGCTTATGATCACATAGTAAACTAGTGGAGTTATGATTGCGTTAGGATTTGCACTCTGGTCATTTGAGAAGGAAGCATCAGCTTTTTCCAACTTTATTAGCTCAACAGAGACACAGAATCATTGAACAACAGTTCTGCTATGTATCCTAATGGGGTATGACTCACTTGGGGTTTCTCTCTGTTCGAGGAAGGATGTACAGCACTGCCCAGTGGTGATGCCCTTCTCTGTGAGCAGCAACATGAGTAAATAGCCACAGGTTGGCAAAGGGCGTGAAGAGGACTAGATCAAGCATTACAAGGCCAACTAATCATCCTGGCAGGGCCCAGGTGGTTGTCACCACTGGTGTTTCCAACCAGAGCAATGCCGGGGAGGCCTGTGAGGATGGAGATGACCTTGCCAGTCAGCCGCAGTGCAGGCCAGCAGTTGGCAGCAGCTGCAGCAGTGTGCCATCACATTTTACAAATGAATGATTTTCACACTTATTGGTGAATTCTTCCTCAATCACACAGAAAGTATACAACACTTGAAATTTTAAAAATGAAGCCAGGAGTCTTCTTTAATGCAGCCCTATTTCCAATCTATCTTACTATGTATTGTGTAGGGTCACATGAGCATAACTCTACTTCATTTCAATTAATTTGTTCATGCACTGATTTCTCCAATCAGTGAATTCCTGGAGGGCAGGAACTCTTTTATGGATTTTCATCTCTCTATGTTGTCTATCAGCATTTACACATGGTGAGTATTTATGTATTGCAGTGTTGGTTGAATAAATAGGCAGCATGTTCTTTGTCTCCATTTCATTACCATCTATTGTAGGGAGAAAAAATTTCATGGCCCAAGTGAGATGCGTGTGTACTAGAAACTGAAGGCAAAAGTAAAGGATAGGAATTAGACCACTGCTCTAAAGTGATAAGGAAAGCGATACTTTGCTTACTTACTAATTACAGTGGGGAGGCCCACTTTAGATTATGGGGTTTTGCACAGTGAGTTCCTGGTGCATGAACAGGGAATGAATCCATCATCTTCTTTCTTGTTGTTCTCTAATATTTCTACCACGCTATGCAGAAACTGCATTGGGAGACTCCGTGAAACACCCTGGTAGGCAGATGAGAAACAAACATGATAAAATACAAGAATAGCACATCATAAGACTCATTTTTCCATTCATTTTGACAAGGGTAATGTAGTTTTAATTACTAATGATAATACATATTGCCTACTAGTAAATGTCTTGTGATGCCTTTTGTAAGCCTTTCATCTTAGAGTAACACGGTACTGTTAAATTTGTTCATTAAATAGTTGTTACAAACCAGAGGTTATTGGCTGTCAGGGGAAAATGAGCAAGTTTGTGAATTAACAAATAGGCATTAATAACCTCCTACTGTAGAAACCAAATACTTGGAAAATTCGAGAACAAGATGCAGTAGTTTTCATAACACTAAGTGAAAAAAGTCAGCCACAGAAGGTTAAATACTGCACAGTTTCTCTCATATGAGAAACCCAAAAATATAAATAGTTTGAAGAGCAAAATAAAAAAGCCATGTTAAGAAACAGAGAGGTGGGCTCTGTAGAGATGGGAAGGGATTCTAGGGAGAAAGGGAGAGGGGAAGGTAGGGCAGGGGAGTCAAATGGTCAAGGTTTAATATGCATATGTACCAAACCCCCAAGCTGAACGTAATCAAGACGGATCACAAAGTTTAATGCAAAAAACACAAAGACCAAACAAAAAAGACACAGCGGCTTCTTAGAATAGATCTGCTTGGTTGGAATGTTACAATTTCAAAATTAATAAATTGAAGGAAGACCATAGTCAAATCTGCCTCAAAATGACTGAATAATTGATTAAACTCTAGTTCCATTTTCAAGGTCAAAGTGAGAAAACGTGTTTGTCAGACAAGCCAGCACAAACAGAAAGTTGCTTCATTTTGTTTGGGTTTATAATTTGCAGTGCTCAATGCTCCTATTGATGTGTGTCTGTCCTCATAACAAATCATGCACAAGTATCAATAAAAATTCGAAGACTGTTGCAAAGGTGTGAAATTATACAAATCATTCCACTGCAAAGAAAAGGCCCTGGAGGTGAACAGTATATCAAATTTTTTTCAAAGGAAAATTATGTGTTTGTAGGTATATCATTTGATAAAATGATTGTCATGGAAAATTAAATCTCATCTTGGAAGGGATGAGTAAGAATAAGAAAAATCACTATTCTCTTAAAGGAATTTTACCTTTTTTACTGATAAATTTTTCTCTAAGCTTCTAATTATGCACGTCAATTACACATCTGTTCACGTATAGATGACGTAACTGTACAGTTTTACTGCCCTATATTTTTTAGCCTTAATTCAGACTTGTGTCAAAGGAAAATGAAGAATTTAGGTACTGTCTGACTCAGTGTTTCTCAAAGTATGGCTCATAGACTCCTACTTTGGAGCCCCTATAAAACTTGCTGAAAATAAAGCTTCCCAGAGATCTGGTGAATCAGGATCTCTGAAGTAAACTTTATAATGAAGCAAGTTAGGGAAATATTTGTCTAGCTAATTGTTAGAAATACAAATTTTTAAGCCATACCCCAGACTTAGTGGATGAGAGACTCTAGGGTTGGAGCCCAGCAGTCTGCATTTTAACAAGCCTTCTAGGTGATTCTCAGACATACTGCTAGATCTGGGGAGCACGGGTGTAGCATACGCTGTGATAGCTGGCGCAGACTTCCCCTGGAGGAGTGCAACAGTGTCACCTCCATACCCGAAGCCAGTGGTCATGAACTGGTGGCGTGTGCTGCATTGGGCACACAGAGCCCTCTCTGCCACCATGTGAGCCGAGTTGCCTCAGCAGCCAAGTATCAGATATTCAGGTTTATTTGCAGTGTTGGCATTTTGCAATAAATAAGTGGGGTTTGGGTTGCAGTTTGGGTACTTGGTCTCTAAAAGGTTCGTCATCACTGCCCTAGGCTCTGGGGGTGTGGGCAGCTGCCAGCTCCCAGCCGAATCCCTCTCCTTTCTTTGCTCTCAGTTGAATACAGTTACTTCACTCAAGGTCATGCTTCTTCTTTAGGGCATCCTGCACACATAAGTCATCTACAGGTCTACGGAGGTAGGATCCAAAGGCTTTACTTATTCTGCGACACCTTTGAATGGTCATCGATCCAAAGCTCTCCATGGGATCCACTGAGACCTTTGTAATGACAGCATCACAGCTCTCTTTGCCAATCCTGTGGCTCTTGCTCCTTCACAGTTGTTGATCCGAAGGCACAGCTCAGTTAACTTCCAAATGCAAATCACCATCTTCAAGTCTCTTTTCAGGTGGACTAATCTAAGTAGCCTGGCCCCTCGTGATTAGGAAAGGTTGGGAGTGTATATAGCCAGCCTCAGAAGAGGAAGGGCGCCCTAACTACCACTCTGGAATGGCCCAAGGTAACAGGACACAACCATCTTCTGGCTAATTGGGTCTCCTCTTTAGGTCTCTTGAAGAAAGGTCTGCAGCTCTTACAATTCATTTTCCAGAGGACTCTGCCCATACCTCTCTGTTGCCGTGTCCTGTGCCGATCGCTGCTCTGGAGTGGTGGGAAATGGGAAACGGTAACCATTAACTCCCCACTTAGAACCTACCCCCCTTTTTTTGGTATCGGGACCACTAAGTTATACCCCCCACCACCGCGTTTTTCTTCACTAGGTCTTCAGAGAGTTTAAACCATCAAAAGGTTTTCAAGTATTTTCCCCACTCATCATGTAAAGGCCAATTCATTTAGTGGAAAAAGGATCTGTTCTAATGTCAAATCTGGGTTGATTAAATTAGTCCTTCATGCCACTAAGATGGATCCATACTGAAAACCTGGCCACAACCTCTCTTGAGCATAAATTCTTCCCCGGCTGTGTGACTGAACTGTAGCCTTCCCTCTCCTCTGGGACTACGGGGACAGGAGGCCCCTAGACTCTTCACATTCAAAGCTGTGGCGCTCAACTTTCCACCATGCGGTCCCAGCCCACGTTCCCACCTTCACTCCTGCCTTAAAACACTTTCATCCAAGAACACTCAGATGCTCATCATTCCCCGCTCTCAACCAGATTGATTTATTTTTTAAAATTTTCTTGGTACATTTTAGGTATAGGTTATGCTGGCATTCATCATTGGGAGTTTGTACCTTTACACCATATATTTTGCTTTTTATCTTTTTCCCCATTCCCCTTCCCTCCCTCTACTCCTCCAACCCTCCCTATTTACAAAGGCTTTGCTTCCATTTTTCCTTTTCTCATATTTAGTCCTTTCCCCTACCCCTGCTGCTTCCCCTTCCCCCTTTGGACCTTTTCTTCCTATTTCACATTGTCTATTACACATTTTGTTTTGTTTTGTTTTGATTTTTTGAGACAGGGTCTTACTATGTAGTTGAGACTGACCTGGAACTCACTCTGTAGCCCAGGCTGGTCTCAAACTCACAGCGATCCTCCTGCCTCAGCCTCCTGAGTGCTGGGATTACAGGCATGTGCCACCACACCCGGCTTCTATTACACATTTTAATCCTTATTTACCTTTTCAGTTTCTCACAGCAGAAGAAACTATTCGTTATTTACACGCGTGTCCTATTTATTTCACTTAAAAGTATGGCCTCAATGTGCATCCCAAACTAAGGGGCCAACTTGGATTCCTCCATATCATCTTCTCACTTAGAAGCAACAGCCCTGCTCTGAGCCCCTCTCACCGTGTCCCACATTCTTCCATGAGATAGACTCTACGTGGTTTCTAATTTTTGCTCAATTCTAGATTTCCTGAGGTCAGAGGTTATGTCTTGGATAACTTTGTACCTCCTGTAAGGCCTAGCACAACTTCTTTCACATGAAGGAGTAAGTACTCACAATATTTGGTATATTGCTGTCACCATGACAAAGATGTACTAGCATATTGTTACTTCTGAGACGTTTTCATAAATGCAATCTTGTCCTTCTCCAGAAGAAATTAGTATTAATAACCAATAGAAGCTATGCTCCTGAGGATGTGTCCCTGGGGAGTATGTGTATCCTGTTTTGCTACCTCAACTCAAATTACTCCTTGTTCTGAAAGAATTACTAATACTAATTTCATTGTCACAGGTGCCCCACATTGGATGATACATTTTATAGTGACTCTACTTTTCCAGCTCAATCAGCTAACACTGTGCTCTCCTTACTTCTTTAGATGAAAATGACACAAGAATTTCAGAAAGAGAATGTGCCTTGCACATATTTTTACCTGCCTGCTCTCACCTGTCCTTTTTCTGCACATGCATATAAGCTGCAGTATTTTACTCGAGGGCAGGGCACAGAGTTAGTCACACCAGGGGTTCAAGAGATACTCTCCAGCAGGCAGACACTGTTGTGAGTCCAGGTAGATCCCTACTTAGGACCCAAGGACTTGTTTCCCCCTCTGTGCCAATGATAGAATACAGAGGCCATCTGAATAGTCCTGTTTTCTCTCATTCAATTCAACCAAAATTAAACTTTTTCTGCTTGAAGGAAGACACATCCCCTCTAAGGCTTTTTAACAAAATGATATAGATGGAACAGGGTGGGGGTGGCTATCACTATTGTTTATCTGTCCTCTGGATGCAAGCAGTTTATGCCAACCAAAAATATCCCCACTCACTAAGATAATGAAAAGGACTATCATACTCTTATAATTACCAGATAATTGCAGAATATTTCATATTCATGGTTATTATTAATAATAGCCTTCACTTTTTAAGTTTTGTCCTGTACCAGGCACTGTATAAGCAATTTCCAGACATCAACTCTTTCTGTGTTGGCACACAAGCTGAGTTCAAGTTTATTCATTATTTATTACCTGCCATATCCACTAAAACATAAGATTTGTTTCTGTTTTTGTTTTTTGGTGCAGGGATCAAACTCAAGATATTGAGATTGCCAGGCAGTTGCGGCACCATTGAGTTAAATCCCCGTCCGTAAAACATGAATTGAAGGATCAAACTCCGGACCTTGCATTTGTGAGGCAGGCGGCAGAACTACTGAGCCAAATCCCTGGCCAAACAAGTTTTATAAGGACAGAAACTTTGTGTTCTCCACAGCTATATCCCCTATACTCATATTATGTGTGGCACAAAGTAGGTGCTCAGTATCTTTGATAAAAATGATTAAAAGAATGAATGAGTGAGCTAATAAAGGTGCTCTTGCCTGTGTTTTGCAGAAGAGAAAATGAAAGTTTGAAAAGAATAAGGACTTTGTCAGTGTCTTATAATCACAAACGGGACTGCCGAGTCCCAAGGTCTTAAACGTGACAATACATTCACCTATTTATTTTCCTAATGAGAAAACTATGGCTCGGGAAGTTAAAAAGCTGCACAGGAGTAGGTAACTATTAACTCACTAGGTGTTGGCCCCCAAAAATTTGATTCCAGCCAGCACCCTTTTCTCTTTGTCATGCTGATGGATGACAAGGTCAGCAACCTGTGCTCAGCATGTACGACCGACCGTGCATGATACCACCTGAGGTGGGAGAAGGGAGGGCAGTTCCCCACGCAGGGCAAATCCCCTGGCAGGAAGAAGACTAGTCCCAATCTCTTGACTCACCCCTGGGCAGTATCGTCCTGCTGACCAAGACTGGAGCACTGGTGGTGATGGGGAGACATCACTGGTAGGCAGCTGCCATCACAGCTATTATGAGAACTGAATGGGGCTGGGAAGAGATGGAAGGCAGTAATCTGAGCTGCTATTCCAAGAAAGATAGATACTCGGAGGAAGCAGTGAGAAGAGGGCAGCAAACGCCAACTTTGGCGGCTTCAAGGAGTTTTGTAGACTCTTCCCCTTTGGTAGTAATGTGAGTGGAGCAAAGATGTGTTTGCTGCCTACCCGGTGTGCGCTTGGAGAAGAGCTTGGGGCACTTCAACTTAGTCATCCTCGGGCCTTTACACTCAGAGTTGCTACTCAATGAGTTACTAATTTCCTTTCATGCCCACCCCTGCATTCTCCATTTGAGTTGTGAATTGTGAATCTTGCAAAATTGGACAAAATCATAAAAGCCACAAGATGTATCGAGTGTCATAGCCTTCAGTTATCTTAGTTCATTAAGCAGAAAAATAGGTGTACTTTTTTTTCTTTATAGGAAAACAGTATCAGGTAATGTCACATAATATTTCAAAATAGAATTTGTCTTTGTCAACCAAGCAGTGAATAACAAGGAAAACATTAAATGTTCTGTTTAAGGAATGATTCAAAATTAATTTCAATTCATACTGATGGTTCGGTAAAAAGAGAAATATAGGCTTCAGTAGGTTTCTTAATGTAGATTGCTACAGTAATTTTAAAACAACAAATAATAATAAAGTAATGATTCTATCACACTGCCAGTGTGCTTGACAGCAAATAGTATATTTAAAAAAATAAATTTGTCACTGGAATAGATGCCAATGACTAGACTCTAGGTATGACCTTCAGATTAGAAAGATTCATAGGATCATCTTCATGTATTTTGGAAAGTTATTTACTCTGACAGAGATAAAAAAAAATTAAACCTATAATCGTTCACAGCCTTTCTCTTTCTTCTTTCTCACAAGGAGGATTCTTTTGTATCAGTGGTAATGGATAGGGTGGGATGACAGGGAGGAAGTAGAAAGGAGAAACAGGGAAACATACTTCATCTACATATGTAGGGCGTAACACTGCTTGGAGGGAATCAAAAGACCTGAGAGAAGGAGAAAGATGAGAAGATCTGGCCAGAGAGGGAAGGGCCAAGAACTTTCTGGAAGCTGAAATGAGCAGCTGCATTGCGGAAGGAACTGTGGTGAAGGAGTTCTGGGAGAGGGCAGCACTGAGAAGCCTCACTTTGTGCTCTGCAAAGTCAGCTACCACAAGCATCATTGCTGGGGAGGACTTTTCCTGAACTCCCACCACAGCTGGCCTAGGCTGCAGAGAAGAGCCTAGAAGATCGAGATAGTAATTATAATGCTTAATGCTGGGCAAAACTCACTTCTGGTGCACTCTTAGCCCTCACAACAACTCTGTGAGGTAATAGAAGTAATTCCCTTTCATAGGTGAGAAAACTGAGACATAGAAAGTCAACATAGCTCTCTGGGGCTTCCCTAGCAGGGAAGTGGTATAGCTGGGATTCAGGCCCAGGCAGTCTGGCTCCTGGCCTCTTTGCTGGACCACACCTCAGGCTGTGGAACCGTCACTCTAGTCAACTAGCACACATGACCCACATCAGAAGGGCAGCTGAAGATCAAGACTAAATTCCGAATCAACCAGCACCCTTTCACATGCTCTAGAGGTAAAGATCCCTTAAGAGTCTAGAATATCATTGTAGATGCCACACACCAAGTTATCCATGAGCTCACAATATCACTAATTCATTATTTGATACCTTAGGAATGAAAACTAAGAATTTTTTCCCCAGATTTCATAAGTCTCCAGCCTATTTTCTATATGCATTTGGTAATAACCAAATAATACTCTAAAGGATCCTTGCAGCTTTCAGAGTATCTCTTCTCTTTGAAGAACTCTATTTTGAATGCTCTTGAACTGATTCATGGGAAATTAGAGAGTATTTGTTCAGTTCTTGGTCCCTTACGGTCACTTTTTTTTTTTTTTAAGTAACCTCACCTATCATCCCTGCTGGGTGTCACATCGGGGAAGCATTCTTTCCTTTGACGTCTGGGATAGTTATTAAAGGCCACAGACTCATCCTTAATCTAGAAATTGATATTCTTAAATTGATTCCAGAACCAAACCCTTCTTCCATGAGGCACAATGCAATAAGAAGAAGAATGCAGAACCAAGATAAGCCAGAATATAAGGGTTTGGGGAGTTAAATGAGTTGCTCCTTTAGAAAGACAAATTGGGATACTTTGGAAAATACCGTGGTACCTTGGTTCTTGTGGTTAATTAGTTCTGGAAAGCATGATGGGTATTGAACAATGGCGAGTATCAAACAGATTGTTTTGGTGAAAAGGGTAGAGAGTCATAAGGCAATCAACACCAATAAATTGTAGTTTGCGAATCTAGTACCAAATAAATGATGAGTGCTGGGACAAAATTTTCACATAGAAATGAATCTAGTACAAAGTTTGATGAGTGTCAAGCCGGCAAACTACTAAGTTATGACTGTACTAACTTTACTGATGATTAGCTCTGGGAGGATAAATGGATGTGAGCATCAAAATCATCCTTTACTTCATTCAAGGTTGAGTGTATAAGGTGGCCTATGTGCATGGAAGCTATTTTTTTTTCCATTACCTAGCATCATCACCGGATGTAAACCACAGTTTGTTAGCCTGCTAAACAACAAAAGTGTCATGACTTTCAGGATATTCTTTTCTGGATTTAGATAGGGATGAGGATTATACCTTTGCTCTCTCCCAGAAGTGAGAAGAGGACAGAATTCTACCTTTCCTACTTTGAGAGCCAGACGTGCTTTGTTTGGCAAAACCAAACTGGAAATTGGGTTTCACTGAAGCATCCATCTGGTTGCCTCCTCGGGGATAGTAGTAAATATACTGAGTGAATTTGACCATGAGATTCTGGCTTAAGGTCTGATCTTTTGTCCTGAAGCAGAGACCTGGATGGATGCCCACAGTTGAAACAAAAACTCTTCTTGGCCGACCTGCACTGAATTCAGGGCTGCCACCTCCACCTTCGGAAAAATTGAATTGATTGTACAGGTTACAGAGCTGCTATCGGCACCACAGAAAAGACATTGATTTGACACCGTCAAATTTCTGAAGTGTCACACAGCATAATAGGGGACAGCTCATTTCATTTTAGTGTATAAGTTAAAGCAGAGGACCAAGATGATAAATCCAAAAATGCTCAAAATACTTAAATTAGAACTATTATTAGTTATATAGAGTGGCCAAAATTTATAATACTAAAAACATCTAACCTACCTTTGGAAAAGAAGGTTCAAAAGCTCAGATTCAGAAAGTTAGTCATACTTGACCCGAAGAAGGTAGAATATCTGGCCTCTTTTTCCTTTAATGATATAAGTACCTTTACAATTACAACAGGTAATTTTTCATTGTTTCAGCCTATTTTTATCCCTCTGAGGTTTTAATTTCATTTTCAGCTCTACATTTTGTAGTGCAATTAATATCTTTTTCTCAAAAAGCCAAAAATAACTTTGAGCATTTGAAATGAACAAGTTGCTCAGGCCCCCTGGGTGGGAAGAATTCCTCAGAAGCCCTATTTGGAAGTCTGGAGCACGGCACACTTGTGTGTCTGCCTGCAGCCCTGGTCCCATCTCCGGGGCCTCTTTGCAGCAGCTTGCTGGAGCTTAATTTATCTTAGGAAGAGAAGGGGTGGAGTGGAGCCTGCCTGACTCTGGACCTGTGATTCTGAGGTGGAGAGAGTCCAAGACTGTTGTCCAGTCCATTAAGCAATCCCTTTTAGCTGAAGGGGTTCATCTATCAATCTCGCTTTTCAGCCAGTAATCTACTTATTTACAGGTTTAATTACATTTTTGGGTCACCTGAGCATTTCTCCTAGATATTTAATAGAACGAGTCCTTCTTTTACTTATTCCACAGTTTATTTTACAAAATCTCCCCAATACTGCAGTTGCTTATAAAAAGATAAACAAGTGAGATTTCTACCTTCAAAGTGTCCAGAGTTGACACAGGAATTATTTGGGTCTCAGGCAACAGTGACGATAGCAGATTGATCTGAAACTGCATGTAGCAGCCACTGTTGCTGAAAGAGAAAGTCAAATATTGATTTCCTGGTGCTTTTATGACCCATTTAACAACAGGCATTTTGGATTGGTTATGTCTTAGGGCTGGAGAGAATTTTCCAGGAAGCCTCCTTCTGAGTTCCTCTTAATTATCTTCTCTGAGATCTGGGTGAAAATTCATGTTCAGCCTTGCCCTTGCACACACCCACCCGCCAGTAAAGGGGACCAACACAACTTGGTACGGAACACTAAGTCAGTTTGGATGGAAGTCATTCATATCGTTTCCATAACTACTCCACTAAATTGTGCGAGGGAGGTCCATTGGATATGTCTGCTAACAAATTTTCACTAATTGACATGGAGCCAGTTAATTTCTATATAATAAGTGTTGAGGGATGTGGGGCCCAGCCCCACTAGCCAGGGCTGGGTCTCCTCAAAGCCCTCTACCTGCTTCTCTCCGCACGGAACATTTCATGTTTTGCCAAATTTTCAAAAATGCTGGGAGTCAGAACGGCAGTCTTAATCTCCAGCTCTTTGGGCTACTAATTATGCAGCGAGGGGTATAAAGAGGGCTTTACAAATCACGATTTCCATTAGGAAGGTGTTAGAACCCAGCCCACCGGGCGCCCCTCCAGTCCGATCTCTACCGCGGTTCCCGGGGGAGGCTGCACTGCGGTGCGCTTCAAGCGGGGCTTCTGTTCTGTTTCCCCAGCACTTGGAAGGGAAACAAAACAGGCCTAATGAAAAACACACACGGGAAATGCTTTATTATTTCATCATCCTCACCTACTGCGCTCTGGCACCGCTCCGTGATTAGGAAGGCCTTTTCCCCCATAGGCGGCCGAGTGGGGTGGTACGAGGCCGACACTCTGTTATTTCCTGTCAGAGCCTTTTGGAGGAATTTACTCTTATTTCCTCCTGGCAGCATCCCCCTGACGCCCGTCCCTCTCTCCTCAGCCTCACATTGGCCACATGCCCCACGGTTCAGTTGTGCTAACTGCGAAACACAGTATGTCCAAAGTTGCCGGGTGGGATCCGTGGAAACTCTGGGGCAGCAAAAACAATCAACCTCGAACCCACAACAGACGCTGAGAAATGGGTCAGAACCACCAAACAGATCCTCACTTCGGAGAGGGCCGAGGAGCCCCGGTGCTGGGGAAACCGTGGGCTGCTGTGTTTATTTAAGGGGCAGAGGGTGCTGAAGGCAGGCAGAATATTAATTCAGACTCGAATCTTCCCACGTGCATTTTCTTGACTTTTTCCCAGAATGGAGACTCAGATAACAGACATTCCCCAAATCTCATTGGACCTTAAGCCAGTGAATAGCCCCTTTCATAAAAACGTCTCCATTTCTTTACTCCACACAGGGTGAAACCTGCATATAATGGACAATGCATTTATTCACACGGCATTCAGCAACCCCCCAGCCACCACACAACCCAGGCGTGGTCAAGAAGGTGTGGCTACCCAGGAAATTGGAGTGCTTTAGCCCAGGCCTAGCAGGGACACCAATGCTTGTCTGTGGTGATGTATCACTAGCAGCTTTTTTTTTTTTTTTTTTTTCTATTGTTACCATTTGGCAACTTGGAAACAGTACTGCATCTTTTTCATAGAAGATACTTAATAAGTCCTTGGCATATGTTCAATAAGTATCTGATTAATTGCATTTTACTGTATATCAGAGGGCAGAAGACTAAGCCGTCACCCTAGTTTTGTGGCAATGGCAGTGTGTGCCTTCATCCATGATGCTATCTACTGCTGTCCTCTGGAGGGGCAACATCACATCCTACCAACATTAGTTGTAAAGATCTCTGAATATGGTTCTATAGGCTATTCTTTCTAGAGGAAATTTCTATCAGAGCACCTTATGATGGTGGCTGCCAGCATCTGTTGAAGAACTATCAAGGTCAGGGGCACTCAATACTATTTCTTTAAAGTTTACTTGAAGATATAGCTTCTTCTCAATGAATATTTGTTGACTAAATCAAGGGACAAGTATAGTATTGGTTAAATACTGAAGGAGTTTGTGTGGGTGCCTTACGGTGAGAAGTGGTTTAGATATATAACTCTACCTACTGCGTGTTAGTCCTTCCTTAATTTAATCCCCCAATGGAAATATAGAAGATGTCATGTACATAGCTTGTCTAATGAAAAGGTTTTGAGATGAGGACAGAATGACCCTCCAAAGTGAAGCGAGTCAGTATGCCTGTCAGCACTAAATTGGCAGGAGAGTTGTGTTCTGTGTGTCTGTATTTCATTTTGAGGCATTAACAAAACTCGCTAATTCCATCATAGTTGATAACTGCGAAAGCATGAGAGTCTCGAAGATACTAACATATGGTTATAATGGAAACAACTTTAATGTGAGAGGGTGAAACAAGTGCAGATGCTAGGGAGAAACAAACCCCACTCACCAATGTGCAGTGAAATATTTGGCAGCAAATATTCAGAAGGATAGGGAGTAGTTGTCTGACGTTCTGGATATGTCTGTGCCAAGCAATGGACAATTGTTGCCAAGAAAGGAATGAAACTAGAGCTATTTTTGTCTGGACTGTTCCAGTGGTTTTCAACCCTCACTGCACTTTTGAATTACCCAAGGAACTTTTTAAAAAAGTACTGCTTCTGGGGCCTCACCCCAAACCAATTAAATTAGAATTTCTAGTTTTGAAACGCAGGCATCAGCAATTTTTAAAGCTCCCTACATGCATACAGTTCACAGTCAAATTTGGACCACTGCAATAGTTCTCAAATTTTAGTTTCAGAATCACCTGGAGACCTTATGAAACTATTGCTTACTGGACCCAAACTGCAGGGTTTCTGATACACTAAGTTTGGGGCAAAGGCTAAAAATTTGCATTTTTAACAAGTTTCCAGTTGCTGTTGCTACTGTTTTGGAGGTAACACTGAAAAAATAATAGACTAGAGGCTCTGCCTTTAAGGTTTGCATCCTATGAATCTGATAGCAATTCAGGAGAAACCTAAGGGTTTGTTCCTAACTTTTTGGTGATAATACAATGGATAAAAATTTTTTTCCACATATGATTAGTTTTTCAGTCTCAAGGGCCATGTCATTCTATGCTCCAGTGAAATACTGGAGCAGAGTGGGAGATACACAACTGCTGAATTGCTTGCTAAGACAGGTGGGTAGATCAGAGAGCAATGTGGCTAGCCTTACCAGACTTTCAAAGTAGATAAAAGAGCTCTGTTTTAGGAGATGATACCAAGTACAACATATATCCACAAGGAGAATACAATGGCTGGTTTTAAACCATGATAGAAATTTATCTTGGAATTGTAAGTTCATATTGTTCCCTCACCTGAATTTTACAGCAAATGATCTTCTAAGCACTTATTTGGAATTCCTATATGGGCCAGTAATAATTTGCTTTTTATAACACTAAAAACATGACAAGCACTTAAAAAGAAGCATGATATTCATTCTAAATTACTAAAGAGAAGTTTAGACTTCAAGAATTTGACTTTGAAGAGTTAGAAATCAGGGAAAGATTAAGACTGCATCACCATCCCAATTGCTGCTAATTCCTAGCCAATAATAGTTCCTTGCCAATAACTGTTTCCCAGAAGAGCCCAGTTCTCCCTTCCACAGCCATCCCTCTGTGGCCACGTCGCCACAAGGCCATCTTCTCAGTGCCATCTGAAGAAGATGTCCAGCTCAAGGAGCCACCACACAGGCATGGCAGGGGAGGCAGCTCCATCTCCAGAGCTCTGGTGGGTGAGGCCAGTCTTTCCTTTCCCCTAACTCACATCTGTCATTCTTTGTGGTCACCTTTAGGTTGTCACAAGCCAATAGCACATAACATCGTGTTTTCTAAACACAAGTTCTTCAACAGTTACACAGCTTAGCATTTCTAAGACATTATATTAAGAAGTGAAACCATGTCTTCATGCTTCCTCTTCTAAAAATATTTCTTAATGAATGGTGAAAATAGTCTATTAGAGAGATGATAAGCCATGTGTGACTTACTAAGATCTGTTAGGTTTCCACGGGCAGGTCAGTGTTCCTCATGTTACATCCAAACCACCTCTTTTCTCTCAATCTTCCTATTAAATCGTGTGACACTTAGTTTTTTCATTTTCAGTGATAGGCAGAGAAAGGATCTTTTAATTTGTTTTTCAAGACCTTGTGCTACCTACAGTCATTGGAGTTATCTTCTACTTTGGAATTTGTTTGCTTTCATGTAGAAAACTTCTAAAATAAGCCATAAAGCATTAAAATGTCAATTAAAGATAAAATGATGGGTTTGTGGCTGCTTCATAAAGCGAGAATTGGACCAGATGTGTGAATGAGACAGTCAAAGGAAAATATGCATTTTGATGGTTAAATCTCATAGCATATTCAAGAATATATGCTCCAATACATTTGATCTGATTAAATAAATTTGAAATTTTAGAAATCAACTGAGCAACACTCCAATTAACTAAGTATTGATCAGAAATTCTGAGAGCTCAAAGAATAAATCCTTACTTAAAAAGTTTAAAAGAGGAAAATTTGTTATATAATCCAATTTTTCATCTTAGTAAATGGATCAATAAAATGAAATGTATCCCTCTAAAATTTCAAATCTTGTGCTTTTAATCAAGGTCTACAAAATGTGGAATTCAGTGTAGTTCTTTATTAAGTTTGTCCTTCAATGTGAAGTTAACCTAATAACTGCCAAGCAATAGCTTCAATTTAGGCAGGGGGAGGCATAATAAAAATAAAAAGGAAAGGGCTCACCTTCATTAGACAGCAAAGGTACATGGATCCTCTTTGTTATTTAAACATCTTACATACTTAGAATGTAAAAATATCCTGTTGGTGTCAGATTTTGATTGAACACATTTTTCTTTTAAATTTTTTTTCCAGTAAAGCTGTGGGAGATTTTTCTTTTGTGGTATTTAAAGTAAGATAAAGTTTAGCTTATTTCTTTCCCTGTCTATCCCCTTCCCCCTCCAAAGGCTTAATAACCACACTCCCAAGATTTATGGTGAGTGAAAAAGAAAAATAAGTAAATTATCTGACGGAGGAGCCATTCTTCCTTTCTCTACCATACAGACTATTTTAAATGCTGCTAGCAGCGGTCTAATTAAAATAATTTCTGTCAGAAGTCTGTGAAATATGCAGCCACAGCCCAGCTCAATGTTCTCGAGCAGGAATGACAAATCTCTGCTTAATTGGTACTTAATATGGCAGTGCAGGATTAGTAATTCTCCAGGATAAAAGTAGATAACAAATGGAAATCTCTTGTTTGGGGTAGGACGTCTTGGAAGATGAACAGACCAAATGGTGCTTACCCCCAAACAGTTCCTAACAAGGGCTGTTATTTTGGCCATCATTTATGAAATAACAGACAATTAATGCATGTTTTATGGCTAGCTTGAGTCCTAATTAAATACAACTATGTACAAGGAATGTGAGGGGTCCGACTTCCAAAGACCAAAATAAATACTGGCAGAATTATGGTGACCAGCACAGGCCTAGCTCATCTTGTTATCCTATCTCAGAGATAAGCACCTTGAGAAGGGATCAACTACTCCTGAGGTTCAGCCACAAGTGCAGCTTTATTGTGCATTTTAGAAAATTTGGAAATATAGAAAAGATAGAAAGGGAAAAATTTCCCCAGTCCTGTCAAACTAACGTGGCCATCACTCATAAACTGGGACATTTTCCTCTCTGTGTCTTTTCTAGTACATAGGTTTTTATGTTTTTCTTATTCTACAGTCTGTATAGCCCATTCTGTGCTTTGCTTTTTTTCACTTAATATCAAACAGAAACACACACATATATTTTATGGAAAGCTTAGTATAATAGCACTTTAATATTTACACGGTATTCTATCAAGTGGGAAGTAGGAGCTGATGTCAAATTTGTGTTGAATCTGTTTCAGGTGCCGTTCTATGAATTTCACATTAAATCACACAGTAGTCCTGAGTTAAAGATTTTGTCATGTACATTTCGTAGACGAGGACATGGATGCACAGAAAGATTTCGCTAATTTGTCCAAAATTATACAAAGTGATTAGAAGAGTTAGGATTTGAATAAGAGCAATCTAACAAGAAACATATTTCGAACCCTGTGCCTATCTCATCTCCTTGATAGAATCAGATAATGCTCTAGATGTGGATCAGTAAACTCTCTCCATGAACAGTCCAATTGTAAGTATTCTACATGTTGTGGCCACGTGTACTTTAATTGTAATTTTCGATGGAGACTAGCTATGTTGCCCAGGCAGGCCTTAAACTTGAGATCGTCCTTCCTCAGCCTTCCTGGTAGCTGGGGTTGCAGGCACACACCACTATGCTCAATTTACCACATAAAATTTCTATGACATTACCATCTTCTTCTTCTCCTTTTTCTTTTGCACATTTTGACAATTTAAAATCCATTCTCAGCTTACTGGCCACACAAAAATAGACCATGAGGCAAGTTAGCTCATAAACCATAATTTAACAGCATCACTCTAGATTAAAACTAAGTTAAACCTGAATGTGTGAGAAGCAATTAAAATAATTCGTTTTTTCAAGTGTTTGACTGGGGCCAGGGATTTAGCTCAGTGGTTCTGTTGCTTGCTTTGCAAGTGCCAGGTCCCGAGTTTGATCCCCAGTACCAAAAAAAAAAGTAAAGTTTTTGACACTGGAGAAACCTAATCATTTGATTGACTGGATTATTCTCATTTTGTTTTATATTATTAGTATGATATACTACACATCCCTTTTGTATGTACTTATACATATAATGGCAATTTAACTGACTGAAAATGATCACTTACATCAAAACTTTAATTGTGGTACAAAGTCAGCTTAAGATCAGAACAAATTTGTTCCTTGTAAATCTCATAAAAGGAATAGATAATCATAAATTTCAATTTATTCTTTAATTTATGCTTTTGAGGGTTGCATCAAATTCTGGGCACTCTGCTTCCTTTGTGGGTCAAGCAGTGGCCCCAGAAAAAGCAGCTCTGACATTTTCTAGCAAAGTCTTATTTGCAATGCCAGTCCTTAGGCCCTTAGGAAAAACTCTGAAGGAGGGGCTCATTCATACAGCCACTGTTTTAAGGAAATCTAATTCCAAACATTTAATTTTGGGGGAATAAGGCTGTGTGTTGCATGCACACACATGTCCACACAAACAGAAGGACCACCTGTAAGCTAAAAATGTCCCACATGATGGTATGATATTTTGATCCACCACCACTTAGACCAGCCACAAGAGTCAGAATGAGCAATATGCACCTTATACAAGTGTTGAGTGAATCTTTACTGCCATGCCTATCTTGATATGACACAGCATTTATTTTGTCACAGCTATTTCCTGGTTCATTACTTACACATGACAATCCTCATGGCGTTAGAGGACTAAGGACTCACGCATTGAAAACCTCTTCTTAAAGGTTACTGAAAGCGCTACAACCTAAAACTTTGTAAGAGAGGGAAAAGCATGTTGCTAAAAGAAATGAAGAAATAATAGCTGAAAACTCCCCAAATTTGGTGAAAGATATAAAGACAGAGAGTTAAATTCAATGAACTGCCTACAGGATAAACTTAAAGAAACCAACGTCATAACCAAATTACTGAAAACTAAAGACAAAGAAAAAAGCCAGAGAGCTGCCAGAGAAAAATAGAATATTACACATAGGAGAACAAAGATTTCTCATAAGACACCTTGGAGCAGAGGGGAGAGTAGTATAACAGCAGTTTTCAAGTGCTGAATGTAAAGCTATATGAACACAGAATTCTGTATTTAGAGAAAATATCATTTTGAAATGAAGGCAAAATAAACATTCTTAGATGAAGGAAAACAGGTAATTCATTGCTAAAAGAAGTTTTTCAGAAAAGGAAGTGATATCAGAAGGAAACTTGGGGTATCAAGAAGGAAAAGAATGCTTCAGAAATGGCAAATACCTGCATAGGTAGAGTACCCTGTTCTTCTGTTTAAAAAAGAGGTTGAAAAGGAAAGCATTATAACATTGTTAGTTTTCAATATGGGTAGATAAATACCAGTTACAACATCATGGGAGAGGGAAAAAGATCAGTAAGGTGTCATGTTTACTACATTTGCTTGAAATGGAACATATTAAGTAGCTTATGAGAAGTATACATTACATAATCCCTAGAACAACTGCAAAAAAAACCAACCACCATATAAAGGGTTACTTTGAAAACCGTAATAAATGAAAATAAAATTTTCAAAAGATTTCTATAATACAAAAGAAGGTAGGAAAAGGGGTAAATAGAAAACAATGAAAAATTAAATATAAAAAAACATAAGCTTAAATGTAAACATTGCAATAATTGCATTAAATGTAAGTGGTCCATCTACATTAAGTGCAGTGGCACACAACCTGTGATCCCAGTTAGGAGGCTGAACCAGGAGTATTGAAAAGTCAAGGCCAGCCTGGGCAAGCTAGCAAGGCTCTGTCTCAAAATAAAATAAAAAGGACCAGAAATATAGCTCAGTGGTCCCTGGGTTCAGCCTTCAATAGCACAAACACAAACAAAAAATAAAAAAGAGTGAGAGAATAGATTTTATTTTACATTGTACTGCAGATTGAATCCAGGATCTTTGCACTGAGGTACAGTACATCCCTAGCATATGCCCCCCCCATTTTAAAAAAATTATGATATTGACTAAGTCACTAAGTTGCCCAGGTCAGGCTCGAACTTGCAATCTTGCTGCCTCAGCCTCCCAGGGTGTTTGGATTACAGGTGTGTGCCACCACACCTGGCTAAATTTTTATCTTTTTTAAATCATGAACTTTCCCCACCCCTATATTATTTCTACAGGAAATTTGCTTTGCATAGAATAATGTAGGTAGAGTAAAAATAAGAGGATAGAACACATCTACCCCAAGAACACAATTGAAAATGTCACTTTCATTTGCTTTTCCTGGTAAAATACCACTTAAGAGCTCCAGCATCACAATATGAGGTAAATCTATGTAAGGACTTAAGTGGAATCCCTAACTTACTGTTTTGGGGTGATCAGCTTTGCTTAAGCTATTTCTTATTTTCACTTGGGCTAAATATAAGCTTAATTGTAAATCTTCCTTCTGTCATTTCCAAGGGGAGCTTACACATCCATGAATATTTCTGTGCAGCGACAAACACTGCTAAGTACAAAGATTGATTTTAATTCAAGGCGAAAATCAACCTAGATATTCACATATAATCCTTTAAATTGAGAGAAACACACAGTCCCTGAGCTCACATGTGGCTCCGAGTGTTTATTAAGCATCATAAATACATCAGATATGTCCACGAGCTCACAGGTAGACATGCACACACAGGCAGGTCACAGCTCCTTGGAAAGCCACCCATGTTCTCTTCCTAGACTAAGGCGGGTAACACATGGTTCCCATCAGTGGCACTCATTTAGAGAGATAAAAATCTGGCAACAGCTAAGTTCAGCCCCTCTCCAGTGGCCCTTTCCTTTGATTTCTAAGCTATCAAATGACTGTTCGCTAAACCCTAAAATTGCCAATCTCACTCAGTCCTACCTTGAAAAGAAGTGGAAAGAAATGGCCTATTTCAAAAATCATTCCCAGTACACTGCATAATCAACCCATCTTAATTATTTGCAGTAGTAGCCTATATAGTTGATTTTTTAAAGAATTTTGATACAATTTTTTTTCTTTCATTGAGTTTATTGGTACATTTTAGGGATACAGTACAATTACATTCATTACTGGGATCCTGTACCTTTACATGACAGGTCTTGGTTCTCATTTTTTTCACCTTGTCCATGCCCTCCCTTCACCTCCTCCTCCCCTTTTTAAGGAAAGAAAAACTGAGAGACACCAGAGTTGATTAACTATGTGCAAAAATTTGAAAAATAATTTAGGGACACAGCATAATGTTCATTATTAATATACAATATGAAAAATATTTTGTAGCAGAATAATAAGTGATAATCATGGGCATGGGAAGTCTCTTAAGAACTCTTAAGGATATGAAGCAAGAATTGTTTTCTTCAAACCTGGCTTGAATTCAACTTGAAACATTTTTTTTTTTCTTTTTGTTCTTCCTGTCCTTAACTTTTCTTCTGCAATGTGAAAATACAAGGCAGATGTCTTCATCTCACTGGAATGCTTTTAACCTTAATGAAAGGTTGTAATAAATCAGTGCATTTCGACCTGCTTTCTATCATCAACACATACATACTTTTTAAGGTAATAGTCTCCACAGAGATTATTAGAAATAATTGGGACAAGCTAGAACTTATAGTTATTTGTATGCTAATAGACATATATAATTGCCATTTGTTAACTATCTTTGATATGTAAAAAGTTATCTTGCTCATATGTCTAGAAGCTGTAGTTACTGGATAAGACCTTGTATTAAAAGGGCCCATCAAAAAAGATTGTCATGCTGGAACATGTGTTGTGTGAAATTCAAGCAAAGATTATTAAAATATCATCGGGTGATTTTGAGAGATGAACATGAAGACTATATCAATTTACAAATAAACAAGGAAATAAAGAATATTTTTTCATTTTAAGCTTTTCTTGATTAATATTTTGAAATTCGAAATCATCTTTTCTTAGCTAATGGATTGTTCATATTTTGCATTTTTTTGTTTACTCACGATTCCCAGATGCCAATTTCTTCAATAAACAAAATTGTAGAAAACTGAACTCCTCTCATTAATACAGCAAAGAAAAATAACCTGCAAAACTGCAGCCCAAAAAGAGAGCGGAGGTATAAATAACTTCATAAAACGTGACATCTTGGTGACCTATTTTACATGGATGAAATCTGGTGATAGCAAAACAAATCGCTACTTTCTAAAATCACATAAATTAAGGTACACCATGGATTGATGCTAAAATCTTGGACTAACAATGACTGAAGCCAAAGATGTGATGGTTTGAGTTTTGCAGCATACTAAGCAAAGATAAATTTTTCTAATGTCGACATCCATAAGAAAATTTTACAGGGCAGACTAACTACCTATCTTCATTCCCAAATGTTTAAAAAGCTGTTTCTGACTTCCAGTGAATCAAATCTACTCACTCACCTTTCAAAAGGCCATAAAGTTTCATGTGTGAAACTCTGGATGGAAAATTATGAGGCTTTATGGGCCTCCTTCTCGGGCAAGGAACACTGTGATACTCCAACTCTGTGGAATGCCTCTGCCAGGTTCACTTTTCCTCCCATCTGGGTAACCAGGCAACAGATGCTTTTCATGTATTTTAGCACACAGGGTTGATGCAATCTCAAGACTGAATTCCCAATATCAACTCTGACATTGGGTGACATCAAAAAAATTGTTTACCTTGCTGAACCTCAGTTTTGTCATTATTGAAAGGGGGCTGAAGGTACCCTGAGGATGTGTGTGTAATTGCTAGTGAGCAGCAAAGTGACATACAACTGTTGGTGCAGGCTGTGCTGAGTATTGTAGACGCTACTGGTGGCTGCTTTCAGAGACAGTCTGACCGTCAGCATTCATGATTTGCTCTTTCCCTTTCCAATTGGTTCCAAAACAGCACATCTTTCTTTGGTCATAATTCCAGTCAGAGGTGGATGGGATCTCAAAACTGATCTAGTGTAAACTCCTCAAGCAGTTTGAGAAAAAGAAGTTGCGAGGAAAAACCCAAAGTCCATCAAGAAATCAAGATGTGTATCTCAGTCTTTAAATATGGCTTTACTGGGGCTGGGGATGTAGCTCAGTGGTTCCGTCACCTGCCTCTCAAGCACAGGGCCCGAGTTCAATCCCCAGTACCAAAAAAAGGGAGTTTACTGTATTGCATACCTAAAATGTACTAACAAAGAAAAAAAGGGTAAAAACAATAAATAAATATGGGTTTAATATTCCCCCATTCATTTGTTTCACAAACATTTGTTGAACACCCATTAAATGCTAGGCCCAGGGCTTCTCTAATCTAGGGAGAGCTGGGCTCCTTCCTAAACCCATGCTCAGTAGAAAGAAGGTCATGTTTGGTTTCCATATCAAGATTGCGATACCCAAGGGCTAGAAGCTGGAAGAGTTAGAGTCTGGCCTCTCCCTAGAACTTCTGAAGTTAGCGATTAGCTTGGACCTCAGGCCTCAGCTAAGAGTTTCCATCAGTCAAAGAAACTGAAGGTGGTGAAAACCAACACCCAGCCCATGCAGGATTTAGAGAAAACACTCAGTGGAGAGCATATGGTCCCTACTGCTCAGAAGGGGATTCTGCCTAAGCCAACAAAAAGCCACGTGAAAAATAAGCAAAAGCATCCCAGAAGCCAGACTCTGATGACCGTGCATGATACTGTGCTTGAAGGCTTGGTCTTCCCATGAAAGTGTGGGCAAGAGGATATGCGTGAGATTGAGGAGTCTGTGCTTAAAGGTTCACTTAAAGGTTCACCAAGCACAGCAGGGATCAAGGTGGAAACTTCTTTCAGTGTGTATAGAATTTGGAATTTCCAGAGTTTCAATTGTTAAAAAAAGTACTAAGTATCATTCACAATTTTTTTAAAAAATGAATAAATATAAATACATAAACTAAATTGTCTATGAATAGAATAAGAATAGCTTTCTATGCTAGTGTCTGTGGCTGAGTCAACATCCTGACCCTATTTTAATCATTGCTAGATCACATCTTTATAGTTACACTAGCATTTTTCTATTATTGTTATTGCTATCACTGTTATTGTTGCTAAGGAAGCCTTCCTTTAAGCGAGTACTTAGAAAGAGGTCTAAGGTAGAACTCCAGAGAAAAGAAGGGCTGCTGCAGACGGAGGAGGAAGATTCCCCCAGCCCAGGACCTCCTGACCTACTCCAGCCAAACCCTCACATCTCAAGGGTACCAGAGTTTGAGAATCCCTGTATTGCATGACTCTTTCTTGAGTGTTTACATCTCTAATAGAGCTCAGAAATATTTAATATCATTTTAAGAAGTCAGAGAGGTTTTGTTTTGCCAAAACGTTTAAATGGTGTTTCTTTCCATCATTATCTGGTTCTAGGGCGTAAAGTCAGTCAATAAGGACTTTGCATTTCCCCTTTGGAAGATGCCTCCTTTGTGCCTTTGGCTGACAGGCTACTACTATGAGATCAATGAAACTCCAAACGAGGGAAGGTGTCAATAGTCTGCAATGACCTACTAGTGATGTTAACAAAATCATTTCAGTGTTCAGCAGCTTTGAAGTCTTTTCTCCCAGGAGATGCGTGGTGGTTTTGATGATGCTCTTTCGCTACTCCAACATCCCACCAGTAAAGACTGTTGCACTGGGAATACAGCAGAGCAGGTGACAGTCAGTTTGTCAAAATGCAAACGTGAAAGGTGCATATTAATAAAACTTGCTATGGTTAAGAAGAGGCAATACACTATTTTGAATTGAAGGATTTTGGATAAAAGCTACATTTAAAATACAGTATATTTCTACACACTGATTTGCAAAGAAAGGACATAACAGAAGAAAGCCTTTTGAATAATTCAGTTTGGAATTATCATTGATCCAGACTACTTTTTGCACACTTACACTCAATCTACAGGCAAAAGGTCCATTTATCCCTAAGATTAATGCATGACAACTCTGATTTACATATAGGGTGGACTAAGCCTCTATCTTTCAACTACTTTGAAGGAACATGGCCAATATTTTGGTTCATGTTTGAGTTATGAAATGTAGTCTTGCTTTAACTATGCTTTTTTGCTGAGATATTTTATTATGAAGAAAGCTCTACTTTCCTCCTTGTGCTCAGTGAAGCAAATCAGCCCAACTGGTCTAATCCCCAGGACTTTTCATACTAAATTACTTATTTTTCTTGTTCACAAGAAAAAATGAAAACAATATTTCTGTTCTGCATGACTCTATGAGTAAATTATGTAGAATTAAAGCAGTCTTGCCTGTAGTGTTGTTACATGGATACAACTGGACAATGAGGGGCTGCTGCTATGAAATAACACTATTTTTAATCCAAAATGGACTGCTCTTGTTTGAATATGATATTTTTTTCATTTTCCTATTTTTGAGATTGCATCCTAAGAGTCTAATTTCCCCTATTTTGTTTGCATGTCATACAGATAAACACACACATATATATATATGGGAAAGAAAATAATGACTGACAATTCTAAGTGTTTTCTGAAAAGAAAGAAGAGAAATTTCACAATTTTCAAAGTGTTCCTAAAGAGTTAAGAACAAGCATCGCCCCTCCATTTGAGCAGCTTGATTCCTAAAAATGTACTTTAGGATTCTAAAGACTAGAGTCATTTTTACTTCCTACAGTAAGCCAGTCTTGCCCGCCAAGGGGCAGAATCCTGCAGAGAGGAGATTCCAGCCGCTGTGTGAAGACAAGCTGAGCACTGAGATAGCCCAGCCAGGTTTGTTTCCTTTCACACACCACAGTCTAGTGTTCCAAATGCTAGCCATTACAGAAAACAAATGCAAATAAGGAGCAGCTTTTAGGTTCCCTATCAGAATTCTGTTACAAGGAAAACATCACATCCACAAGAGTCCGGCTTAGAATAGTGTTTACTTTTCTCCCTACTCTGCTTCTATATCATTTATCTCTCTTTTGCACCAACCTTACCCAGGTACAACAGAGCAACATAGGAAGACTGAGGTAGAGGTGAAATGAATGGAGAAGGAGCTGATGGCCTGTCTCAGCTTATCCACTGTCTCGCTGAACAAACAGGTAAAGAGGGGCCCTGCTTTACAGGGGTAGAGATAACAGCCCAACAAAAGGGCTCAATGAAAGATCAGAACGGCACCAAAGTGGTCTTTCTGGAAGAGCAATGGGACAGTGTATTTCCCAAATCATTGGTGTCATCATGTCCAGTGTGGCAATTTATTCGAAGGAAAATCATCATCTATGTGTACCAAGATTTAGCTACAAAAGTGTTCATTGCAGCATTGCTGGTAACAATGTAAGACTGGAAATGACCTCGGTTTCCAGCATAATGGTTTAAGATGTAATATAATCACACATAGAATGCTAAACAAGCATTAAAAAACAAGTCCATCCATGAATATTCAATAAGATAGAAAGATTCTATGATACATTAATAAGTGAAGAGAATAGATTACATTAAAATATATGTTTGTGTAAGATATTAGAAGGAAATACACTAAAACGTTGATGGTTATTTCTGTACTACAATATTTGGGGTTATTCTTGTATTTCTAGATATTATACAATAAACATGAATTATTTTAGTAAGAATATTTTTAACTGGAAAAGAGAATAAATGAAATAGATGATAGGTCTTTGTAGAAACTGATAAAATGATTCATTAGTTAGAAATCTGTATTCTACCATCACATTTTAAGTGCAGCCCAAAATAAAATATGATTTCTTTGTAGAAAAGTTTAATTGTTTCTTTAGGAAAACTGTCTTCACCTTTGCAATTTGCAGCCCATCTACTGTCACATGTTTTACTTTTATTCTCTTTCTCCCTCCAAACAAAGTTCAGATTTACAGCACCTGCCGTTGCTTTTAATGTAGTAGTTGCACCTAATTTCTATAGTGCAGTGAAATTCCAACACTCTCCATTTCACATTTTGCCTTTAGCAACAAGCAGTCTGGGAGACATAAAACCAAGATATTTTCTAAGGGCAGGTAGCAGACACTTTTACTAAATATGAAATACCAAAGCCTCCCCAAGCCAGAAGGGCATTTACTAAAAAGGTTGTAAGTAAGCACCAGATAATTTTAAGCTACTCAGATGGGGCAGTTTTTGAAGTAGATATGAATGCCTTATATCAAGGAGATCTTTGTAAAGAATCATAAGCCATTTTCTAGAAAGAACCACAAAATATCCATCTGGAAGAGGTATGAATTTGACCTTTGAATAAACAGTGTAAGATAAAAAGGAATAATATAGAATTTCCCTTTGTCTTGCCAAAACGGAGAGGCATTATAGAAAAAAATGGTTAAAGGCATTATAGAAAAAAACATTTAAAGGTTATGGAGTCCCAGTCTGAGATTCAGTCTAAATACTGACTATAGGAGCTTGGGAGAGATTATTATTTCCCCGTGCCTCAGTTTCCTTGGTGGTTAAAGGGGTATTAAAATCTCATAGATTAAAATAAAAGTTAATGAAATAATGTTGCATATGTTTGACAAATGAAAAAGGTGCTTCCAATGTTACTATTTTATTATTTTTAATTATTTTATTTTACTATTTTCATTTAGCTCAATCCCATAACCAATAAAGGTACTTGTCTTGCTATGAATTCCAAGAAATAAAAGAAATCCTTTGGAAGTTCTATTTGGAAAGTAGAGGTGTATTCCAAAATCTATTTAAAATTCAGAGATATGTATATAACTAAATTTTAGCTGCAATTTCTAACTTCCATTCATAATTGCGATTCACGACTTCTCAGCTGTTCTTTGCTTCAGATTACATTCCTACATAGCTCTCTACCCTGTATACGTACACATGATGGGAACAACCAACTGCCTCTGTAGGGTGGAATCTGTCGGACAGTCATAAATTGTGCTTTGACAAACTGCCCTTTAAAACAGAAAGGGGTTTGTGTGTTTCCTGATTTCTTGAATCAAGTCTCTTTTTTTGGATATTGTGGATTGAACTCAGGACCACTTTTTTTTTTTTGGTACCGGGGATCGAACTCGGGTCCTCGTGCTTGTGAGGCAGGCGGCAGAACCACTGAGCTAAATCCCGCTCCCCAGGACCACTTCATCTTGATCACTGCACCACAGTCCCAGTACTGCATTGCACCATCATTACCTCAAGGGACAGTTAACGCTTCAGGGCATACTGACTAATGCTTTGCTTAACACAGTGTAGTTTCCTACCGATTTTGGTGTGAAACTGAACCACACCTTCGGTTAACCATCCTTGACGAGAGCCAAAAATCTAGCTGTGAGCTTTAGAGTCATCTCTCAGACTTGAACGTGTAGGTGGATGGCTATCAGACTATAATGGCACCGATGATGGGTTTCAATGGTACAGCAAGGAAATTCTGTTTTTGATCTTGAAAAAAGTAAAAGATAATTTATCGAGAATAACACTGCTTCTGCAAAACAGTAATGGATCTACCAATCTATTAAGTAATTGTCCAAGTATCACAGACATTTGAATATGTAAGGAAAATTAAAATAATTTTCTTTGTTTAAAAATGCTCCTGTTATACACTTTCTTAAGAAAGTGCCTCCACTGCAGAGGCTTTAAAGAGAAAAATTATACCAGACTCTTAAAAAGAGAGAGAGAGAGAGAGAGAGAGAGGGAGATGGATGTATGATGAAAATAAGGAAAACACATAATGCTAGAAACTAAAATCCACACTGTCCACATGCATGCAGAAAGCTGTTTGCTGTTGCTGTTGCTGTTGCTGTCAAAAACATTATGATGGGAACTCAGGTACAGCAGCAAAGGACCAAGGTCCAAGAAGCTCAAAGAAAAAGAAGACCTTAGAATTAAGCTCCATGATAGCAGGGGCATTGGTATTTTCTTGCTATGTACAGGATTCATATTCAATAGTTGTTGAATGAATGTAACTGTATGTTTACTTTAAATGTACCAATAAACGTAATGTAAATAAATAAATAATAATAAATTGTTGAATGGATGGAGATATGAAGAAAAATTAAAAGATGATACTAGAAAATGAAAAATAGAATGACTATCTTGTGCAACAATCTTACTCCTGGGTATATATATTCAATGGAAACAAAACTGATGTACCAAGGAGACATTTGCACTCCGTTTACTGCAGTGCTATTCACAATAGCCAAGATATGAAATCAACTAGGTGTCCATCGATGGAAATTATGCACAATTGCATGCTATTCTGCCTTAATAAAAAGGGAATTCCATCTCTTGTGACAACATAGAAATTTGAGGACATTATGTTAATTGAAATAAGCCAGGTATGGAAAAATAAATACTACATAACCTCACTCTAAAAATTCAAATTCATAAAACTAGAAAGTTAAATGGTGGTTACTAGAGCCTGCTAGACAGAAAAGATTGGGCAAATATTTGGTCAGGGGACACAAAATTTCGGCTAGATAAAGGAATAAGTTCAAGATGTTAATAATAATGTATTATGTACTTGAAATTGCTAAGAGGAGATCTTAAATATTTTCACCACAAAAAATAAATATTTCCTATTTACATTATCTTGACTTAGCCATCCCATGATATTTTTAAAAATCAAGTTGTACACCACAAATATATACAATTTTTAGCTATTAGTTAAAAATAAGAAAACCCTGTGTATTACAGCTACATAGCTATGTAGAGGTACACCGCTTCATTCTAACAATTGCAGCCAAATATTGGCATCTTGAATAAGTAAAATGGATAAAGAATTGGGACTCATGGCCCGAAAAGTTAACCAGAAGGTGCAAGAACTATCTCTTCCTTGCCTCTGTGCTTTCTGGCATCTAGCATATCTTGGCCACTACCTACAAATTACACAAAAATTAAAATTAAGATGCCTAAGGCAAGCAGTGAACTCACATAAACTAGAAAGGATATTTGTTGTTGAAATAAACCACAAAATTGGACCAAGGCCTTGAAAAGGTTAAAGTTGCAGAGTAAGTGGCAGTTTTCCAAATAGTTATGCATCCTGAGCTCTACTTGAGAAGGATCTTTTGTGAAATGGGTGCTGGAGTGTCATAGAACTGTAAAGGGGAATAAAGGTTTCTGCTGTAGTAAAGCTCAAATACTTAGGGTTCTTTCTCTAAAGCTTTTGAAACAATTTTCCAATGTATTTGTAATGTTCACCCTAAGTTTTACAAGTGCTATTGTATATTTTTATGGAATATATTTTATGGAATCTACCATTCTCATGCAGTTCAAGGAAAGCACCCAAATTTTACACAAGATGGCAGCCGGAGGAAGCAAGCCCAGGCTAGCTGCTTAACCTTCCTTCATCTCAGGTTCCTCATCTTCAGTGAAGAGGGTGGTTTCCGTGATCTCTAGGGTCCACTTAAAAATTCAATAAGCATTTTAGAAGTGTCATTAACAGTTTCAGGCTAGCTTTAGAATTTTGGAAATGGAAATGTCACCTGAATAATGAGAACCAGATGCCATTTGGAAATTCTGTCATGATAGTTCTTGAAAAGGAAGCTTCTTTATTTCTATGGTGACATGGGAAGGCAAGTACCTGATGAAGACTTCTTTCAACAACTAGAAAGTATTTAGCATAAGACAATTGCAAAGAGGAATACATTATGGAAAAATGGAAAATGTTTACTTCTTATCAATGTTTTTGTCATAAAACACCAGAGCTTCCTACCCCAATTAATCTAAATATTTAGGAGGATGAACTACATTTTCTTGAAGTAGGATTAGGGCTAACAGTAGCATTAACTAATTGATCTCTTATTCAGACCTGTGATAAATTGATTGAAAATATCTATTTTCTGGCTGTTTATGTTTAAACAACACCATTTCCTAAGAAGAAACTTGTCAGTGAAACATTTCCTAATTTAAGAGGAACATTCTGAAATAAACCTTTGAAGAACTCTCAATGAATTACTGAGCATATAACATAATTTTAGTTTTCTGAGCCCTGCATTTTCATATCCTATGATAAAATTGAGAAGAGGTGAAAGATTCACATTTTTTCATTTATCCATTTTCATTTACTCTTCAGACTATGTGATTCTGTCTTTGTTCATGATTGCTCTTATAAAATGAGCTTTTCTTCCTGTATTTTTCCTCATAGCTTTTTAAACTTTTATTAATTGAGCTGTAATGTACAAACAGTAAATTGTACAAATCTTAAGTGTACAGCTCAATGAATTTTTTACATATATATATACCATGTTAACCCCTGCCCAGCTTAGAATATAAAACATTTTCATCACCTAGAGTTCCCTTGTGTAACTTTCTAGTCAATAACCCTCTGCCTTATGGAAGTAGCTAGCATTCTGATTTGCTTTCATGAATCAGTTTTACCTGTCCTTGAAATTCAAATAAATAGATTCCTACACTATACACTCTTTTGTGCCTGGCTTCTTTCACTTAAAGTAACATTTCTAAGGCTCATCTATGTTATGTGGGTATCGGGAGCTGGTTGCTTTTTATTGCTGAATGCAAGGATATGTGACAGTTTGTTTACCTGTTCACCTCTTGATGGACTTTGGGTTGTCTCCATGATTGGGCTGTAATGAATAAAGATATGGTGGATATCCTTGTACAGGTCTTGTGGACATAAGCACTTGCTTCAGTTGGGTACATACTGTTGAGATCTACAGGCAGGAAAAAAGTGCACTTTCTGAGCATTCTCAGAATAATAGTCCAAATCCAGCATTCAGATTATTAATGAGAAGATCTAACAGCTTTCTAGAAGATGCCTGTGCATACATAAAGGAAATGCATGTCCTCCACAGGTGCTGGGAAACCCTGCTTCTCTGCCATCAAGGAGGTTGTTCTCTGAAAACCAGGTGATGTTTGAAAGCTCAGCTCTCCTAACAGGAAATGCATTTTTTAAATCATTAGCAAAATGGTCATTCAGGCCTCTGTAGGATTTGATAACCAATTAAGACTATGTCCTGTGCCCAGAATCAAGCAGTAGACTTCAGCCTCAACAAGACTCAGTCACTTTAAAACCCATCTCCCTCCATCCAGACAATCATCTTTCTTTGATTTACAGTGTCTGGCCTTCAGGTGTTTAGAGGTGCTCTTCATTTAGCCAGACAACAGTCACCCCCAGAAAGCTATTTCCAAGGCTACATCACCCTCCTGCCATTACCCACCTCCACAGCCAGCCAGCTCCCTGATGCTTCCTGCTGTGAATCCATAACACACCCTGGGTCGTATTTGTGTCACTGAAAGCAAACCTTATAATTCTACCCCCAAAATGGAAAGAGAAAAATGCCCAGCAGGATCAAGGAGAGAGTCTCCTTACACAAATCTTTTTTTCTGATAAGAGGTGACCCATCTCCAGAACTGGAGATTTATGTATGCATTTTGACATAAATCTGCATCTGTAATTATGAGTCATAATGATCTTTATAGGCTGCACTAAACTGGTGAAGAAGAGTTAGTGTTATTGACAAAGCATTGACCTGAACATTAGTGGAGGAAGAGCTAATTATTTTATTTCCTGAGGGGTGGGACTTCTTTCCTAGTTATGAATCACTTTGAACCTGGGCCTTTGTGAAATACCTTTTCTGATCTAAAAACAAACATAACTAAGCTCCCCAAACACATCCTATATCTTCATATAATTACAGGTATGTAAAAATTTCAAAACACATTCTAGAGTTATTCTTTTATCATTCCAAAAAGAGTGATCAGATTTCTCTAGGGGCCTAAAAAGGCCGATCTATATTTTGTGAAAGCTAGTTGTCTATGAGACACGCTCTCATGTCGGAAAGACCAAGGCCTATTTTTAGCTGGGCATGCTGGGATTCAAATGTGGAGCTACCATTAGCCTTAATAGAGCTCTGTGAAGCTGACTACTGTGTCTAGGCGGCCCAGAAAATGTACTCTTTCTAGCTACAGAAGGCTAAAGAGAGCTTTAAATCACAGCCTTATCATACTTGCATGTTATCGGCAAGTCTGCCTAAAAATAGAATCTCATTACTTTAATTCTACAGTATTCTTAGGTTAGCCAACCTTTATTATTAATAACAGCATTTCACATTTATATAGCACTGTCTGCTCAAGAGAACTTCACAAATTATACACATAAAACTTTCCTACCTTAATGTAACAAGCTATGGGTTAAGAGGGCAGGAGGCAGATGGTAAATAGTGGCTCCCACTCTCTAGCCAGGTACTGAGAAAATGTCACTAGGTGCCTCTAAACAAAGACACTCTTTGAACTTGAGCCATTTGTCCAGTAAGCATTTTAATTCTGTGAAAGTATGTTGTATTTTGCACTGATGACTTGCAAGGCTCTGGGGACAGTCATGGCTACCCCAAGAATAATTAACTACTTCTATGACACATTTTGTGCTTATCTATTCAGGTCTTAGCTGACTTTTGGAAACAACCACCACAATAAGTATGCATGCTTTTTTCTATCCCCCAATCAACCAGGGGGTTCTGAGAAGAATTTTTTGTTGTTGTTGTTGGTTTATGAAGCCACACTCAGCTATTTAGAATGGAAGGAGGATGGAACACTTTGAGTTACCTTTAAGCTTGTGCCAACTGCTTTCCAAGTTTGTGTGAAGAGTTAGTGGAGTTAGTAGGCATTTTTTTCTGGATAAATGTAGCATGGCTGTGTAAATGCTTCAAAGCATAAATAGTGTTACAGGCAAGATTCACGTTCAATAATGTAGCTGAAAAACTGTCTGTATGGGTGTATGCATGTGTGTGCACGTAAAATGAGTGGTGGGAGAGGGAGGGAGCTGTGTAGAGGGAACAGGTATTCAGAAGCCTGCATACAGTGGAACACGCAGCATAAGGGTTACCAGTCTCTGTTCAGTGTCAGTGCACGTCATCTAAGGAAGAGCCAAAGATAGGTCTTCCACAGCCACACACACTTATGAAGGACCTTCTCTGAGGCAAGCACTGGTCTAATAATTAGATAAGAAGAACCACCTCTGCTCTCCAACCAGCTTGCACCCTAGAGAGGAAACAGGTAAGTGAGAGGGAATGTCAATCAGTGGGAGAAGCATTTTAATAAAGATGGAGAACAAAGGCAATTTGTATAGACCCATAAGAGAGGAACATGACCTGGTTTTGGATGGCCATAGAGTGCTTCCTGTAGGAGATGGCGTGCAAAGTAGCCCATCCAGGAAGGAAAGAGTAGAAAGTTCCTAAAGGCAGAGAAATCATCAGGTATAGAACCTTTTAGGCAGGAGAGATACATAATTCTAGAACTAAAACAGGACAAAAAGACTGGAGCATATCTATGAGGGGAGGCATTGAGAGCAGAGGAAGGAGCAGAATCCAGAAGAGCTATGTGCAGCGCAGGAAGGAGCCAAGGCCCTGGGAGCATGGAGGACTTCACCATGTAGCATTTTCATGGGATAGGATCAAGGTCCCATTTTGTGATATGGCCTGCACGTTAGTTCCAGTCATTGTGCCTCATGGCGGTGCTTCTGAAAATTGTCAACACCACACATTTCCTCTTATTTCCCTTCTCTTTTCTCTCTACAGACTATTCTAGCACTAAGGCAAACTAAGCAGCCTAGTGCTTCCTGTGAACTCAGAAGGAAAATCAATGATAAGACCTCTGAGATACTGTATCGGTTGGTATCAAGGTACATTTAAGACTCCCAGCTGCTTTTCTGACACCAGTGTCTCAGAGGTAAATCCTACGAAAGTCAGCATCTTGTGTCTTTTGATGGCCTAAGGGATGGGAAAAGGGACAAAAGGGGACTGCAGCACCCAAGGGGCATTTCTCATACACTGACCATGACAAATATGTTTGTTCAGCCAAGAAAAGGTGAGCCTGGAAGTCTGATCTGGACATGAACAGGTAATATCTTTGTCTTTTAGAGAAGAAAGAATGCTTTATGAAAGGCCTTATGTTGGCATTCACTCCTGCCATGGCACCTGGCAATGTTGGCCAAACATTGGTTCTTTCCATCCTGAAAGCCTTCAGAGGTGGCTGGCCCCAGGCTCACAGAACATCATGGTGGCATCAACACCTCTAAAGGCTTCTGGAAGGCATCAGTTCAACTGCCTTTCTTCTTCCTTGCTGTTTTCTTACTTAACCTCAAGGTCAGGGAAGAAGATTTCAACTTCTTACAATGCTTTCAGAGAATATACTGAAATTGTAACCTAGATACAAAACAGGAAAATTGGGTTCTTAGGAACTGTTCCTTCCCCTTGAAAAATTTGCTTCCAGAATCTCTCTTCCAGATGCCAGTAAGTTTTCTCAACTCTAAAATGGTGGCTTGAAGGAGAATTTAATTAAAAAATCCATATAAAAAGTTCATCATAGACTTGGCTATTAGAGGAAGCCCTAAATAAATGTTAGCTACTACCTGGCCTGGTTCCTGTGAGCCAGCCTAGTTTAATATATTTCTTCACTCCAATCTAAGAGTCTTATACCTAATATAGCAATTCTTCTTTGTCTGCCAATTTCCAAGGATATTTTGGAGTTTTGGTACTTTTTTCGTTATTGTGTCTTCCAACAAATAATTATTATATTCAATACAGTGTTATCTTTTAGTAAATATTTTTGAAATGAGGACTTTCTGCAAGAGAAAGGACCCATTCTTAGACTACATTTGATGAAGCTATATTCATACAATGCATCATAATATGGTAATTTGTTATCAAGATTCATAAAAAACACATTTTCAGCTCATCCATCTATCTCATTTCCAGAGATCATTTTCAAGGAAATCAACTAGAATGTAGGAAAAATATGCTTATTGTATTAACCACAACACTAAGGTTTTTCAAACTTGACAGCAACTTAAATATTTATCAGAATTATTGTGGTTAAAGTGATACTGGTACATCCAATCAACGGAATATCAGCAACCAAACTCTGAGGATCTATTCAGAATTTTCAGGATTTTGGGGTGATTTAATTTGGAAGGAAGATTTGAAAGAACAGACTCAGTGACATTTCTGATACAGCTCCCTTTTGAAAGAGGATATATTCTAAATAACGAGCCCATTTTGCTCAAATATGGGAAAAATTAGTAGATGGCTCTATAACTGTAACTATCAATCCCCAGGAATGATAATCTCATGCTTCCTGGTAAATCAGTAGAAAACCACTATTTACCATAGGCTATGGAGACTAGCCAACTTACATATATAATTTCATTGCATCTTTACCAAACCCAGGAAGCATTATTATCCCATTTTACAGATAAAGAAACTAGGTTCCAATGCAATGCAAGTGACCTGTTTGACTTCAAAGCCAGTCATGAAATTGCCCTGAGGATTGGATGATCTTGGGGTATGAAGCCATGATAATCTCTACATATATTGCAGCTGTTACTTTTACAAACACACACAGCACTGCCTCCAGAAATGTTAAATAATACAATTTCTTCAAAAATAAAAAGTAATGCTTGGCTTGAAACAAAAACCATTGAGGCCACGCAGACAAGTTCTAGGAAAAGAAGTCCACCCATACTTTCAGCCAGCAGAGCCTTTTAGTAAGTGAGACTGCTATTCTGTGGCTTGGTGCAGTTCTTGTGAAGCTGGAAGTAAAGGGGAACAATGCTTTTGGAGGATGTGGTGCTATTCCCCTCAGGAAAGCCTCTGTGAGGAAGGACAACTTGCCCTCAGAGAACTGGATTCTGATAGCTTAGAAATGAGGAGAAAGGGAAGGAGATCATTTGGGCAAAATGGAAGACCATGAATAAGTTAGCTATGAGGAAATAGTCTTAACAAATGGATTCATTAGCACAGATGTATGAACTGTCATTTGATGAAATTAAATGAGGCAAATATTTAATGGTGTTAGGTTGTAGCAATCCAATTAAAAATAATCAGTTTCCCTAGAATATGAGCGTTTTTTAAAAAAATGGAGTCATCTCAATGACATATGAAGCCATCCTTCAATGAACACAATATTTACATTTTATTCAGCTCGAGACTTAGTTTTAAATGGCACATTGAGCCAGTTTCCCCCTTTCTGTTTCATATTCAATTATTGACCTTTGTCCCCTTCAGGCAGGCCTACCTGATCATCCCAGCTCCCCCAGGAGATGTTCAAACTGCCCACCACTGTGTCAGAGCCCGAGAGGAGAGAGAGGCTGGGCTGCCCCAGGATCTGGAAGCAGCTCCCATGGGGCCAGTCTGCAGCGGCCAGCGAGCAGAGACTCAGCTCAAGAAAGAAATGCTGGAGAAGAAACCCTCACTTTATACCTGACAATCGCTGAAGTCTTTTCTATTAAATGGAATGTGTGCTTATGCCATTTATATCTTGGTGCATTATTTTTCTGTTTCTAGACGTTCTAGGACAGTCTCCTTATCTGAATTTGAAATAAACTTTATTTTGCCTTTCATGTCCATTTTTCCTCTTTATTTTTGGGCTGTTTTCTGAGAATTATGGCAAACAGAGATGCCTTTGACCTGTTTATAATACAGTTTTTCTTTAAATGCTAGGGCTTATTTGAAAGAGGTGTTGACCAAACAGGTAAAGTTCAGCTTGCTTGTTTTCCTGGCCTAAAATGGTAAGGCACACAATGTAACTGATGGCCCCAAAAAACTGCATCTCCACAGAGTGCTCAGAAGAAAAGCACAAAATGAATGAGTGCCACAAAATAATTGCACGTCTCGGAAACTTTCCTCTCCGCTGCTTGATGAGCTCTTTGCATCTCTTCATGGAATCTTTTTTTTTTTTTTTTTTTTTT
>NW_022900938.1:19618639-19627042 GCF_012274545.1 Fukomys damarensis
GAATTTTTTTTTTTTTTTTTTTTTTTAGAAAAATGGAACGAGACACTTTTTATTTTCCCTTCCTTTGGAATCTTAGAGGCTGTTTAATCTCAAGTGAACTCAATTCACATTTCCTTCAGTGTTAGCTATCAGCTCAGAACACTTCACCCACGGCATCACACTGCCAGTCAGCAAGCAGGGACCTAATTAGCTCTTTGCTTTAATGGCAATAGTTAAATTTACATTATTAATTTAAATATCATGGACTCTGTGGATTTGAGCACATAGCTGACATAAAGATGTAAAATGAATAATAAAGAACTGAAAAACACCAGAGTCATTATTCCCATCATGTTCAAACTTTTAGCTATAATGATATCAATTAAAATTCTAATCCTAGCAAAAAGCTTTGCTGGTTCTTTTGTTATAAAAGCTGTAGTTATACTTAAGAGGGGGGCTGGAATATTCGAGTTATGCTTTGCAAAGCATGGTGGTCACATAGATCAGGAGACATCACTACAGTTTTAATTTTATATTTGCTTTTTAAAATATGCCTACAGGTTAAACCTATAGCAAGTTCTTCGGCCTCTGGTGCATATCCTTAGTTCTTCCTGTGTCCTGAAGTGCTGCAATCACTCTGCAGTGTCAAACCCTGTTTGGGCTGCAAGACAGATGGGACTTTCAAAATGAAATGTACCTATGACTGTTTGCTACTATATATATAAAATGTCTCATTTAGTCTCATCTGTGATTTTCCAAGAGGAAAATGTTTCCAGGAGCAATTTATCTCAGTCCTACGGGTTTATATCACTGAATGACCATCTGAAAAACAGGCCCAGAATCTTTTCTTAAAAGAGAAACTGTGAAAGTGCATTACTCAGAGGCACTTTCATTGCAAAAATTAAAGGACATAGAATAGCTTTAACATGAATTAAACATTAAATATAGAAAACTGAAAATATGAACTTCAAATGTTTTCATTGGGATATGAAATCTTTCATTTGAGTTTATAAAATATTATATATTGTATCTGTGGAAGCAAAACAACTGGAAGAAGAGATAAAATAGACAACAATTTATTGGACATGTGCTCCATCCCCTGCAAACTCTTGCAATACCCTGATCTCTAATCTTTTATTTATGGCCATTATTATTATTATTATGGATTGAAGATGTTAATTTCCTCTTTCTATAAATAAGTTCCTTAAGGTCAGATCTGTATCCTATTTATTTTTGCCTCCCTGACAATGGTCAGCACTTGGGAGACCCTCGGTGATGTTGGCTGAATGAGCTAGAAAAAGACTGGTGACCGGGGGATAGTGTAATGGTTTATGCATCAAGATCAAAGTCATTGGTCTGTTTTGGTTGTGGAAAATACATTATTCTAATTTGGAGAGACCAACAGTGATTTCATTATTTATTTGGATCAAAGGTCCTGCGTTCAAGCCATACAAGATCTTACTCATCAGTGGAGCGACCTGGCCAAGGCTCAGCTTCCTTGGCAGCAAAAGAGGGAGATTGATGATCTCTCAGAGAGGGTTATGCAAATGAGAACCCTACATTTCTTTTGGTAAAATATCATCGAGATAACAAAACATGTAACATTGGTTTGTAACCTGGAAATTGGTGATAAAAGTGTAAAAGATCACGCCCACTAATAAATGCAGTTGCAAGTGGCCCTCCAGACATGGTGGCAAAGTATAAGGATTAAGTCTAGGAAGAGAATAGGCTGTATTGGGACCATGTAGTACTTTTAAAAAATGAGTTAGCAATACACATTGTCGTTGGATGGTAGCTTAGGTTAGTAGCCAAGGATACAGATGCCGGAGTTAGAATCCTTGGGTTCAAAGTTTAGAGTCCTTTTGAGGATTAAATGAGATAACTTACATAAAGCTCTTAGCACAGTGCCTGGCATTGGGGACCCCCTAAGTGCTAAAGCTATTATCAAATAATCAAATTGCATGTCACTCATTACTAGCTCATCTGTATGTACAGATATGCTTTTATTGTTTCAAAAGAAATTCTGTACATTTTTACCTCCAGAAGACAAGGACTCTCCCTTCTCCAAGGGCCTGGCCCCAGGACCTGCAGTCTAACTCCACGCTTTCTGAGTGAAGGAAGTGTTCCCTCAGACAGCTGAGTTAGGTAGAAATATTACAGGCAGTCACATAGGGCTAGGTCTTCGAGAGAGTCAGGACAAAGATGAAACACATCACAAATGTGGCTATAGACACATCTGTTGGAGACCAGGCTTCAAGATAAGGATAAGATGACCAGACTTCTATACTTCCTCAAAGGACAAACAGTAGGTCTAATGAAGTCTAGATAGACGTAAGTCACCCCAGTGAGTGATCAGAGACCTCTGAACCCATCATTTCCTAGGAGAATCTTTGTTCTTTCCATCCACACGTGTTACATGACTTGTTTCCCAACTGGACCACTGTTACCTAAGTGACTATACTCATAACCTTACTGGTTGATCATGGCTATAGCCTATGTTGTATCCATGTGGGTTTTGCTCTATAAAACTCATCAGTAAAATGGGGTCCCCAGCCACTCATTCGAGACCCCTCTTGTCTCTCAGGAGCTGTCATATCAAAAATATCTTTTTGCTCTAAACTTCCTTGGTTCCTAGAACTCATTCTTTGATTTTCGGAGAACACAAGCTTGGCATATCAGACAGCTAACAGGTTGGGAGATATAGTATTTTCATATTTCATCTCTGGTGTTATTTCCTGTACCAGAGCAGTCTCCAGAATAAGATTCAAAACTATTGGGTCGGTATGTCAACAAGATTCAGCAAAACTGTCTATAGTTCATTGTTTGTACGTCAGGGATTTGAACTAGTAGTGTCTAGTGGACACTCCTACACCACCCTTTCTAGCCAAGCACTTGCGAGTGGGCCCATCCAAGGCCACCATGACAGTGACCATTTGGTAAGGCTTTACAGTGAGCGAAACACAATACTAGGAGCTTTACATACGTTATCTTATTAATCTTACCATAACCCTCTAATGTGCTGCTGTTCTTATTTCCTTTTTTACAGAGAATGTCACTGAGGCTCAAAGAGCTGAAATTAATTTGGCCAAAGTCAAACAGAGAACACTGGTGGCATTATGGTTTGATCTAGATCACGGAGGCTCCCAAGTACACACACTGACATTATATAAGACTGCTTCTGTGAAAATGCTTAGGAGGTAAGAACTTAAGATTTTGGAACTCTGGGACTGTGCTGAATCTTTTAAAATTTTGAGATGCTTTTGGAACTGGAAGTAAGTCTCAGTTAAAGTGGTTCTTCTAGTTATTAACTCTGGGCCCCTGTTTTAAACCAAAGTCAATCCCAAATCTTGTACACACAGAAACCTCCAAGTGGGCCAACCTCTTTTCCCTTGTCTTCATCATCTGCCACCTCTCATAGTTCCACTGTGTTAAAATCCATTGGACAGAGACTACTTAGCAAATTAATAAAAGAGAAAGCCTGACTTTCTCAGCTGAAAAAGATTAATCCATTTTTTTAAATTTACCTAGAAGATATGGAAAAGAATGAGATTTATTCGGCAACTTTCTTCCAGATAGGTAAATATTACACAAATAATGGAACTAATGCAATTCACTGATGGTGAATAAACTTGTCACTGTGGATGTTGTTTTAACTCTGAGACCAATTCAGTTGGAGATTCAATAAATAAATTCTTCAAGAGTACCACAAGATGCCTTGCTGTTTAAAACGAGTCCTAGATAACTAGCAACTTGACCCTTTGCCACCTTGAATTCTTGAATCCTTGAAACATGCTTTTGAGAAATGTGGAAAAGAATTAATGTTTCCATTTTCTTGCTGGAAAAGTTGAGGATAGGTGTAATAAGGAATGATTAGATGATCTCATTTTTTCTCAGTTCTATAGGCATTCCAGCTATCACTTTATGAATATCTTCCAAAAATATGTATTTTTAAAATTTTACAGTCATTTTTAGGGTCATTATTCTTGGGTCATATTTTTTAAAATGATCAGCACAACTGGGCTTCATATGATTTCTCTGACTCAGTCACAGTTGCTGCTGTTACCGCAGATGAATTTGGAACTCGCCCTCGTGTCCTGCTCTGAAGGGCTTCCGCTCTATTTTCAACGCTAGCCATTCTGAAGAGTTTCATTCTTTGCAGGGGCACCACTCCACGCATTATGTACTAGCTGCTTCCTTCATACCAAGCTGAAGGTCATTGTTTTTTGAGCCAAAATTGGCACTGAGAATAGAAACGAATGGGAAAAGGATGTGTATTTGGGTTCACACCATGTTTTTTATGCCCCCGGCTCCATGGCATGCAGCACGTATAAGGATTTTTATTTCAGTAAATTTAAGTAGTCCTTAAAGAAATAAATATGGAAAGAAATTGAATTTTGGAAAATAAAGAAACTTGTATGAAAGAGCAGTGTATGTTACCTTGATGCAATGTAATTCTCTGAATGGAAGAATTTCTTTGAGAAAGGAAAGCGGACTCTATCAGCCTCCCTAAGCTGCTTAGACATTGACTCTCAGAATTAGGGGGACCTGGACAAGAGGGGAAACCATTTCTTATAATGCAATGGATAATAATTCTGTACTCATGCCATCCAAAAGCCCATGAAATGCTCTTTAATTCTAGAATGTCTTATGTAGGATTTAAAATGTCTAGAGGGATTTGCTAGGAGAGTTGTTTTATTTTTTAAAATAAGGACGATAGACCAGAACTGATAGGGTCTTTTCTTCTTTGACTTTAATAAAAAGGCCTGTTTTTAATATGATCACTAGTCTGGCAACTGTGTTTCCTTTATTATTAGTGTTACCACTAATTATTCACTGTAAATTTTATGCCCATGATGCTATAGTACATAGCTCCGTATTTCTGGGCTACTTCAGGCTCTTCTCTGGGAGTAATTTGCCTTCTTCAGATATTTGATGGATGACATTACGTGAAAGAAATATTAAAATACTCCAATGAACAATGTATACATCTATTGTGCATTCCACATTAAAAGAGTCTAGAAACTTGTTATGAATACAAAGCTTTGGTTCATTTGCTTTCTCCAAATCGCAACACTTGCTGAATGTACTGTTTGTTTTGATGTAGACTGTGTTATTTATAAAAAGTCTGCAGAGGAAGAAAACATAGGCAGTATTGTTCAAAGAATCGTTAGGGAGGTATTATTTCAGATAATAATGTAATTAGATGCTTGTGGAAATAAATGTAAGTATTCATATTTTAGCTATTTCTATAGGAATGTAGCTGGGGCTAATTAAGGGAATGTCAACTACTTTATATTATTTAAATTTATTGTTGAACTTGATAATTTATCTGAAATTGCAAAAATGAAAACAACCTCAGCCCTGGCTCAAAAGCACTTCCTTAATTCAGGGTCAGATAAACACTCTTTATAATCATATACTAAAATTCTAATTATATAGAGCCTTCTAGATCTTAAAAGGAGTCAAAGGCAAAAGAAAATTCCCCACATATCTGCAATGTTCAAAGTATCCACTTTAAAAGAGAACTTTTTATGTCCAATTTATCCTGACAAAAATTCTCGTGGGCTTTTATTTCAAAAGATGAAAAATGAGCCATAGCAATCAATGGTGTGTGTGACTATTTATCTGTTTACACCTATCCATGTGATCGCTAGAAAAACCAGATTAGACTTTGAATGTGATATGAAGAATGTATGCTATTCACAAGCCCATGGTCCTCAGAGGAGAAATAGGTTAAAAACTCAAAACCAAGTTTTAGAAACCACACATTTTATTTCTGTGAATAATAATTCAAGGCCTATTTTTTTCAGGTAAAATATACATACCTGATTTTTAAATAAACCTGTTGTACAGAAAATCAATTTGCAGTTTAGAGTTTTTCTGAACCCAAAATACCACAAAGCAAATTATTAAATAATATCTATTTTAATTTGGGTGACATTTGTCTATCTGAAAAATACCTCTGCATCTAATTTTGATTAATTAAAGAAAATCATAAATGAACTGGAGAAGCCTTTTATTCTGTGGCTTTACCTTCACAAAGCAAAAAGCTTTTATAAAATTAATAGTGGCCCAGAATCATTCTCATTTAATAGTTCCCGATTTTCACAGACTGGATTTCCTTTAAGAGAGTATGCACCTGTAGGAAATTTTATACAGCAGCCACGCTGCCATCATCAGAAAACAAATTCCTTTTTGAAAGAAAGTAGAAAATACACAGTGGCATATATGACTCTTTTATGGCCACATCTGCACAGCTCAGGGAAAAGTTTGCAGGTATGTCTGCTGATCCCATTACAAGGCTGTTATGAGAGAATAAAGTTGCACCTTTGATGGGCTTTTGCAGTGAGTTAGAGGTCCCCCGTCATTAGAAGTTTTGCATGTCACTGAGCAGAGCAGATTGTAGACCCAGAAACACTTTATGAAACTAGCTGGATTTTGGTCATTTCCATTAAATATCAGTGGGCCTGTTAAATAGAGATGGAAAAAACACGCACGCACACACACACAATCACACACACCAGTGGCAAAGGAAAGCTTAGCTTATTTCTGATTTTCTCCTCCATGTTAGCAGGTCCACTGTGCTCATAACAGTGCTATCAGGACACTGCAAAGAACAAAGCTGCTTTCAGAAGCAGTAAGTGATTTCATTCTATTAATGTCCAGGTGATATGTGAAGCCCATTATCACATCACTAGTGTGGCAGCAGACATTTCCTGGCCAACCCAAGGTAGCTCGAATGTTTATGAAATGTGTGACTGGAAAAGCAGTCCTCAGAAACCCTGTTCATTTCCACCTACTAATGTCACTGAATGCTAAAAAGAACCAAAAATGGCAAAAGAAGATGAAATTGAATCCCACATGCAAGATCGCAGGAAACGTGTAAACAAAATCTGGAGGATTTAATGGAAAGATTTTGGTAAAGTGTTTGCATTCCAAGTGCAGTGGGTCCCATGTCAAGAGAAAGCCAGGCATACTAAAGGGAAAAACCGATAACGTTAAAAAAAAAAAGTTCCGGCTCATTGTCACAGATCATTGCATGAACAGGAGTCACCCCTGATGATTTTTCTTGATCTCTACAGAAGGACATCTTATAACATTGGGGCCACCTCGGAGGTCCCCAGCTGGCTATTTTGCCCTGCAAAATCAATGTAAGTTATAAGCAAGAGAATCAACTCCTGGATACATCAAGTATATTGAAGTACAGAGATAAATAGGCCTAAAACAGAATCCGCAATAGGATTAAAAATAACCACTGCTATTACAACTTTAAGGAGTTACTGGAAAATAAGGCACTTATTTTTGTTTAATATTTTGCCAACAGTTCCAAATGCAAAGAGCTCATAATACCCAGAATTGTAATTTATTTTCTGAATAAAGAATCCAAACTGAATAAATGGAAATTTATTATTTTCCAGAAGGCAACAAAAGTCCATTCCATTAAGCTGTTTGTTTTTTTTTAAATGAGATACGTTACTTCAGAAATAGTTAAGATTTGAGTTCTAGGTAAAATTTTTAAAAATCGAATATGAATGCAATAAAATCAACATTGATTATTAGAAGTAAATGTGCTAATTGAGCCTGTAAAACCTTTTAAGAACTAAGAAGAGAAAATTTCCAGTAAAACTACAATAAATTACTACTAAATAACCAGAATATTTGTGTGGAATTTAATGTCAGTACATCAACTTCTCTTTAATTAAAAAAATAGTGAATTACTGATTCAGTCAGGAAGACTATTCCAGTAATATTATAAGAGCAGTGTCACTTTGGCACGTTTCCTTTCATCTTGTATTTCATTATGTTCTAAAGAAATTCACATTTTAGATTTCTTATGCTTTTAAGAATTCATTTTTAATCACCACTTTTTTAAGCTTCCAAGTTTTCAGAGTCAGATATATACTGTCCTCACACTAAAGTGAAAGGAAAAACTACTTCTTGACAAATCTTATCTTAATATTTAACACAATTGTCTGATAGAAGAAATCTTGTTAACAAGTTCAAACAAATAAAAAAGATTCTATCTATTGAGTTATTATCAGATCTGACCCAAATTTTCAGTAAATTGCCTTAAATAGGCAAATGTTAGTACGTCCAAATCAGTGATAAAAGCTTCCTTTAACCAGTGTAGTAGCTGCTTCTAATTTAGGATTGAAGAACCCTGGCATTAAAGCTGAACATTAGCATTCAGATACTTTTATTTTAGAATGTTTCATTCCAGGACATTCTGTGAACTCCATGTAATCTGGAATCCACTGTCTGAAGCTAAATTTAAATGCCTTGAGACATACTATTTTTCTCTTTAGAGGAAAAAGGAATTTTGGTCCTTTACCAACAACAGCTGCTTCTATGTCTTTCTCGCTCTCATTTAGTCCCATCTTTTCTACCCAATCATCTACCTCCTAGCCTTGCTCCTGGGAGTAA
>NW_022900938.1:19627499-19665571 GCF_012274545.1 Fukomys damarensis
AAAAAAAAAAAAAAAAAAAAAAAATCTGTAACTAATTCACATTTCTGGCTTCAGCCAAACTTGCGGGTTTTTTCCATCTGCTCAGGGAAATAACAGAAATGGAGACATTTGAAACTGGGCAACAAGCTGCCTCCATATATCTTTATAGACTGAGTCCTCTTTCCCCCTCTTATAGGCCACATGGAGTAACAGTGTTGTTCAAGATTCCTGAAGGCACCTGGAACTCCTAAGAGAAGTGCCCTGAGAGGACCTCAAGCAGTTCTCACTTTCCTCATTCACCCCCACTGGTACCTGAAGAACCCACCTAAATGATAGACTGAGCAACGCTCTACCCAGAATCTACCTCAAAGAATATCCAGTTCTAGTTGGTCATTTCAGTACAGGAAACCAAGGCCCAAGCATGTGAAGAGTTAGTAGAGAATTTGGACTGGAGCTCTGTCCCTTGGTCTCCATCCCAGAGATCTCTTTCCAGTACACAAGTTGCCCCATAGTTTTTAGGGATTGATAGTGTTGCTGGTTGGTTTCTTCTGAGGAGTCACTGGGTGAAAGTCTTTAGGTGGTTCTAGGAGTTTAGGCATTACTGGTGGTCTGTGGTCATCCAGAGTTCCAGATCAGCTCCTGAACAGAAATAGCTGCAAACCCCATAAGTTCAAGGCAGATGCTTAGACTCAATGGGATCTACAGATTCCCAACTATCACCCAGGTGTGTTGTCAGGACATTACAATTCATATAATTGTAAAATTTTCTGCAACAAATATTACTTTTATGATAAAAATACTGTTATAAAATATTAGCAGTGATACTAATGCCTCTTTTAACATCACTATGTAGTTTATGATGACTTTTCCTATAGACATCTCACCTTATCCTCATAAAAATGTGACGCAATATTGGTGTCTATATTTGCACATGAGGAAACTGAGGCACAAGAAGGATTGAGAAATTTGTCTAAAGATACTTAGTTCTTTAGGAACTAAGCAGAAAAGGAACCCAAACCCCCAAGTGCATTGAACTAAAGGTTTCTTCTAATTCTCTATGAGTGCATTATAACTCCATCTTACTGAAAGTATACTTAAGGAATAAAACTGTACAAGAAAACAAATCAACAACAACAACAATCACAGAATCAAGGAATTCAATAATTTACTTACTACCAACATAGCATGTACCAAACCTCATGTAACATTTAGGCAGCAGCAATGTTCTTTTCCACGACACAGCTTAGAACTCACTGTAATTGATCAGGGTTATGTTCAAGTCAGTGGAACACAAATTAGAACTGGGGTGTCTGGGAACTTGAAGTGAGTTATAATGTGTGTTTTTGCTTCTTATTTCACAAGAAAGCCTTTCTGTCATCCACAGCTTTAGCAAGGAGGGAGAGTTTCATGAAGAGCCACTGTGGGGTTCCTTACATGGCTTTTCTGGGAGGATTGCACACAACTGCTTTTACTGACATTAAGCTGGGGCAAAACTGCGGCTTCAACTAGGGAAAATTAAAGACTTAGGGTAAATGGCTCTGTCTTGGTCATTTTTACTCATGATCTGGTGTCAATTTTCTTTTTTTTTTGTACCAGGGATTGAACTCAGGCCCTTGTACTTGCAAGGCAGGTGGCAGAGTCAGATGGTGGAACCACTAAGCCAAATCCCTGGCTGGTGTCAATATTTGATTGTAACTTTCCAGATGTTTTAATTTTCTGGAAAGAATAGAAACTGTATTATATGTGCCTGGGTAGACACACACCCATACACTCACACACATGCACACACACGTAAGTAAACATTAATTGGAGGCAGAATTCTGCTTTAAGGGTCAATTCTGCCCCAGATTTCATGAAAGTAATAGTAGTATGATGATGTTTTAACTACTGTTTTGATCCTTGGCTTATTTTTACTTTATTCATTAAGCTTTTTGTATGTACTTTATTGTTTCTGTTTTTCTAATTATTTACATTTCCTAGCACTTCTTTTTTTCTCTCATTGAGTTTATTGGTACACATTAGGTGAACAGTACAGTTACATTCATCATTGGGCTCTTGTACCTTTATGTGACAGGTCTGGGTTCTCATTTTTTCCCCTTACCCCTTCCCTCCTTTCACCCCCTCCTCCCTTCCCTATTAACAAAAACTTTATATTCATTTTTTCATTTTCTATTTTTTTCTTTTCCCTTATTTCCTTTCCCCTGCCCTTCCCACTTCTCCTACACCTTTAGCCCTTTTCTTCCTATTTTGCATTGTCAATTATACCATTAGGATCTTATTTATTATTACAGTTTTTCACACCACAGAAACTATTCAGTATTTACACATGTATGACTTATTTATTTCACTTAGGAGTATATCCTCAATATGCATCCATTTTCCTATGAATAATTTCTCATTCTTTATGGCTGAGTAATATTCCATTTTATACAAAAACCACATGTTCTTTATCCAGTCTCCATTTAATGGGCAAACTGGCTGTTTCCAAGTTTTAGCTGTTACAAACCGTGACGCTTCAAGCATGGGCCTGGCACATTTCTAATATAATTTTCACGTTAGGCCATGGGTGTCCAACCTCTTGGCTTGCCTGTACTGCACTTCATGAGGAAGAATTGTCTTGAGCTGCATATAAAACATGTAATATACTTAATAAGTGTAAGGACATATTCATTGGATTCAAAGCTTTAAAGTAGAATCCAATATACTCAGCTAATTTCTTTAAAGTGCTATTGTGTAAGATCATTTTACAAATTATAAAGCAATATACAAATGCAAGATAATATGAACATTAACGTAATTCATTAATTAATTTTACATACTCATTAGCCAAGTATTTATTTTTACTCATCACGAAGCAGCACAATGCCAAATATTGGATAGTGTCAAAGTTTCCTGAGACCCCTTTAGTTCTGGTTTGGGATTGTAAACAGTATTTTATCCAGTGAGTGATGTCTCTTTGAAATGGATCCCAAATCAAAAGGGTAACATACAAAACCCTTCCATTTTAAATTTGGAAACAACTGAATTTGAGTAAAATTTTGAATGCATACCTTCCTATTCAAAACAAAGATTAAAATCTCTTAGCCTATTCATCTAAAAGAAATCCTTGGTAAGCAAAGTCTGCATCTACATAGCTCAAAGTAGTGTGGGTATTTGTTAAGTGTATACTTAATTTTTATCATTGCAGAAAGCAAATTAGAATACTTTATATCATAAGAAGATTTTTTCTTCTTTATTCCTATTCATTTTACTTATTGTTTTGCTGTTAATGTTGGGTATTTTGAGGGTAGTTTGAGAACTGAATAAATAAATATTTTGGTGAATTATATTGACCAAATAAACAGAGTATGTGGGCTATATGTATTCATTCTTTAACTTTGCTTTGTTTTGTTTTTTGGATTTTGATGCCCCTCAATCACATTAGAATCATAGTATTAGACTCTGCTATTTGAATTTCATTGTTAGAATTTTATCTGGCTGAATAACTTCTATATTACTTTATTATTATTTTATGGGACTTTATTGAATACTAAAAAAAAAGAAGCAGAAAGTGAAAATCATTCAAGAAAGCTATATTTGGGATCTATAGACAAGTACTCATTTTACAGTTTCTGCTTATATTCTATATGAACCCTGATGGCATCAAAAGGGATACTGGTGTTCCATTTTGTTTTGTTTTGATTTTTCTTTTTTAATAATCAACTCGTGAACACAAGTTTGAAGCTCCTTGAGAGTAGCAAATTTATCTTATTTTATTTCTCAAGCACATAACTAGGTCTGGTCTTATTTGTTAAATGAGTATACTAATCGATTATGGTAACACTAGCAACATCCACCCAAACTACAGAATGAGGATCCATCTAGGACTAATTGACATTCAACAAGAATTTTAAAAATCCCAGCAAGCACCAGCATCTAGCTTGAGCTAAGAATAGGGTCATGTTATGATGTTGAGCACAGGGAATTTTGTGATGTTGCTCATCCCAGAATAGTGATTTCCCAAACACAGTGCTGTGTGAATGTTTACAGGTCCACAGCAAAAGGAAAGAATTTCTTTTAAGAGAGACAATATAGGGACTCTGTCCTAAGTTGAAGTATATTCCATGCGAAGTATTTCATCCCTGCATTATGGTCATTTGTATTGCAGTATAAATTTTTTTCCTTCATATATGAAATAAGGGGAAAAACGAAATTGGATGAGTTTTCTCTTTTTGGTGAACTGAGAGTGGGAGGAGTTGGCCACTTTGTTAGTCCTCAAACTGGTGAGATGCTTGGCTTCTTCATGAAATGCCAAGGTAAGGTAACCAATGGACCACAGAACGTAGCCCCACAACCCGCTCTTGTGACAGTAAATGGACCTGTGAACACAAGTACCAGGGAGTTGCTGTCACTCTCATGACTGCCTGCAACAAAGGTAATGAGGAGCCACAACTCCCCTCTTGGTGTCTGTAACTTTTCCTGTGCTGCTGACCACAGGTGAAGTCTGGATAGTCTGCTTCCAATTAATCTCAGTGCTCTTGGGGGCTGAGCTTTTAATCAAGTTTTCTATACTAAATGATTCATTGCATTCTCCTTTCTTGGAAAGTCTTCAAAATCTCTTGGTCCCCAAAACCAGGTGGCATTCAAAAGCATTGAAGTTGGGAAGGCAAAAGCAGGTCATGTCTCATGTGATGGCAAAGGCATTCGCCAGCCTCCCTATACATTGTTCTGCTGTTCGTGATGGGATGCTAATTTTCATCCAGAAAGTCTAATTAGTCAGGAGATGAAAACTCCCCATACGACACAGGGCTGTTTAAGATCACACTGTCTACCCTCATTGTGCACACATGTGCACTGAAATTGTTAAAGAAAACACTCTGATGCTGGCATTCCAGCTGCCTGAGAGTTCAAAAGCCTAGATTGTCATGTGCTTGTTGCTATTATTATTCATATTGAGAAGACCTTTTCATCTTTTTTTAAGTTGGTCCAAAAAATTAGGGTGGTGCTTTTCTTTAAAATAGCCTGAACACAATTTAGGAATGAGATAACATCTGTCACAAATGAAAACTCTAGGTTGTCCTTAGTCACTGAAAATTCTCCCAGCAGTCTCAGCAAAAGCAGTCAAGCCTGGCAGGCAACTGTCCTATCTGGGTAAATACCATGAGGCTAGACAAATGAGGAAACTGAGCTTTGAACAGATGCTCCCCTGATCCAGCATAAGGCATGGTTAAACAGCAAACTCAACTCAATAAGATCATTGTTTGGCAGAGAAAAAAAAATATATATATATGCAATGTCAGAGCATCCCAGACTTGCTTAGCTATGTGTCTGAGAACGCTGAAAATAGCCCTTCCTTGCCATGTGATACAGATGTACAATGTACTAACCTGGTTACCCCTATTTATATCAGTAGTGAATGATGAAGATATGTTTCCCAAACCTTCCACCATGAGCAACCTAACAGACATGGAATTCGAAGGGTAAGAAACATATGTCCAAGGGAATGTAGACTACCCAGATGTTGTAAATTAGTTGCCAGGGCAACTAGGTGAGACTCTATGAAAAAGAATAGAGTCTGTCTATGAAGTTAACTCCTAAAGTAGCTCGGACGCTGCTTTTGACATCTAATGACATTCTGCAAAGAAAGTTCTGGAACTAGAATTATGTTCTAAATTCTGCCATAGAACTATCACTTTCTGAGCCACGATTTTGTTTTCTAGGCCTTCCTCAGTTTTGTTATCTGTAAAAATAGAGAAACTAGACTTGATCCTCTCTAAGATCTTGAGCATCTTTAACAGGTTCCAATTCAAGTTTATCAAATATCAAGAGAAGATGATTAAGGACTAGCAGAGTTTTCACAATAAATTTATGTCAGGCTCCTCCCAGTATCCTGAACATCATCTCCTGAGAGACCACAGCCTAAGGATATGGAGAAGTGGATCAAAATGTGAAATCTAATCTTTGACTCAGAAGGGTCTGACACTCTGGTTCAGGAGTAGGACAACATGCACAAAACCGCCACGCAGGGTAACCAATGTCAAATGACAAGTGTGGAGTGCAGACACTACACAGCATTCACAGGAAGAAAGTCCCAAGGTTCAGGGCAGAAAGAATCCTTAAGGAAGAGGTAGACCTTTAGCCTAAACTCTGAAGGCAAGCAGCTAAATTGGAAAACTCAGAATTCTTGCATATCTAAATTTATCATGTAACAACAATTAATGTGAATAGTTAAGGAAAGCCCCATCACTATCTGTATAATTATTAATATCATAAAATTATTTCAATTTATAAGATATTTTTGTCCAGTAGATATTTCATAATTAACTACAAATTCCCTTTAAATAATCATATCAGACAAGCTAACTCATGTATATGTGATACAGTAACTAATTTTGGTTTAAATAAAAATTTTAAAATAAATTGGAGATAATTGTTGAAAACTATTCCTAACAAGCTACTAGAATTTTTTCCTTGAACTTCCAGTGAGTGTCTTCTCACCATTTGTAATTCTAAGGTGAAACACAGGATAACAAATAAAGCAGTTATTTGACAACTATAAAGAATTCTGACCCTCTCCTTTGATCAGAGACAGCCCGGCAGATTGTCCCCACAATAAAGGCTTGTAGTGGCTCTGGTCTGGACTTGATTTTCAGCCTTTTTTACCTGACATATATGGTGCCAAGACCCGGGAGGAAGGTGGTTGATTAAGTGACAATCCCCTGCGGAACAGGGTTGATTGACCTTTAGGCCGTCTCCCCTAGACCACATCTGCCGAGCCAAGACCTCATTGGAGCTCTCTGCCTTTACCACTGATGACAATAGGCACCCACACTGGTCACTGATTATAGGGTGAGTAGGCAGTTTAGCTTCCCTTTACTTAGGTCCTCTGTCTCATTCTTGTTCTCTCCCTCTGGGGACTTCTCAGAATTCCAACACTTGGTCAGAGAATCCCTTTTTGCCACTGGGCGCAGGACCATGCCCCTGGGGGATGCCCCATCAGCCCAACTCCTCTAGTTCTCCCTTTCCAGGGACTGGCTTAGGGAGTATCAAAAGAGACAAAGACATTCCTCTCTTTTGCCTCCTCCTAGGGAGCTAACTCCTCCTCAACCACCCTAACATGGGCTCACAACAATCCAAACCCCCTCCCTCAAAGCCTCTTGGCTGCCTCCTGGCACAATTTCGTTCCTTTGGATTGTTGGAACCCAACTTTAATTGAAAATGACACATTTTTTATTGCAACCGAGTTTGGTCTCAGTACAAAATAGACAATGAATCTCAATGGCGAGAAAATGGCATTCTTGATTTTAACATATTGCACAGTTTGTGCAACTTTTGTCAATGCAATGGAAAATGATCAGAAAGCCCCTGTATCTGAGACTTCTAATTACCCTCTCACCCTTCCCTCTATCAAACCTGTTTGCCCTCTCAGGTACTTCTAGCCCAAACTCTGTCCTCCACCTCTCTCGACTCCCACTTTTGATCTGGTGTATCACTCACTGCTCACACCTCCTCCACCCTATAATCCGGCCAGCTCTTCCATTTCCTCCTGCACTTCTTCACTTCCACCATCTTGTGACCCTTTCTAACCTCCACCATCTTGTGACCCTTCCTCACCTCTGCCATCTTGTGTCTCTCCACCACATACCTAGTCTCTCCCTGCTCCTTTAGCCTCTCCCAAATAGGAGAATGAGCTAACAACCACTTCTCTGCTTGCTCTTCCTTCCCCAGATTCCTCAGAAGAGAGAGGAAAGCAAGTCTGCAAAAAAAAAAGTAAAATCCTTTCCTGGCCCTGCCTATTTACATATATATATCAACAACTTGTTTGGCAGGCTGTATTACCAAGAAATTCCATCAGGCCCTACATAAATATTGGAAAATAAAATATAAGGTTTTAAAACAATTCAAAGAAAATGTAATGCTTAAGATTAAAGACCAAATGCTAGGTTTCAGTCCAGTGCTGGTAACAGGCTACTTGTTCCACAGTAAAATCAGCTGCAATGTCCTACCAGGCAGGAAAATCTTAAAAAACAACTACAACAACAAAAGCATACTATAAATTCTGGCTAATTGACAAATGTACCTTTCATCTTCAACTTAAAATAATGTTTGATTGGTGGTTAGCTTCCAGATGTTTAATCGATGTATTTGAAACATTTCTTTTACACTGCAAATTCTTAAATCGTACTTGCATGATTAACTTGACCTTCTCTCTCCTTTCTGCTTACAGATTTCTGACAATAACTATAATACAAGATTATGCTACTGTTATAAAGCAATTTTACTCCTTCTGATTTTAATTGCAAGAGATCTCAATTAATTGACCTGCAAAAGTTTTGACTAATCTTAAGAGATGTTATAATTCAATTGGCCAAATATATTTGAGTACACTCTAGTTTCATAAATTGTCTTATATGTTTGTCTGTGCCTGTCCAATTGTTTGTGTTTGTCCAATTGTACTTTTGATAAATGTTAGTAAAGGCATGCCTTCCTTTCTCCCAGGTTGCTAGCTATGATATCAAAGATTAATTTTGATTGTAATACACATTGCTGTCTACATTCAATAACTCAAAAAGTATATATATATGTGTGTGTATGTGTGTTTTATTGGTTACAAATAAATTATTAATTTCTACAACTTGGTTTTACAGGTTATATAAAAAACTGTCAAGATAATTAAGATATACCCCCAAATATGTTGTTATATAAAATGTTTACACTGGTTATCATCAAAGGGTTGAGTTCTAAATATGTTATTGTGATATGTTTATATTATTGGTCACCTTCAAAATATATTTTCTGTGGAAAAACAAGGTGTAAAAAAGTTCCTTTTGGTATCAAGCTACATTACAGGACCTAAGGTTTCATATAATTGTAATAATAATAATTATTTTTTTTCTGGTGTGTAAAATGTATTCATGTTTTCTGACTATACAGGTCTTCTAATATATTGTTCACAGCAATAACCTTTTGATCCAGTATTTGCCTTCTCTTGTGCTCCACCTACTCATGATTACAGGTACATTTGTAGGCCCATACACTTTCCTTAGATGGCATCCTAAGAAAGGTAATAACTTAAGTAAGAGTTTCATCATTTTTTGTTTTTAGAGGGGAATAAATACATTTAGCAATGGTTATTTTATACTAAGATACATATCTAAGCTTGTTACAAAGATAATGTCATCATGATTGTCATGCTCAAATATTATTATGTGTGGCTCCTGATTACAAGTTTTTTCTGTTAATATTCTATGGGAAATCAACTACTAGAATAACCATGATTGATAAAAATAATAGCCCTCTAGCTATATTTTAGATTCCAGTGTGCTTGCTATCTAGATAAAGTTATGATAGTTAAGCTCCTACGGCACTACTGATGTCAATAATCTTCTCTTCTGGGTGTTCAACCACCAAAGTGAAGAGACCAACACCAAAAGGTAACTGGGCTAAGAAGACTACCAATATTTTGGGCCTGGCGCTCCAAGCTCATCAAAGATCCAAGGTATGAAGGTACCTTTTCTACAACACCTTAGTCTTTGATAAGTCACCCAACCTCCTGAGCAGGGAGACTGCTGGACACAAGAGAACAAATGTAATGTGTGCTAAAGGAGGGTTACCAAGAGAAAAAAATCTCCCATGCTTTCACTGAAAGTAACTTGGTCAAGCAAGGCCATGACCCATCCTGATGGGTGACGCTGACATAGGAGCTGAGAGGCTGTATGCATGGTTCCAAAATAATGCCTAAAGAGACTTAACTGGCCTTGACAGATAGAAAGAGGTTCATATTGATGAACACAGGTCTCACTTTAACTTGGTCTTAAACATCCAGCAGAAAAGAATAACCAAAAAAGGCAGTCAATGAACAGGCACTAGTGATAGACTTTTGAGGCCTACCACTCCACCTCCCTATAAAGGGACAGATTTCCAAGTGGTAAACCAGATAACCCAGTCTCAAAAAAGGCTACACCACCTATTTAATAGCACCCTCCGCTATCTCCCTGTCAGTATCTCAGACTGTTGGATGTTTATGTCCATTTATTCCCACTCCTTCACTCCAATTCCTGTTCCCCTAGGTCTCCCATTCCCTACACAAACCACTAACCTGACATGCACAGGGCAAAATGACAACATCACTTGCCTTGCTTGTTCCCTCTTTATCTCAGAAGAGTGCCCAGTCTGCCTATCCAACGGCCTATATACTTCATACACATCTAGAAGGCATTCTGATGCCTCAACTGATCTGAAATTTTCTGTTACATAGTGTTTCTCAGCCCTCCCTTGACTAACTATATGGAATCCCAGATGTTTGAAAGTACCCTCTCATGGTCAAAGGCCAACAAGAGGATGGCCCCCTCCTGGTAACTTTCTTGACGGAAGTGGGGGTCCTCACCGGCATGGCAATGGGTATAGCATGTACCTCTACCTCTACACATTTCTATCAGGCATTATCAATAGAGATCTCAGAAGACATGGACAAAATAAGCCAGTCCCTAAACACAGTGCAGGACCAGATTAATTCCCTAGCAGCTGTCTTGCTCCAAAATAGATGTTCCCTCAACATGCTAACAGCAGCCCAAGGGGAAACATGCCAGATTCTAGGTGAAGAGTGTTATTTTGTTAACCAATTAGGCATAGTCAAGGCAAAGGTTAAAGAATTACAATAATCCATTGAAAACCTTAAGAAACAATGGGGTACATGGGGAATGACCCAAGATTACACCTGGCTCCAACAGATTATGCCATGGCTACTTCCCTTACTGGACCTGCTGACCTGTGTGTGTCTTCTGGCAATGGTAGGCCCCTGTCTGTTTCACTGTTTTCAAAATTTCTCGCAGGACCGCATGAGGGCATTTACCAACCCAACAGTCACAGGACTCATCATGGCGGGGTATCGGCCACTGCAGCAGAGGGAAGAAGCCCCCACCTTCTGCTGCGCCCACCAGATCCAGGTTTAGCCCCAACCTTTGCCCCTTTGTCAGTTTGAAGCAACTCCAGAAGAAGAGACCTTCACCCAATAACCATAAAACAAAATCCTGGAATGTTCGATTCCCCTTGCCTTAAGATGGCCGCTACATAAAAAGAATAGCCTTCTTCCCATACTGCCCTGCTTCTCACCTAAAAATATGGCCTCTTCCACTAACAAGAGAGAAGCCCCTCCTAGTGATGTCACAAGCTTTCCCAATCCCTAGCCACTACATTACTCAATCCCGCCCCAGTTCCTATAAGCCGCACCCCAGTCCTATAAGAAGCTCTCCCTGTCTCAGCCATATTGCTCTCTCTCCTTTGATCGGAGATGGCCCGGCAGATTGTCCCTACAATAAAGGCTTGTAGTGGTTCTATTTTTTTGTTTTTTTTTTTTTTTTTAAGGCATTAAATACAATTGCAGTCAAATTTTTTTAAAAAAGTATTCTGTGCACTTCAAAATAAAAGATAAATGATAGGAAACAGGGAGATAGACTTTGGGAATTTGGTGATGGGAATAATGAGAGAAAGAGCAAGGGAAGGGAAGTAAAAAGGATCAAGATGCAATATGTATATTTTCCAGTTGCCCGTGATGAATTTATTTATTTTGCATTGCAAACATATACTAATAGAAAAGGGGAAAATAACTATGCTGTTGTCATCACTGACCTTTTAAGTTTTAAATTGGTGGATATGGTTAAGAAAGTAGATCTAACCATTGTTCTGCCACCACATAGCTTTATTATGTTGGACAATTTCATTCACAACTCAACAAGTTTCAATAAAGATACACGCAAAAGGTTCCTCTTGGCAAGTGCAAAAGGAATGCATAGGACATGTCCCTCCTTTTGGTGTCCCCACAAGGATTACAGTACCCAGGAGAGAGGAGAACTTCTGCTGGCAACATCCAGGGTGAAACAGAGTGCATCAAGCTGTGAGCTAGAATTACAGGATGAAGACTAAAGTCACGTAATTAAGCCATCCTGGGTTTGTACCTCTGATAATGTTTGAATGATACATAGATAAATAAGTGTAAAATGGGAAAATACTCAGAATTAATGTCATACCTCATTTCCAATTAGTCTCTTCTGATCTCTGCCTCACTCTCACCACCTGGCTTGTACATGCTTAAATCTGTAGGTAAACATGAAATCAGTTTACATAAAAGCACTAATTACCACTTGAGGGTAACAAACCAATCTTTTCATCTATTTTTAAATTCTTATTGTGAAGCCTTAAAATATACCTCATTTTAAAGCATCACTGATTCAATTTTAAAACATTGCCAAAACCTGCTTTGCTAATCTGCAAACTAGATAATTCTTCCCCAAACCTCAGCACACTCAGCAACAATTTAATAGCAAATATCTCTAGTGGGACCTCGTATTACTAAGATTCTATTACTTTTTATATTGCCAAAAAAGTGCTAGTGCACTCTAATGCATTATAAATAGTTCCAACCAGGCAGTGCATCTCAAAATATGTGAAAGTTTATTTTTTGCACTCGGTAACCTGCAATTTTTATCTTGTGTATTTATAACCTATAATGTGCCCTTCTACAATTAGTACAAAATGTAGATTACTAATCAACTTCCTAAAGTTTCTGGACATTTTGTTTCTGTTAATATGATTACTAAGGGTGTTTAGTTGTATGCTTACTAACCCAATCTTGCTACTGGATGCCAATTATAACCATTTCTTAAAATAATTGCATATATGTCTAAAATCGGCTCTTTTAATTATATTCTTCTTAGAATATAATAAAGGCTATGTGCCCTTTTTTGATTGAGGGTATTTTGTGTTCATGCCTCTTAAAGAATTTCGGTTTGAGGTTTAAGAGGCAGATATAAGTACTGTATGCACTTATTCAGTAATTCTTGTGAAACATCTTAAATGACCTTTACAAAGTGTGTGCCCACCCAACAACTGTGATGCGTCATATCTTGATAGAGACCTTCACATCTGTAAAAGTGCCCAACTTTTGAAATGTTTGAGTTTTTCCACATCATTTCTATTCCAAGAAGACGTATATGAAAGTTTGTCAATTCATATATACAAAGATATTTCCACATGGGAGAGATTTTACAGCACTCGTCAAGGTATTTCTCCAGCCATTTCAGGCTCGTTCTTGTTTTAAATGCATCCTTACTCATTTTGTTTGTGGACACTATGCTATTTATTTATTTGTAGTAAATGCTATTCATAATACAAATCAGTCTTAACAAACTGTTCACATTCTTTATCAAGGGTGCCTTGCAAAATGCCACCTTGACCACAGAGCAAATCAGCTGCTGACATTTGCACCCAGTGTATACTGACACGTCAGCGGCACGGAGAGACAGATAAGCTCCAGTCTGTGTTCCCATGTCCTACAGGAATTCTCTAAGGGTCACGGAATGAGACTTTTTTGGCCCAATTCTCTGCTCTTTCTCTACCTTTCTCTGCTTCTCTACTACATTCTAGTATATGCGCTGCCGAAGCGAGCACTCTCTACTACATTCTGTATTTCTACATTCTCTATTCTATCCCTTTAAAATTCCCTGTCAATATTACTTACTGTCTATTTTTTTCAATTTATTATGAGTTATAATTGTCACAGGAACTAAAATACTCCAACTTTTTCTCTCCTGGAAACAGATCTAACTGGCAAGCTGGGTCATAAGGAAGGGACTCGTCGATGTACTATGAAACACGGGATGCTAACTGGAAACTTCACCTTTGACACACAGCAAAGAGCCTACACGTTGGGCTGGTTCTGCCCACTGGGATGAAATTTTCCACCCCAAGGAGGGAAGCAAAAAACAGCTCTGTGCTCTTTTTGGAGGAAGTGCAGTCCTGCTCCCATGCTGTTTCCATGGTATAATCAAGACTGCATCCAGAGGAAAACTCAGTCCCTGACAAGGCTAAAAGGACACAATTTAGTCTCTGATGCTCTAGTCAAGTGCCTGGCAATGACAAAGGACCATACAGCTTTTCTGGGTTTTCAGGGAGAAGTTTCTCTTTTTTTCAGCTTTAATTGAGTTTATTGGTACATTTTAGGGATACAGTACAGTTACATTCATTGTTGGGATCTTGTACCTCCACATGACAAGTCTTGATTCTCATTTTTTTCCCCTTAGATAATGAAAAGATGGAAATAAAGCATTTGCAGATGGGGAGGGGAGGAGGGGGTGAAGGGAGGGCAGGGGTAAAGGGAGAAGTTTCTTTATCTCCCAATTTCCCACTTGATTTCTGACAATCTCACCACCTACTACTGTTCCAAAAATACATTTGTGCTATGGGCATGGTGACCAATGAGCCTAATGCCCAGCTGCTCAGAGTCATGGACAATTCAAGCTCCTTCTTTTACAGACACAGAAAATGAGACCCAGAGAGCTATATGATTTTTCAAAATTACACAGTTATGTAGGATCTTCATGCTTTCTTTATGGGCTCAGAGTGGGGGTGAGACAGTGCTCCGGACAATTTTTATTGCTATTATCTAGATCACAAGTGACAATCAAAACCAAGGTGGCAGGGGCAGAGAATGGAGTGGTGTATTCAACTTTGGTTTTCAGATGTCATGGGCAGGGGGAGGGAGGCTTTATATTATTGATCATGAAAGCATCTCAGCTCAAAGAAAAACTGTTTGACTTAAAAGTTAGTCTCCTTCTAGTGAGGCACAGTTTGGACTCCAGAAATGAGGAAAAGCCATGCCAGTGTGGACTACTACTGGGGGCAGCAGTGTAGTGGTAGAATGTGAAATAACACACAGCCAAGTGAGCTCTGACTCCTCCACTGAGTAGTCCCAACTCACTCTGGGACAGCCTCCCCAAATTCCCTCTTCTCCCTCTAAAGCTCCTCTAGCATTTTTTTCTATACTCCTGGACGGGCTCACTGTCTCCTCCTTCATCTTCCTCGCTTGTTTTCTTGTATAATTGTTCCTTTTTTGACATATCAAATTTGCACCTCTGCTTTTAATTGTTTGCAGGTATTTCTTCTTAACCCTGGGAGTGATCCCCAGTTCTTTGGATTTTTCTCCATCCCCAAAACCTCATATGTACGTATGCCTGGTGGTAAAACCCATCGGATATTAGACCAATATTAACATATAAGAAAATCGTTCAGAAGATAATTGTAAGTGATAGAGCTAGGAAAAAAGATGAAGACATTTGGGTTATAAAAAGGCAGTTGGCATTTTTCCATTGGCCAATTGCCTGATTCCTTAGTGGCCTTGAACCTTCTTCACTTATTTTCCTGTTGTTTTGTTGCTTTTCTAGAAATTATATCACTTTGGATGAATGAACTCTAAAAACCAGTGGTCTGAATGCTCTTTTAGGATCTGAAAGTCACAATATCCACATTGGTACAAACTCAAGTTCGTGGTTTTCTAATACACCTGCCCCTGTCTAACCAAGGGGAAATTGGTGTGTAAGGTGAGGAATAGTATATTTTAGAACAATTTCTCTCTGAAGAATACAAGAATGAGGTAAAGTACTCAAGTCTCACCTTTTCAGAAAACCCAAACTCTTAATGCCACATTTTTCAGTGTTTTTGTTTTTTCTTTGTTCTGTTTTCTGTGCAGGAGATAGAATCCAGGGCCTTGCAAATGTTAGGCAAGCACTCTAGCCCTGACCTACATCCACAGCCATCTTTCTCAGGCTTTTACAGGATTGTAGGACCATGTCTTCTTCACATCACTGTATTTTATACATAAAGAAGCTGAAAATTGCAATAATAAGAATCATTTGCTCTTTGAGATTTTTAGAAACTAAAATGGGGTAGAGAAAATTAATTGGTGTAAAAAATAACTTTTGTCTGGCTGGAGTTTCTTAAATAAATTTCTGTTTACTATATAAATACGAATGCTACAGATCTTTGTGGGAAAATAAGCATGCTAATTTACAGAGAATATCTATTCATAGTGATTGTTCTTCAAAACTCAACTACTAGATTGTGAGGCCAGTGGCCCCCCAGAAAACACGTTCATGCAAGCAGATCACAACAGGGAACGTGGATGAGATCGCACAGCTGCAGTTGGCTTCCTTGAATGTCCTCTCTGGAAGTAGCAGAAGAATCCTAGGAAATAAATGACCTAGGCTCCAGTCTCAGATCTGCCAGTAAGCAGCTAGATGGTCTTGGGAAACATATCCAGTCTCTCCAGGTCTTGAGTTTTTTCATCTGTGAATTAAAAGCTTAAGAGCTTAAAACTTTCTTAATGCTTCCTTCTGGCTCTGAACTTCTCTAAATTCAGTGTGCAGAGCCAGCAAGCGATTGCATAATCCTCATGAATGTGCTCAGGGCAGATGTGAGTTTAACCACTGCAACCAGCAAAGCGTAGAGGGCAGAAAAGATTTACGGACTGATGCGTGCTGGAGCAGCACCTGAACAAGTGAGGACTACAGCTCCTGTGAATTCCACACACCCTTTTTACCAAGAGGACAGGATATAGAGAAAGAAGAGACTTTTTCCAGGGAAAATGAAGGGAACCCAGAAAGCCATCCTGATTCAAGAGTGCAAGAACAGAAAAGGTGATGGGTGAGAACTGCAATGATTTTAGACCTGATAAGTGCGCTGCTGAAGTCTTTGCTTGGGTCAGAAGATCCAGCTAGTGAAAGACCTCCTGTCATCTGTGACCATCACAGTGGTCAACTTTCACAATTCTTTTAGCTCTGTTACCCTGGTGGGACCAGCAATCATTTCCCCTCACTCCCTCTCCTACTACAAATGTCAAGCCACCATGAGTCCCAGGTACACAGGATTCTTTGGTAGACTCAAAGTCTAAAGTTGAAGAGAGAGATCTGGGTGTTCAATACAATGCCTGACCCAACACCCAGATGTTAATTTTAGTGTCTTAAGTATGCCAAGACCACAGCTCCCTAGACACAAATTACCCAGCCAGCTTTCCAGAGAAAGTGGCCCTGATTCAGGTGCCAGGTAAGTCAATATTCCATGATTACATTTCTCATCATTGCATCAACACCTAAATGTGCAAGAATGGGAAAGTGAGAGCCAGTTGCAGTAAGGAGTGCTGATCATGTATTCCTAAAGCAGTCTTAAAAGGACAAGCACAGGGTAACGGATTCCTGTCAAGGAAACCCAGCTGGACTTCTATGGCTGCTTTCAGGGTACAGCAAAGCCAATTTTGTTTGTGTGTTTTGTTAGCTTGCTTACTTTTTAATGAGAGAAAAAAAGATTGCATTTCCTGTGCTTCCTGTGTTTTTGTTTTTCAGCACTTAAAATATGACTCTTTTGTTAGGAAAATAAACTATAAATCTTTTAATGATGGTGCAAATGAAGAACATTATACTTCTACTCCTAGAGACATAAGAATGTCTTTTAAAACATGATATATAAAGTGATATGTACATGTGTGGGCATAGAAATTTTGAGACCTGGTAGTTAGCATAGTTCTCTAGAGGAAGAAAATGTGAATATTGATTGTACCCAATGAGATATTACCTGGGACTTACAGTCACAGTGGGACTTTGTATTTAGACTACTTTCTCACTAACTTTTTTCCTGTATAAATTCACAGACTTCTGACTATAGAGTGTGCTTACTATATTCTAAGAATCTTCAAGCCTGGTACAAGTCTTTATTCTGAAAATGAATAGTTCTGTCTTATTTCTTTTATTATGAAAGTTTTGGGGACAGCCTGTTCCCCACACATTTCAAAAAGTCTTCCTGGGTCTTAAAAACAGAGTCTTTCCTCAGTCTAAACCCATTTTTTCTGTTTGGTCCAGGGACATGGGGAAAGCTGGTCAGTGTTCTGGAAGGTTCCTCCTTATTGCCCAGAGGTTGTTAACTTTGTATCCCTTCAACCCTCTCTTCTCCTACCTCCATTCCTGTGTGCTGGGTCTCTAATTCCTGTCATCATGGCCCTCTTTCTATACATGGATTCTGTGCAATTTTCACACATATGTTTTCAGTTACAGACCCAAAGTATAATATTCCAAGACAAGCCCTGACCTGAGATGAATTTTACACAAGATTGTTTTCCAGCTGCAAATGATACTATCTTAACACAGTCAAGATAATACTGCTTTCCGGATGCCAACACAAGTTTAGGCACTCAAGACTTTTGAAATGCCAGATCTTCCCAGCCAAATTTATTTCAAATTGTACTCTCTCTGTATGCCTTCTCTCACCACCCACTACCCTCTAATGAAAGTCACTGTTAACAAATTTGTGTTTTAGCTCTTCCAGTGGTTTCTACTTTAACTCTAAGTAAGTACTCTGCCTGTACCTGTCTTTCAGCTTGAAATAAATATCATGCTTACACCTTTTTGATTTTTCAGAAGCTATGGACTTCTCTCCATGAAAGATGAAATTTTACTCACTTTTATGCTTTCCTTTTCTCATCATCTCTTCTTCAATTTGGATTAATTCATGAGTTTTTAGCTTTTCAGTCGAGCAACACTAACTTTAAATGATTCATCTATACCTCTATTTCTGTATCTAGCCACTTTTGGTAATAAGTACTGATCTTAGTACTCTTAGAGAAGAAAGTTAACATACCTCAGCATCTCTGGAATTCTGTCAAGGAATAGCTTTTACAACTATCATATTTTCAAGCTGTTTTACAAATATTATGGCTTCTGATATTATTGTTATAAAAACATGATTTATTGCAAATACAGGAAGATGGAATCCTCTGTCACCAAACTTACGCTATTCAAAATACAATGTTCCAGGCATCACAACTGGATGGAATCTCTATTCCTAAACTTCAGAAATCCATCAAAATCATGCCACAATTTAATTTACTTTTTATTTGAATCCTGGCTTTTGGACAATACTATAAACACTGTAACTGGGTGCGAATAGTTGAAACAAATTAACTTTAAAAATTGATTGCAAAAGTCTAGGGTTAAGTCTCAAAGGAAAAAGCTAAAGATGAACCAAATTTTCATTTTTTAGACTATGAACCTAGAGGGAGACTGAGAATGTTCGTTACTGGAAGAGCCAGTTTGGATCACAGGTGAGGACTGGGGCACATTGGCTGACAATTTCGGGGAGGTATTAATTCCTGTAATAGAAAACATTGTATGCAATGAGCACAGGACGATTCTCCAAATCAAAGTCCAAATGCTGTCACCAGGCGAAAGAACAGAAGCAATGTGGACAAAACAGTAGCATGCATGATTACAATAGTGCATGTCACGTTTTAATTAATGAATGACTTAGAAATTATCGATCGGATATTGTTCTTCCCCATCAGATTTTGTGTGCCACAAGGAGGTTTACACACAGTGTCCGTTCTGTTAATGCACATGCCTAGGAGAGTGTCTGCACATAGTAAGCACTTCTTGAATGTTGTGGAATGAAAGAAATGTTGCAGGCTGCTGGAATATACTGTAAATATTGTATTTATATCAGTTTATTTGATTAACAGCTATTTTCAGGTAGCTGAATTACATATTAAATAATAGACTGCTCTTTCCAAATGCATGTTGCCCTGGGGAAAAGAAGGCTGTTTTCTATTACAGGAAGGGTACTTCTCTACACCACTAGATTAGGGCAGGAGTACGATCTTATCTACATGCTTCCTAGACATAGGATGGGACAAAATTTCCAAAGTACTGACCAACAGTCTGAATTTTCACTGTCCATGCAGGACATCAGAGTTGCAGGCCTGAGGATCTCTGCATCTAGCACTTGCTAGGAGCAATATTTAATACCGAATCAACTACCTCCACTGTAAAGGTCTCTGCTCTCCCGAGAGCTCCATGGGGCTTCTCACTCTTCTCTACACCACTTGGTCTACTTCTTAAAGCACAGTGCCTGCCTCTCCAGCTACACAACAGGCTCCAGAGAAAGTGTGTCGAGTTCATCTTTGTATCCCAGAGCCTGGCACAGAGCTAGACAAATGAGAAGAACTCACTAAATGCTTACTGAACCTAAGTAGCCACCAGGAAAGAAAGTCTTGGACAAAGAAGTATCCTGAGTTCATAGAAACACCAGGCCAGACTCCAAAGCAAAAACGATTTTATCTTTATCTAGAACAATAAAACCCGCAAAAAATAAAGGGAGAAAAAAAGAGAGAGAGAGAGAGAGCTTTAGTTCTCCAAGCTGTAGAGAAGTTTTCAGTTCTTTTTCCAATGAACCCATGCATGAGCCAATCTCTCCAAATCCAAATCTGACAAAAGAAGCAACAGAGAAAGCAAATATCATCCTCTCCGAGGGGTTCATTCCTTCATACCAATCAAGGAAACCCTTAATGGGGGAGGTGCAGCAGGCGTCACTGTCTCCCCACCGTCCTCAGAAACTTAGTTTCACTTTGCAGAGGCTGTTCTTGTGGCTATGCTTGTAAAATCTGTAATTCATCTCTAGACAATAACTAATTATTACTGATTACTAAGAAATAAGTCAACAAAGATATTTTCCTGTTTACATTCTTATCAGAGTGTATCAGAACCATCTGTTTTCAAATTTGTTGTTGCTGAGCTTTTTTTTTTTTTTAATCCCAAGGGATAAATTCTCCACATTGTTCTCTGAACACACGCATGCAAAACGGCCTCTCAATGTACAATGGCAGTTTTCACTGAAACGTTTGGGTGAGGGGGAAACCCACATGTCCTATGAAAAGAAACAAAAGAAAAGAATTAGGTACTTCATAGAATTTATCTTGAAACAAAGGCTATGTTAAGATCTGTCCCACCTCTAATTGCTATCTCATTTGCGTGTATGATTGTTGGCTGTGCTGAGAATTTATCTGTGCAGCTTCATGATACTAAAGTCACTATAACCAAGAAAATATAGTACAAGATGCAACTAACACAAAGAAGATTCTACAATTTCACAGCCAATACTATGTGGTCTCTTTCCTGCATTGTTCATCAATACTAATCTCCTGAGAAATAAGCAATAACTAATTTCCCTTCTTTGAAGAGAGGTATAATTGCTCCAATGCCAAGGGAGCAAGAGTGTGAGATTTAAATCCTGGTACACACCAGAGCTACACGGCTCTGGGCAAACAATTAACCTTTGGTGTCTCAGTTACTTCATCTGTAAAATAGGGATAAGGGCTTTGCACAGGTGTGATGCCTGGACTAATTAGTATAATTATCATTACTGATGGGAAAATAATGTTGATCACTGGTACTGAATCTCATGTTAGCACCAGAAATCATTTATATCACCTCTGCACTGGATCAGTTTTATAGGAATTTGTAAAAATAAAAAGGAAAAGAGGAAGATAAAAACCATCTATGGAAGCTGAGAGACTACAGCTAAAATGGGCCATCTCTACATAGCCTCATACCTTAATGGATTTTTAAAAATAATTTTCATTTAGCATTTAGATGTTTTCCAAATTTAAGACTAAAGATGTGAATTACAAAAATACAAGGATATCTTTCAAGGTCTACCATCAACTCGTAAACTACACTGCAGCAAAATGCTTTCCAGTTCATAAGTAGGCGACATGACAAACTAGTAGAAGGTTGGGCTTAAGTCATAGAATTTTAAGTAATCAAAGTTAAGCAAAAGTATACCCTGAAGACATTGCTTACGTTCTACCGTTAGGTGTATCTTCCCCACAAGAATCCCATCTCAAATACCCAGAAACCAACCAGCATAGGCCCAGAGGCCCATGAGGCACAGCATTGGGAGACTGACAATATTAAAGCTGGGGACAGCAGAGTGTCCTTACACCAGAGCATAGGTAATGACTCATGAATTAACAAAAGAGACAAATTGAGGAATACAAAAGTGGTGTTTCTCTTGGTTCTCAGCCAAGACTCCTAAACGCTGCTGTGATTCCTAGGTCATGATGCAATGTCTACTTTTTAAAAATTACCTTTACATGTTGGCAAAAGTGACAATGAGCCACAGAGAGAAGTGTAAAAGATAGAAGGCTCTCAGAAGGCTGGTGTTCCATCCCATAATCTCTTTATCCCCCGGTAGAGCCTCCTGTTTGTCCCAGGTAGGAAACTTCTGTTGGCTTCTCATACTAAGAGATTTCCTTGCAGCAGAAAATTATCTTCCTTAAACTGAGTAGGCATCAAGGCTCAAATCTCCCATTTCTCTGAATAAATTAGCCTCTTGACAAGTCATTCATACTAGGGACTCTAACCTTTCCCCCATATTTACCTCAAAATTATTGGGAACAACTTTCCAACTGAAAGGCTGAGCCCACTGTCATTTCTGTATTATCCTCACCTATCACAGGAAATATAACAATTAGCATTTTTAGCAGGATTGAAACTGCTAACACAACTTCTCTGTGTCCTACACCATTAAACTTGATTAGAAATTCCTTCATGATTAACATTCATCTCACTGTATCACGCTTGAAGGTTAATAATGTCCGCCATCTCCTGAGAGAGGGGTAGGGGGATCATATTTATGAAATGAAGAGCAGCAGGCTATAGTCAAGAGAGGACATTTCCAGATCGATCCACTAGAGGGTGGCGTGGCCAAGCCGAGGGACTCAGAGGCAGGGTTACAGGTCCCCAATGCTGTAAGACAGCATTGTCAGTATTCCCCCTCTCTGCCCCTCTTCCTCTGTGGGTTTCCTTTCCAGTAAAGCCACTTCACAAAGAACAGAAGCCAGTGGTGACCAAGCCATAACATGACAGGGAAAAATATCAACCTATAACATTAGACGGCCTAAAGTAACAGCCAGTTTAATTCTTTGAGATCACTACTGTGTGAGAGAGACATATAATGTGACCCCGAGTTTAAAACTTTCGTGGATTCTGTAGCAGTATGTGTGCTATAGGGAAGGCGTCCATATTATATACAACACATAAAGAAGTGTACCTAGCTGCTAGCACCCCAGCTGTTCCTGCTTACGAGCCTGACCTGTCCAGGAAATGCAGTAGGACACTTTGTAGTAAATATCCTACTTGATTGACTTTTTTAGGCCTAACCACTTAAAATGATTTATATAATTTAGGAAGAAATATAAATGTGAGCAATAAAAGACAAACCTCACAAATTTCCCTTCTTTCTTTCTTTCTTTCTTTCTTTTTTTTTTTAGCCATTGAATTCATAAGAAGAGGCAAGGAACAAGCCTTTTTTGGTGTACTCCCTATAGGTGGTAAAGGGAAACATAATACTTTTTTTCCTATCTGTAATATTGTTCAGTGTAGCAAACCCTTTTGCTTGTTACAGTACAGCAAATGGGGTGTTTAATTTGGGATTCAATGTAGTCTAGAGTCAAGGTGCAGCAGTTTTATTATAGAAATACAATTTTATTGGAGGCTGAAGATTTAATTTCCACCTTACGCAGAGAGCCATAAACGGCCATGCCTATTTTACATTTTGCATAGCATTTGATATATGTAATTCCTGGCCTAATTTTAGAGTTTCAAAGGTGGAAGAGTTGCAATACGTAAATTCCAATTCCTCAATATTTCAGCCACAGATGACATTTAAAACTAAACAGTTTTCTGTTTCTTAGTCATGGATTCGAAGCCATTTTCCCCTGCTCTGTCTGAGCTTCCTGTCGCATCCTTCCCACATCCTCCACTGAGGTGAGCACAAAGCCACCAGAGAGCACCTCCGCGCTGCTGCGGCAAATTTCTCCTTTGTTTAAATTTGTCTGCTGGATGTCATTGCTGCTAGATGACCAGATGATATAGGTGGTCTGCCTTTTATTGTTCTTAGGGTCTGTCAAGGCCACACCTTAATATCTGTTCAGATGTATGTACAGTATTTGGGATAAAATGATTTATCGATGTATTGGATAAAATCATTATAAATGTATTGAAAGGACTGAATTTAAAAGTAGTCAAATGATGTTGTGTGGGAAGCTATAACAACGTCGGAATCCAAATTTCCAAATTGAGGAATGGTGTCATTCTCTTTCCTTCACACACACACACACACACACACGCACACACACACACACACACACACACACACACACACACACACACACACACACACACACACACGCACGCACGCACACTGCTGCCCTTCCATCTGCCTTTGCAGCATGTTTTCGCCAACGTTTCATACCATCTCTCTACCACCAGGTGGAGCCCTTTGTTTATAGACATCTGTCCATTTCCTTTTCCAAGATGCTACCAAATAAATAGCTCTAGAGCTAAAATACTGCTGCAAACATGAAAACTTAACACAGAGAAATAAAAAAGTAAAGATTTTCAGGCATTGGTATAATAAACCTTGCTTTAAGAGTCCTATTGCTACTGGATTTAATAGCTTACACATTTTCCTATTTACAACTTCTCCACACCAAATAGCAGAAAATAATATTGTTGTGTGTGTGCCATAAACAGTGTTGCTGCAGGTCTATTTTATGTAGCACTATCATTTTTATAATCTCAAATGTTTGGCAACTACAGTCAAAAAGAAAAAAACATCAAGTACTATATGTTATGAGCTTCAGTTTTCTACAGTCTTAAAATATGTACCTCACTGAGAAGAAAGTGTCGTCTTTAAACAAAAGAGAGTCGTAATCAGCTGTAGGTAGTACAGGGCAATGTCAAATTCTTCTCTTAGTCAAATTCACCTCTCTTCAACTTGAGATCCAGTTAACTTATCTTAGCTTTGGTTACATTTAGAAGCTGATCAAACTGCACACAATTAACAAAGGTATAATGTTTAGTTATTTTAATATTACGTTTTTTAAAGAAATCAATCAAAACCTTTTCATAAACAAAAGGCAGTATTTTTTAAAAATACTAGAATCCTGATTTGCATGTGCAAATAACTATGGAATGAGCTCACCTAAACTAGCTTGCCAATGACCTCAACCTTGATCTGGAAAGATCGTTTATTCACAAGTAAAACATTCACATTCCCTACGCTAACTCTGTCTTGGATCTTTTCTTAAGGCAGCTTACTAACTGTGACGCTGGAAGGTCTATTAATAACATATGCAGTTACCAACACTGGGAGTTTCATGTTTAACTAAAATATCATTTCTGTTGCATTTTAAAATTTTAACCAGGACTTTCTCTCTATTTATCTATAATTTTGCTGAAATTAGTAAGTGGAAGAAGATTTATGTGTGTGCTTTATTTAATCAGTGCCCGGGCCTGAGAAACCTGGCTTTTCCATTGGTGTACAAACTGATTCTGTGATCTGAGCCTGAAAACGAAGGAGCCCTTGTACAACAAAATACTGCAACCACCATTTTGCTGCCCGCTCAGACACAATGAAATGGTGGCACAGCACACAGTTAACACGTTGTGACCACAGGAGTCGCCTCGGCGAGTGTGCTATGCTCTAATCCTAATATTAAGCCGCTTTTAAAAACACTGTCATCAAGTAGCTAGAGGTATTTTCTCTTTAAATATACAGAGCATGCGTGTGTAATGCTGAAACAATCGACTGCACATTTGACAGAAGGACAGAAAAGACTGGTCACAATTTAACACTCAAGCTCAGAGCGAAAGCAAACCTAAGTGAACTGCAGTCCCCGGGAATGCTTCTAGCAGGTCACAAAGCTGGGTAATGAATTTGGCCTTGGTGATTCCTTGTATTTTAGCTTTTGCTGCTTTCAACTTTGACTTAGGATATTTAAGAGAGTTGGTGTGTTTTCATTTTTCCTAATATGTTGTAAAAATTAAACAGCAAAGACACATTCAGCTCTCACCTGGGCACCCTGCAGTGTTGTTTTTTACAAAGGGGGAAGGAAACAAGGGCCAATCTTTCCGTCCCCTTCCACATCTTCTGTTCCTATTTGCAATCATTACGAATGCTGCCTTGGCTCTTTTTAAGTGTGGAAATTATCATTTTTCTGCTGTGTTTCAGGCTCACACAGATTCCTTGGGGATATAGTGAGGAGCTAACCAACTGCACATGGGAAATGAGAATGTCCGTGGCTAGAAAAACTGCAGTGTGCGGTAATTTTCCACTTGGAGTAGAAGACATAAGGGACTTTTTTGTTTTAAACATAATGACTTGAGCTTCACATAGAGTGGTAGGTTCAAATTTGAACATGCATACATACTGAAGTGTCTTACAAAATTTAATTTGACTTCTTTCTATAAACCTTTTCACTATTTTCAAGCGCATAATAAACAGGTTAAAACAGGACACTCTCCCTCCACACACCCTCCACCTCCAGTCAGAATTATAAAAGGTGACTGTCTGTAAATGAGAAATAGCCCTGGAGGACCCACCAGCAGGTCATGCAATATGTGACATAGACCACCAGGGGCTGAACTGAAACCACTAATACTTTTTTCATAGGATCATTAGCTGGAGTTAAACAAGGTGTCAAAGTGAAAAGACGGGGAGGTTGACCCAGCCCATTATATGTTGCACGCTTTCATTTTAATTACTTTGCATTAAAAATAAACGTTAATATTTAATTTGATAATTTAAATACATTACCCCAACGCATTACTTTTCATCTTTTTGAAACGGCTCATGTATTCTTTTGTGATTGCTATCTAAACTTGATTTTCAGTGACTACTACAACCCTCTGGAGAAAAATGCAATTTAAAGTTAAGGCTAAGAAGAGGTTGTTAGTACAAATTTTCTTTACTTTTTTGAGATAAAGTCACTGACTTCTTCTGACATTTAACTCTTATATCAAAACATACCTTCTCACCCAAGATGAGTAGATTAAGCTCACAGAGTTAGTTTGACCTTGTGTGGACAGTTATCAGGTAGCAACATGTTGCTTATAATTGTGAGATGTTGCTAGGCCTTTAGGTGCGCTAATAGTTGCTTCCCTTGTTCCTTAAATAAAGCTGACAATAAATTTCAGATTGCGGCTGAGAAATAAGTGTCATGTCAGTAGCCTTCCACCAGATACCAGAAGAAGGACTGTGCGATTGTTTAGTCCAAAAATTAAGTTTCATGTTTTTAATTGGTGTCATATCCTGTCCTGAGCCTACAGGGCTTAAATCAAAGGCCACCACATTAACCTGGAAGGGAAACTTAATAACAACTCCTTTCATCCCCTGCCTCAAATGTTTTTATGCTCAACCCTAATTTTTGTTAAGATACTTTCAGACAAAGACAACAGGAAACAGTAAACATGGCAACACCATGGAAATAATTTTCGGATGTACTATTTCTCTTGGTGTTCAAAGAGTGAGTTATACGGGCCTCAGAGGAAACTGCTATATCGTTAAACCCAATGCAGACGAAAACAGCTACCCCTCCCGGGAAGTGGATAGCCCTCTTCATTTCATAAATCTTGTCTCCAAGTAGGACCAAAGCAGCCTCTCACAACAGCTTGAAACTGTGGCACACCCCAGCAATGTGTTCAAAGGAGATCGGGAATATCTCACAACTTTGGGAGCAAGGATGTAATTATAACTGACAAGCAGACATCCAGAGGGGCTGCGACGACTACCTAGCAAGATTGCAGATGGTCCTGAGATGTCTGCATCTAAACAATGAGTCCAAGTGGAAGATATACGGATAAACAACAATACCACAAATCAACAGATGCCAAAAAAGTTGCTGCGACTGATAAAGATTTCAGATGCCAAGAACTGACCAACTCAAACCCTTCTTCTGTCTCTGCTCTCTCCCTCCCGCCCTGCGCCCCCCTCCTCCCAAACAAAAAGCTTGTTAGTGGTTCAGGACCCAGCAGGAAATGTTTTGACACCCATGGCCAAACACTAATCCATCAGGGAAGCCTTTAATATATTTAGAAGTTTTAGATTATGAAGGCAAATAGGATTCTAATAGAAACTACCTTATGGTGGGGTACAGAGACTTAATCATTCGGCTAGGTCTGAATTACATTTGTTGTACTTCCTCCTTAATCAAAGATCACCTTACAGGAGCACATTAAAACTCAAAGATAAAGGAAATTTGTTTTAATTATCATTAACCAGCATGAAAATTTTTGTTCCTGAATGTGTTTTGGGAAAAAAATCAGTGTTTTCTTAGTAGATTATATAATATTTCTTAATTTATCTAGATATGCATTCCTTCATTTCCTCATTTTCAAATATTCCCTATTGTCCTAAAATACTTTTCTTATGCATAACCAGATTTGACGTGCATTTGTGATTATTCAGCCCCAAGAATCAGCCATTTTAATCCAAATACCAATAAAGAATCTGGAGGAAGCTCAATAAAAACGTCTTACTTTGTAAAACTGTCTGAAATGTTAGTTAATTTTATGATTACTAAAAATTTTTCCAAAATAATTGAACTACATTCAACATATTTATTCTTTTAGTGAGTATTGGTGGATTTTCTCAGTACCATGAACTCATTTGCAGGGTTTTTTGTGGTTACTCCTAGGGTAACTAAGAAGCATACCTTTCCCAGTGAACTCCTTTCTGTGAAGTTTCACAAAAGGGCTTAGACTTAATATTTCAAGTACATTTCCTTTTGTGACATTCTTCTCTTGGGCTCCAGCGTACACTCCTATAGCGGTCAGTTCCAAACCCATCTTGAGGTCTCAGCTTTCTCCAAAAATGTCAAAGCCGGGTGCCTTTCAAAAGAGCTGCCGTGAACATGAAAACTTTGCTGTGCAGCGGATCTGACAGCCTGATCTCCCTTCAGCTGCCACTGACTTTGCTTCACGTGGACACACAGAGGAACATTCCAAACAGAAGCGTCCGGCGTCCTTTCCTGGGAACAACACTACCAGAAAATACGCTGACCAAGAAGAAACAGCAGGGAGGACAGAAGCGGCCAAAGCGCTGGAAACATCTAACAAGCACTAATTAAATGTTGCTTGAAAAACATGGCTTAGGAAAGCCAAACACAGTAACTTCTTACAGATGGTTTTAGGAACTAACAAGACCTGTAGGAAGCAGCACATTAAGATCTGTGTCCCCAAAGTCTCTCTAACCATTAGCGGCTGGAGGTGCTGTGCACTTCAGGAAGAAATGCTCAAGAGTCAGTCTGGTGAGGAGCTGGGGATTTTGTTGCTGTTCTCTTTTCCCTCAGAAGGGTGTTGGGCATCTGTTTTAGTGCATTACACTGTCAATTAGTGAACCAGCCTGTCAATTAAATATAAAAAAGGCCTTAGCAGCCTTGAAAGCTATTTTTTCTTACAGGGACAGAGCCATCCTGGAAAACAATAGTGAACACCAGGAAAGCAGGAGTTGTCGTTTGTCATATCAATACTTCCTCCTGTTTTAATACATAGTACGTATGCGATAACAGTTCATTCGTTTATTGAACAAATATTCTGCAATGGGTACCCTGTAGGTAGTTTTAGAGATGAAGTAGTCAAGCAAACAAGAGTGGTGTCCACTTTTCAGAATGTACAGCCTGCGGGAGGATATTAGTTAAGAAATGGATAGGGCCGGGGATTTAACTCAGTGGTTCCGGCGCTTGCTTTGCTAGCGCAAGGACCCGAATTCGATCCCTGGTACCAAAAAGAAAAAAAAGAAATGGATAAATGAGTGAATGGGTGGGAAAATGTGTGCTGAGGAAAAATGTTTCTCAGACACAGCTCTGGTGGTCCAGGATGATGGGATCCCTGGGCTAGGTACATTGGGAGAAGTACAGAGCCTGATCCTGAGGAGAGATGTCTCCAAACAAATCCAGGGATGGGCTTGCAAATGGGTGTGGGCGTGGCAATCTGAGTCTCAGATGAAGGGGCCCTGAAGGGAAGTGACTTTAACAGGATCTTACAGCCTATTGAAAATCACTTAGAACTTAATATTTTTGGCGGGCTCTGGAAGAACCTTTCATAACAAAGTATAAGCTTAATACATACAAAATATCTTACTTTCAAAATACTATTGAACGAGTAAAGAGTTGGGCGCACAACTGATTCTAAGAAGAGAGCTCTTGTTTCCAGGTGTTTGTATAATGTCTTGCTGACCCAAACTGTGCTTCCCTCTGGCAGGCTGCTCGATCTCCTGGCCATCCGCTTGTCTTCTACCCCAATATGCCAGTCGTTCAACTGCTTAATACTAACGTTCTACATCCCTTCCATAGCCCTGATGCAAACTGGGGTTCGGCAGTGAACTATTAGAATTAGTGAGACTCAGAGGGGAGGGACTGGAGATCGTCACATCTGTCCTCTCAAGAACAGCTGGTGACGCTTTCGGAGAAGAACATGAACCAAGAGTTCAGTCACCCAAATTCTGCCAGGTAAAGCTGGTTAGTTGGGAACAGTGAGTCAATCTAGTCACCCAATGGTAAAGTGTGGAGAGGAGTTTAGTGAGGGGAGCTCTTGCCAATGCCAACCTAGATATTTTCCCTAAAAAGTACTAGTTAACTAGGTTTTCTTTTTCCAGCCAGTTGCTTTGCATTACAATGAAGAGGAATTTTGAAATGACTGGGAGGATGCAGTAATCTCTACTCCACAGTGCCTCTTGCTTATCAACAGCTCACCCTAACCCTGAAACAGACTCCTCACTGGAATCAATGGAAGAAAATCCATTTGCTTGAGATCTGGCGGTAGCCATTTCACATGTTCACTCAGCAAACATTTCCTATGACTCTTCTGTCACTGACTGAATAGCTCTATGCATGTGAGTTGAAAAGAGAGGCTGCTGACAGGGCTTACGCAGGAAAAACAATCACTGAAGTTGTAGCATCACGAATATAAACTTCAGTCTTGCTGACACCCAAATAGCTAAAGAAACCAATCTTAAATATTGAATGGTTTCTCTTAGATGAGAAATTCAAAACATAAAGAGCAAAATAAAATCAATCTTTTGCAAAAAGAGAAGGAGACCAAAAGCTAGAAGGAGCGATTGGGAAGGGGATGATAAAAGAATGAAGATGTGTTATGCACATGTACCAAGTCCCCATGAGGGATATGATTATTTTGTACTGCAAACATGTACTCGTTAAAAATATAAAATACAGTGTTTAAAAGACAAAAGGGAAAGAAAGCTGTTTTTCTCAATGCCACGAACTAGGACAAAATGTTTTAGGCAGTGTTGTGGATGAAGATGCTGCTGGCTACCATGGTGAGGGGGCAAGGTATTCCCGGTGCTGCACTCAGCAGCTTTCATGGTTGTGTCATTGTCACAATCAATTCATTGTTCCCATTTGACAGATGAGGAAAGTGAGGCTCAAAGAGATTAAGTAACACTGAGTATGAGCCATGGTAGAAAGCGGATTCCAACTTCAGAGACATCTGCCTCCATAACCCAGAGCATTTATGATGCTGGCTCTTCGAAGTGGTCTAGTTGCTTATAAGTACTCTAAGTGATTCGCTCGCACACGTCAAAGACGGGTACATGCTTCTGAAACCAGGTCTAGAAGATGGTCTTTTAAATATATATTTAAATGCAAACATTCCTATGCATTGTCCAAAGCTTAGGGTCCGTTCCTGGGAATATGTGTGTGTGTGTGTGTGTGTGTGTGTGTGTGTGTGCGCGTGCACGCGCAAGTGCACACACTGGTGACTACACCCAGGGCCTCGTGCATGTTAGGCAAGTGCTATACTACTGAGCTTTACCCCTAGCCCCCCCTTTTTTTTTAATTTTGGGACAGAGTATCACTAAATTGCCCAAGCTAACTTTGAACTTGTGATCTTTACCTCAGCCTCCCAAGTACCTGGGATTATGGGTAAGAACCATGCCTAGCTCAATTTTTAGAAATATATTATAGACTACTAATCTCATCCTTTGAGTTCTCATTTCCCATCCTACTTTTTCAGAGAGGGACCACCGATGTGACATTTCAGATCTGGAAGGTGTTGCCTTTCATCGCCCAGTAGTATAGCAGTGCTCTAAAGCTGCCAAGGAGTCCCACAATTCTTAGCGAGAAGAAATCACTTAGGCATCTGAGACACTGGTAAGGAAGAAGAATGAATGGGGAGAAAGGTAAGGCCAGGTAAGGACAGGCAAGGAAGAAGGCTCCCCCACTGTTAACCCCTACAGCGGCCCTGCAGCCCCCTCACAGCCATCTGCCATCTCCTCCCAGCTGGCTGCTCCAACCACAGGCTCATTTTGTCCCAAATCCCTCAGTAGAGGGCTGCTTCCAGCAAGGAACAAACAGCACATGTGAAGGCAGAGACCCAGAAGCCTTGGCTTGTCTTTGAAACATAGGACCCCGGGCAAGCCACAGACCGCTCACTTTGGATCTCGGTTTCCTCATCTGTAAAAATGAAATGATAACAAGGTCCACTTCATCAAATATTGAACATGTAACAGGATCATGTAATTTTAACAGCTTGATGATATTATAATTGACATCTAATAAACCACACATATTTAAGAAATAATGCATTTGGCAGAACATGTGTTAATCATAAAACATTGATCTCTTCCAGGCTAGGAATCTCATGATAGCTCCTTAATTTGTTAGGCCATTTTCTGTTTGGTTTTTGAGTCTTCTTAACTGGTCTATGCCCTGCCTGGCCCACCTCATTTCTCACCATTTTCTGGAACAGATGCTCTGGCAGTTTGCCACTGCACATTCTTCTACTTGGCTTTTCCCTGAAGTGCCAATTGTGCCCCCACTCTGCCACCCATCTTCTAGCACCTGCCTTCTCCTGCGCTCCTTTAGCCCTGAGCTCCCGCTGCTTTCCAGGCACTGTCCTAGGTGCTGGGGCGTCCCTCTGAGCAAGGAAGCCAAGTTCACTGCCTCCAGCCACCCAACTCCACCTGCCAGCTCCCAGCTCCTGCTGCAGTGTTCCCAGGCCGGAACCATTACCCCCTGGGTGAATCCTCCAGCTCTAGGACTTTCTCCCCCGTGAGATTCCTTTTTAATTACCATTAACTAATTATCTTCTTCCTTTTTCACTCTCTTAACAACCCGTTAGCTTTTTCACCCCGTTTAGCATGTGATTTCATTTTGTAACATTCTTAGAGGTGCAAGTATCATACAGGAAGCTATTTTTTCCTTTTTCTCATAACTCAGAGTAGATATATTATTTATTGATTTCAGAAAACTACATCAGAAAAACAGAAACTTTCCAAGGAAACAGGACCCACCACTGTCTCTTGGTGGTACCTATAATATGGGGCTGGTCAGCCCTGCTGGGAAGACAGCACTATGGAGGACAGACTGATTCACAGCTTGTCCAAAGGCAACCAGGGGAAGCCATGCTCAAGGACATCTTCCTGCTGTCAGGGAAAGACAAGTGTCTCCTAGCAACCAGATCCCAGTGGCTTCCTGTCCCAGGAGCCCGCTGGTGTTCACTGCTTTGTTGGCCATGGTTTTGCATTTTGGCCTTGCTGGCCCTTGTATTTGTTCTAGATCCCGAAACTTTGGTGAATAAGGGCTGATCTGCAGGCTAGAGTGGAGCTGAGATAACATTTCACTCTGAATGTCCTTTCAGCAATCATTCAAGACCATGTTTGGTCTTAGCCTAAAAAGAGTGAATACGTTTTTTAAGATTTTATTTATATCAGAGCAGTTGGTCTGAAAGATGTATAAAAAGGAAAAGCATGCATTCTTTCCATCAAATAATCAAAAAGTACTCAGACCTTTTCCAATGAGATGCATTATCATTCAAAACCTGTTTTTGCAATAAACTTTAACTTGGAAAATTCGCAGATGCAGAAGAAAGGGTGAAGAAAATGGCTCAAGATCCTTAAAAGTTTTGACAGTATAAAATTGGGTCTGCTGAAATATAGGTTAGCATCTCTGCACTACATTCTTTCTACAGATTTCTAAATCCCCACTTTAATGTATGTAGCATTATACAGTAGTTTTATTTGGGTGGGATTGAGTTTAGCAGCAGATGCTGCATTTTTAGTTTTCTCTTCGTATTAGTCATTCATCAAGAGAATAAGTTCCTCATTATGTAAAAATTTTTATTCATATTTCATAGTGAAACACTCAAAACAAACTCTAAATATACTTTAAGTTCCCTCAACTCCATTAACATGTATTTAAAATCTGATTCGTTCTCTGTCTTAAAAAGGAAAACTCAGGGATGAGGATGAGACAGAAGGGTTGAATCAAGAGCTTGTATCACATATGTCAGAGAACTGGCAAACGCAGCCTGTTTCCCAGCAAGGCCTCCCCAGCCTGGCACAGCCTTGGTTCCTGGCTTATGGTTTGTTACTTCCGGATTTCTGAGGTGAGCTTGGACTCTGTAGAATCATGCGTTCTTAGGCAGCAGCCTTCATCTGCTCCCCCTTTCCCTCCCTCTCTTCCAGCAGTCAGGAGTCAGAGTTTAACCCTAACTGTTCTGTCTGTGGCGAAGTCTCCCTCCACCTTAGATAAAGCCTTTCCTTCTCAGGAAAAGTGTAGGATTTACAGACAGCTGCCACTGGCTCTCATCTTTCCACCATCGACTTACAAAATTTAACTTGGATGGACTCTTTTATTGGGGAGTATTAAGCATTCCCTATAGCCCTCATTGGCTCCTTGGTTCTCTCTTTGAGGTTTCTGTATGATTTATTCCCAGGGTGCAGAATTAGTACTGTGGTTAAGCTCAGGCTCCTACATTATTACTTTTGCTTATCCACTAAACCTTGTCCACACATTCAGGCCTTCCTTATTATCTTGGACTGTTCTGTGTTCACTGAAATGGCCAGGACACCCACTACGAATCTTGGCAGAATGACGATCTTTGAAGTCTTGAGGAGCCTTTGGTTAAGATTAAAAAACAAAACAAAACAAAAACAAACTGCTCTGCCACCCACTTGTACAGGCTCTGATTTTTTAGCCTTTAATCACCACATAAGTCTGTTCTCTGGATGTTTTAAGACTATATGCAGTACATTCAGCTTAATCACATTTTTCCAAAGTGGGGAAGGTACCCTGACTTCTCTGCTGGCTCTGTCCAAGAATTTGCTTGGAGTAGTGGGATGGGACAGGCAAGGCCTGCAGCATGGGCTATGTGTCATCCCCTCGATCACAATTCAGGACCTTTCAGGGATAAAAGACCTGGCTCTCAATCATGACCATTTTCACTTTTATCATAATTTGCATAATAACTATAAATGAACAAATTCATTTGGGGCTCTTGAAAGCCAAACAGTGAGAGGCAGTGTGGAGCATTGCCTACCGCGCAAGCTTTACCTTCTCAGAGACTAAGATAAACTTCCACATCTGTTTCTATCTGTGTGACTTTGGGAAAGTCACTTGACTTCTCTGAGCTTTCTATTCTTTACCTTTAAAGTAGTAATTGTGGTAACTACCTGTATGAAGAGTCAGTATTGGGTTACAAATAATGTATGCAAAGAATTTAGCACAGTGCCTATCACTACTGTGTATTAAATAATAGATTTAATAGAGGGCTATGATATGTGAAATATATTAGATTATTAATTATCTGTTACTCATACAACGAATGATGTAGAGACTCAAATAAAATGTGGACTTTCTTTTCTCAAAAACTAAATAACCCAATTATCAGTTGAAGAGACCATATGGAAATCCACAGAAGTCAAACAGAAGCTTTCCTGCGTGTTGTCCACTGTCAGCAGAGTCAAGTCCATGCCTGAGACCACCATGGCCTTCACTATTGTCCCATGAGCCGCCCCGAGCCAATGAGGACAGTTAAGAAAATAGCATTCACCAGGCACCCAACAAGCATTTACTGGCTTACCATGTGCCGGGTCCTGAGCTACGTGGTGATTATGACAGTTTGCCTGGGTTTGTTTTAAGAAGTACCAAGGTCTATTTTAGGCATTTCATAGGAATTAGCACTTTTACCCCTAACAAAACTGGGAGGGAGCTACTGAAATTAACCTCATCTTACAGATGAAGAAACTAAGCAAAGAGGCTAAGTGACTTGTCCAAGGCCTCAGGAGCGATGCACAGCAGAATCGAATTAGAATGAGCAAAGTGGCTTTAGGCCTCCTGGCCACCCTGCACCTCCTGCTCTCTGACAGCACCTGGACTGCTGAGGGGCCTTTCACACCCCTGGCTGGGTTCCTCTCTGCTTTGCCCTGAAGGATTTCCTGGACGATAGGACGAGGCTTCACTTTTTCCTTTCCACTCTGAATCCTTCAGAAAGGACCAAAATGTCCCTGTGAACACCAGGTAAACGTTCCACGACTATGACATCAGTTATCATACGTAAACCAATCTACAAACACTTAGGTGCATTAAAAATGTCTGCCTTAGGGAAGGTTTACTTCCCATAATCTAATCAGACAGATTTTTAATTTGCAAACTATTGCAGCTTTTGAAGTTATTGAAATTCTCCTAGACACAAAGTACTTATAAAATCAAGCTGTCACTTTACAGCCGAATGAAGATTAATATGTTCTTCTTGATTCCCACACTTGGGCATAAATTCCCTTATGGAAAACACTGTGAAATTTAGAGGGCTACAATCTGAATCTCTTTCTCCTCCTTTTGCAGTAAAAGATAAAGAACACAAACAGGCAGTAATGGAAGAAGAGTGCTTACTCAGAGCCTTATATTGCTTCCTTTTCTACTTCTTTCACTATTGGAAAATTTGAAAAAAGAAAAAAATGTCTTATTTTTGCAAATGGAAAACATCATAAAAAGAAAAATGATGTGCAAAATAGTTTCAGCACATAAATCTTTTTAAGGGATGGGGCAATCCTTCATAATGCTCTTTTTAGAACCTAGAGCATCACAGGCACACAGGAGATACCAGACCAGGTGCTAAGTAGTGGGTAGCAAATGACATACAAAAACAAAATTGCTCCCCTAAAGTTGCAATCAAAGAGCCCTCCAGAGTAGCCTACATACATGTGAACGGGAGAGCTCACGCACGTGTGATGGAGGCTGTCCAGAGGGAGGCTCGCGCTTGTTTCCCAGGGACTGTGTTCAACAATGACAGATTACAAAATCCCAATGTGACGTGTTGGGATATAACACACACATGCGCGTGCATGCGCGCGCACACACACACACACACACACACACTCACACATACTTGTGAAAAAAACTACCAAAGTCCTCCAAAGCCAAAGTTTTAGGAGAACACGTGTTATGGATATAGCAACAGTCATTTCAAAATCACTCCATTTATGCGTCCATTCCTCATTTCTGTTATCACTCTGGCACGCTATTTAGGAAATAGCAGAGAGAGAACTATGAGACCAGACAGAAAATTTAATTATAAAACAAAGCCACCCACCTTGCTTTGGGGGTCAGGAAGTAGAATGGCCTTCTCTTGCAGCAAGAATGAACTTAACACCAGCATGCTACACGATCCTGCACCTATTTAAAAGAAAAGGAAAAAATTTTTAAAAGAAAACCTGCAGCATCTCAGTCCTTTTTATTACGAGTCATAACAACAACAACAAAAAAGAAAAACAAAAAGACTAAAAACCTAAACCACATAAATGCAGCACATACTGTGGCTCTCTGGTACAAGGCAGAAAGCAGAGTCCTCAGATCGCTGTTGCCTGTTTTGCAAAACCAAACCAAACCAAAAACCAAGAGCAAAAAATAGTGTTGGCAAGAGAGGAAGGGCATTAAAACCCCTTGCGACCTCCTAGGTCCTTCCCGATGCCTGCAGCGTAGGCTGTAGAAGTCTCACGCTCAACGCCTGCTTACATGGTACGAAAGTACTTAGAAAAGAGAAAGTGACAGACAACGGGGATGTGCTGAGCCAGCCCCACTGCCACTAGGAAAAGCCTTAAATGCCCACACAAGGAGAATAAAAAGAAAAGCACATTTTGCAATAGAATAAATTCTTTTTTTTATTGAGACCACGGAAAGTCACATGACCCTTTTAGGAAAGCCACCGAAATGGTAAAGGAAGGAGCGGGGGCTGCCTCCTTCCTCCTGCCGCCTTGAAGCCCCGTCCTGCCCGCGTCCACATCCTTCTGGGCGCATCTGTGGAGCTATTAAGTGGGATAATCCCTCTGGCCTTTGATACATTTCTGGACATGATTATTTCATTACTCGCAATATATCAGTAGGATCATAATAAAAAGGACTTCTGACAACCTGCCAAGAGTTTTGTGGCCTTGTAAACACAAAAGTGCTCTAATAAAATTTTATTAAGTGTTAAAAAGTCATAAAAAGTGAGATAACATAAACTACAAAATTTACTGTCCTCAGCAAATGCTGAAAATATCGTCCACAGTAAAATTAAATTAGCATGTAATAGACAGAGAGGCAGTGTGGAGTGGATTTAAAAGAGGATCCAGGGAAAAATGACACTGTAACCCAATCCAGGGTCAAGGGGATTTAATTCGGATTTTTCCCCCTAAATGTGAGTAAATGTGCTGATTATAGACAAGAGCTCCGGGGTTACCGGAGTCTCACACATTGTCAATACTTTGGAAGAAATAATATATATTGCAGATTGTAAGGCCAGCCAGGAGAAGCGCGGACGTCCGGGGGGTGGGGAGGGAGGAGGAGAGGGGCAGGGTGTCCACTAGGGCGCGCTGCGAGACCGGGAATCCACGCTGGG
>NW_022900938.1:19666167-19814199 GCF_012274545.1 Fukomys damarensis
AGGCTCCGCCGGGGAAGGAGCCCGACTTCCTCCACGCCGCTCGAGTGTGCGCTGCGATCGGCAGGAAATGGCCCGGACGCGAAGCCTGCGCCTTGGCAGTCCGCGCTCGCTCCGCAGAAGAGAACCGTCTCCTACCCAAGCCTCCCCGTCTCCCCAGAGCCTCGCGCAGAGGGTGCGTGGTCTCAAAGGTGTTTGTCTTCTAGGGGAAAGGTTTTTGGGTACGGTGCCTTTGCAGCTGGAGAGCATCGGCGGCCACGTCTCTCCTTTTGCAATTCCAAAATGACGCTGAGGCTGCCCTCCGGAAGAGCCCGGATCCCCTTGCTAATCGGAAGTTAGTGAAATTGGAAATAAACGGGCAGTGGCGCGTTTCATGGCATCGTTTCTCCTCAGGGATGGCCAAGCTTTTAAGCTGCATTTAAGAATTAGCCACGTTTTTTGCCAGTAAGTAAATATTTTTAAGTAAACTCGCTACTAAAGCCAAAAAGAGGTAAGTAAAGGTTACCACGTGTGCGCCTCCGGTTTCCTTTGGAGGCTTGTACAAGTTCCTAGGGTGAGGAGCCTTCGCGTTTTTTAAATTTCCGGATGGCAAGAGCATTTGATTTTAAGGCGGCAAGGCTGACGTTCAAGGGCAAACGCTGGATAAGCAATGCTCACTTAATGTTTCTAGCTTGAAATAGATGCAATTGACAGTGGGAATGATAGCCCCGGGTTTTCGGTGTTATTTGTTATATAAGTTGTATGAGAAAGGTATTTAACACATTTTAAATGACTGTTCATTGTCACTTACCTAGTACTGGATTGAATTTGAAATAGGCTGAAACAGCAGCGGAGTTAAGAAAGCAAACAAGTCAGTTTAAATGTGGTTTGACATTTGCTACCAAAGGCTTTGACAGCAATAGAAACAATGAAAAGGAATGGATATAAATAGTAAAATTCCATGTTTCTGCCCCCGAGGTGGAGCAGATGAGCTTGCGACTTGCCTTTGAGCAGGGCCCTACAGACAGCAGGGGGACGTGGAGGTCAGGGCTGCCTTTGGAAATGCAGGGCGTGCGCGTGTGTGAAGTACGGAAACAAACTTTTACTACTGATGAGAGGTTCTCTCCATGGTTCAGGCTAAAAGTTTTGCATTTAAAAAATTTATGGTAAACAGTTCTTCACTGTTTTTCTGATAGGTGATTGTTGTTCAGTAGTGCTTTGTAAATTTTTAATAAGATTAATATAACCTGATTGAAGGAATTCAATGGAGAGAAGAGGATTTCAAAGCCTATAATTTCAGTCTCTGTAAAATTGTGAGGTCATGTGTTCTTGTGAAGAAACTTGGAAATTTACACGTTTAAATGAACATAAGAACATAGTGTGAAGTACTTCTCCCACACCATACCTCCTTCTCAAAAAAAAAAAAAAATCCAGAATCTATTTTCGGTCCTATAGTAATTCTATAATCAGGTATTTTTTTAAATGCACAGTTCTGTTAAGATGGTGAATACTTTTTAATGCATTGTGAAGAAAAGCATTTTTCTCAGACCCTTATGTGTTCAAGGGACTTGCAAAGGCAAGAAGTTTGGAAACACATTTTACTATTGAAATTTGTGACCATTAAAATGTGCAAGTAATTATATTCTACATAGTAGGAGTATTTTTCCAACAACTTTTTAAACTGAAAAATTGTATGTATATTTCAGTTAGTTCTTTGCTTTAAAAGTTCCAAATACTTACTTAGATCAGCTATTTGACAAAAGAGTATTGAAATTTTATTGTCCATTTTTCTGTCTACATTAAAAAGCTTATAAGTGTCTTATATTAATTTTCTCTTGATAGACATGCAATAAATTTGAACATGTGCCTTGTTGGAAAAAAACAATTCACAAGTTTCTCTCTCTACCTTAGCATTTATTCTGGTTTCACTTTTTGTGCACACAAATTCCTATCAAACTCAGTTTGGATGTGACAATTTGTAATAAAATTTTAATATGGTGAAAGTTAATATGGAGGAACATATATTAAAGTATGAAGTAGCTAATAATCAGCTAAAATTAAATCAGATAATGTAGCATTCTCTTTCTGGATTATAATTTGAGAGGTAATTTTGTACACAGGAAGGATTTTCTTGTGTTCTATGTTTATGAATACCTAAATTATCCTACCTTACAACTTCAAAGCTAAATAACCAAATACTAAATTCATATACTTTGAAGATGGTTATGGCTAAGCATATGAAAAGCAGGTTGGCTTTATAAAAATGAGCAAACATATAAAATTACATTTTAAAATATAAACTCAATTTTAGTTTCTGACAAAAAGCTTGTGGGCAGTTCATCAGTTTTCCAGATCAGTTTTAAAACAGCATGTAAAAACTCCTTTTTCCACATTAGAAGTTCATATTTAAGTTTTCTTAACTGCAAAATAACTCAAAAACAGAGTGTTTCGTGGGGAGGGCCTTTTCATGTGTTGGTACCATCGATTACATGTGAATGTATAAAAATCTTGTTTAAAAACCAGTAAAAGTGAGGAAATTCCAAGTCAAGCTAGCTAATTCCATTCATAATTCATCCAGAGTGCCTGCCTTAGGAAACTTGCAAACAGTTTATAGCTATACGTGCAGAATAAGTTGACTTGCTTTGTAAGTGAGAAACAGTTCATTTTGACCTTGTTGCTCAGAAAAGCTTAACTTGATAAAAGTATGGAACGTAGGTTAAGCTCTTTGGTTTCCAGGAATTTTCCAATCTCAACCTTTTCTAGACTTTTGCTTTTTGAGAATGTAAACACAGAAGGACAACTTTTTTGTTCTGAGGTGGGGTTGACTTTCTCTCATCCATTTCCTTCTCACTTATACATTTGTCCACTGATTCTTCTGAGTGTCAGCAGTGGGGACAGCCCTGCAAAGAGAAAACAGCATGTGCCATTTCTCTGCCCCTTTCCCGTCCCCACCCAACCCCCACCCTCCCTTTGCCCTTAGTGAATTGGGCAGGAATTTAACACTGACACATGGCTCAAACTGCTACATCCACAGCCTTAAGGACTTTGGGAACTGGCAAAAAATTCATAGACTTTGCAATCTGAATTGGGAAAAACAACCCAGGAATCCCATGCCTTGATACTGGGGAGCTTCCAGAACATTGCTCTCAGACCTTACACTGTGTGTCCATCTGCTTGTTTTCCAAGGCTGCACTGTAGGCTGATGCCTTCCTTTGGTCTTGATGTTCAGGAAGGCTTTGAAAATTTTTCATAGGGTTTCTTAAACATCCTGAATAGTGGCAGTTTTAAACCAGAGTAATTTTAAGGGTGAAAACGGGCCCAGAGAGAGTCTTTACCTAGTAACTTCAATCTGAACTCAAGTGACATTTAAAAATCTGAAAATGTGGCTTTTTGGTGGAAAAGGTTGCCATCTACTTAGAGGGGGGATCCGCAGGACCAGTTAATATCCACCAAACACGCTCCATTGAACTAGAACAGACATGACACTGAATTACTGGCTCCCTGTTTTCCTGAATGCAGGTTATTTTGTGTTCTTACAATTTAACGTTTGAAGGCACTTCCTGTCTTTGAAGTACAGCAGTTTGTCACCTGTTTGGCTAGCCTCCTTAAAAGTTCAGGCTGTGTTCCTCTTTGAAAGACCTAGTGACTCCTCATTCCCCAATTTGGGTTTCCAAGCACACTGAGTACATGGCCTCCTGCAGCTGTGGGACTCTCTCTCCTTCGCAAGTCAGTGCCTGCACATCCTGGGCTCCAAGCTTCATTCTTCTAGGTCAGAAAGCCTAAAAGAAAAGCCCGGGGCCCTATACTCACCTGGTAAAGCCATAAAAAGGTAAGCTTTCATAATAGGAGCCATATATCAAAATACATAGCTTTTTAGAACTGGAGTAGCTAGTGTTCAAGCATCAGTCTCATGCCAGAGCAAAACACACTAATTAGTGCCAAATGTGTCATAGGGGACGAAACTCATTTAAATAATAAACCAACTTGTGTCCCTTTTAAACTATAGTTTGACGTCTATGTAAAAGATGTGTACCGTTTCATCATATTTTATGACATAAATCCTACAGTGAAATATTCCTAGTGAAAATTTGCCTGTTAAAAAAAAACGCCATTCACAAGTAGTGTATTAGGAAACAACTGCAAATTGCTTTTAAGAATGATAAGCTGATTTTTTGCCAAATCATACAAGTACATGCAAAGTGCTTTGTAAACTGTGGTATGCCTATAAATGAGAGCAATTTGCAGGTATTTAAATAGTTTTGTTTCCCTTTACCACATCTACCAACTCATCCTCACACTGTTCCCAGTGTGAAGACTTGGCTTGTCTTGGGTTGGTGAAACAACAACCATTATTTTGAAAGGCTGAGCACAAAGGCAACTTTGTAATGTGAAACCCTCATAAAGAGTGTTTCCATGTAAATATTAAGTAAGCATTTAGAATTTTATGAACTTTGGGGCTTTCTTTTTGGAGAATTGGACGTGTATACAGGAAATTAAGATAGTCTGGTAAATCAGGCTGGAGATATGGTAGTAGATAGAGAACTTGCTAGCAAGTGAGAGGCCTTGGATCAGATCCTGGAACCACATAAAAATTAAAAAGTTATAAGTGAGTGGAGGCAATCAAAAATAGATTGCAATCCAGTTCTGCTTTAACATCATGATTCAATGCAGAAGAAATTACATATAAATTGTGTCAGGAGTGTCAGCCTGAATTGTTCGTAATTTTTTCACAATTAATTAGAATGGAGTTTTGATGCTTATGCACTTTCTCTTTGCAAAGAGTAATCACTTTGACCCATTTAATTTATCTGGAAGAAATTGTAGCGTTGGTAACAGAGTTAGCCCTCCTGGGTTGTGTTGAGGCACAGGTCACTTTTGAGCCAATAGCGTATGAATCACATGGAGAACACACATCAGCAACAGCTTCACAAAGCATCCATCCCAAGACCACATCTGTATTGTTTCCCAAAGCAGGTGATAATGCTACATCCAGCCAGAAGGACAGACTGACTCTAGACTTATGTATTTGTCACAAGTGTTTTGGGGACCCTCTTCCAGTTCCCTGGTCTTGGCAACTGTAAAGCAACTGTATCAGAATGGATTCTATAGCTACCAGATGAAATACTCCTGCACATTCTTTCACATGGGGAAATGTTCCAGTCATTCCTTGATTACACCACAAGACAAGTAGGAACAGGGTGTGGCAGAACAGCTGAAAATCTCTACAAATTGGAGTACTTAAACCACTTTGAATGGGGTGATAGGCCATGATATCTTACTCCAGAAATAGAGCTTTTAAAATATAATTCACTGCATTATTCTGGATATCACAGTAACCATAGTGAAGTTTGTGTAATTTATAGAATTTGGCCAAATTTTACTGAAGATTTTTTTTTCATATCTGAATGAGTGTTCTTGAGGCAGTTGCTTAATTTTGGATCATATCTGAAATTTGTTCTTTATAAATGTCCAACCATCTTAGAGGACTTGTTTTTGGCTTGGAACACTTAAATAAATAATAGATCATAACGGTGAACCTTGGTTCTTCCCTGGACTCTCCTTAGTGACCCACAATGTCCCTGTGTTCTCGCGTAGGAAATGTGACTCTGATGACCCATTCTAATTTTGCCAGGTGTTAGGGTCTTTTCAGTGACCCGAATCTAAATTAAATGATACATTTTTGAGAGAACCTCGTATATTCTCATCCCTTGTCTAAGTGGGTGGGATGCGGGCTCCTGGTTAGAAAGGAAAGGACATTCTACTTTGGGTAATAAAGTAATAGGTTATTCAGGAAAGTGGACTTTAAAGAGCTGAAGAGTTCAGTGTGTACCTTAGCACTTTAGGAGATCAAAGGAAAGAAACATCTGCAAGGACAGAAAGAGCTGTGAGAAGGTTCTCCAGAGGAGGTGGACTGTGATAAATTTGTAAAGGGCAAGTAGCTTTGGCTGGGTGAAAAGAACAGTGCCAGCAAGGAACACCTGGTGGGGGGAAGCAAAGCCCAGGATGGGCTCAGCATGTTCCTGGAACTGTAAGGATCCCAAGAGATTGCTTCATTTGTCCCCCTGTGCTTTCTGTTCTCATTTGTCCAGGTTGGCCAATTGGCAGCTTAGTCTGTGTGTGTGAAGACCTATTTCACTTTGGCTTTTTATCTTGCTTCAGTGAAATGAAGCTTCTAATCATGGCACTGAATAAAGCCCCTTGGTAACGCTTCAGGGCTCAATCTCCTGAAGACTGGTTGCCAGACATTCAGGACTTGGTTCTCCTCTTCTCACTCAGTTTTAGGTACCCGGAGAGTGCCACAATTACATCCTCTCTTGCCTCTGGCCCTTCACATAGATTCTTGTTTCAGTATCATTTCTGCAGGGGGACCAGGCGAGGCTCCACATTCAGCACTTTTCCCCATGGTATCAACACTGCCCTTTCCACGTTTACACTAGCCATCTTGAAGACTGAGATTTGCTTACAAATTATCAGTGGCTTTATTTTTTTTTTCCTTTATTTTGTGGAGTAATTTTAGATTCACAGCAAAATTAAGCCAAAGGTACCGAGATTGTGATACACTCCCCTACACATACAGCCTCCCCCATTATCAATATCCTCCCTTATCAACCTCTTCGCCAGCCTGGTCCATTTGTCACGAATGGGTGATACAGCGTCACCATCTAACATTCATTGTTCACATCCAGGGTTCATTGTTGGTGTTGACAGTCTGTGGGTTTGTACAAATGTGTAATGACTTGTATCTACCATTAGAATGTCACATAATATCATTTGACTGCCCTCTAAATATCCTTTGTGTTCTGCCTATTCATTCCTCTTTCCCTCTCAACCTTTGGCAACCACTGATCTTTTAATGGGTTCTATAGTTTTGTTTTCCCAGAGTGTCAGTATCCAGTCTTTTAAGATTGGCCCCTTTCACTAACTTAGTAATAGGCATTTAAGTTTGTTCCACATCTTTTCATGGTTTAATAGCTCATTTCTCTTTAGTGAGGAATGATATCCCACTTTCTGGACATACCAGTTTATCTGTTCACTTACTGAAGGACACCTTTGTTGCTCCCAATGTGAATAAACTGCTAGAAATGCTATGTGCAGAGGGTTTTTTTGTGGATTCATTTTATTTTAATCATTTACTTAATATTTGTGTCTTTCCAGAAAACTGTAAAACTCCTTGCAATGAAAAACCATGTCTGGCTTGTTTACAAGTGACAAGCAGAAAGCCTGGATCCTACTCATTCATGCGTTCAGTCAGTCAGTCAATCAGTCATTGAAGCATTCCCTCCAACACTCCCAATATGTTATAAAGCCATAGGAATACTGCAGTAGGGATATGCAAATAAAAACTTCCTCAACTACTTGTTGAGGAGATAAACACAAAAATGAGCTAAAAATAAAACACATAATATATAGTATAGCCATAGATGCTTAGGAGAAAAATTAACAAGGAAGGAGAACAGAAAGTGGCTGGTACAACAAGATCTTTAGGTAGGGTGACCAGAGGAGATCTTACTACCGTTCAAACATTTAAACAGAAGCTTGGCGCACAGTTGGAGAAGAGCAGGCAGTCCCAGCTGGTGTCCTCCAAGGATGCCAGTGGGGTTGCAGCACGGAAAGCCAGAGTTGGGCGTGGGAGGGGAGAGCACTGAGGCTACATGTAAGTAGATGGCTGTGGAAGAAATGTCATGTTTTATTACTTATCCTGTGTACTTTAGACTGGAAGACCCAAGCACACAGACAAGACTGTACTTTTTTGCTTTAAAGACTTTTAAATGACAGTTTTAATGATTTAAAATAACTATGATACGTCAACATGGACCAAAACTCAGCTATTGTAAGTTCATTGTGTAAAATGATTACCAAGCAATTAAATGTCGTCCAAGGCCAGGGATCTTATGCGAAATGCAGAAAGGCCACATGGGACATAGGGAGCATGAAACCACTTACTGTGTCTTTGTTGTAGAGCAAAATGCATGGAGGTGGGGGATAACTTCAGTTGTCAAAGAATTTTAGAATATACCTTCATAGTGAAAGGTAGAAATTGAATAATTACCTAATAACAAAAACAACACAGAATATAGTTGTGATTTTGTTATAGTTTGATCCAGCTAGCCAAGGGCCTTGTTCTTTGGCTGCTGTAGCCTTGATTTAAGATGTTTCCACTGTTTTCACCTGTACAGTGATGTGAAAATATGCCCACAACACCATTCTCTTCATTTTCAATGTAGTATTCAATAGAGTAGACTTTATATAAAATAGGCTTTGTATTGAATGATGTTGCCCAACTGCAGACCAGTTCTTCACACATTTAAGGTAAGCAAGGCTATGATGTTCCATAGATTAGGTGTAATGTATTAAATGCATTGGTATTTTCAATTTACGATGGGTTTATTGGGTTGTATTCCTATCATAAATCAAAAAGCATCCTTACTAGTATAGTTGGCAATTAAAGTAATCATTTCATCAGGTGACATTTAACACCATAAATAGTCTGAGCATAGGGAGAGTATTAGACAAGTCAGAAAGAGGATTCAAATGGAAGAAATTCCTTTCTTGAAATACCTGTCCAGGGCCAGGGATTTAGCTCAGTGGTGCTGCCACCTGCCTTCCAAGCACAAGGTCCCAAGTTCAATCCCCAGTGTAAAAAAAACAAAACAAAACAAAACAAACAAACAAAAAAACCCTGTCCATAACATAGCTATAGACTTCAGAGTTCATAACTCATGTGGGTCCCACAAATCCCTCCTGCGCAGGACATCTGGCCCAGGATAACGGTGTGGAATGTCACTCAACACAGCTGATAGCTCCCTGGGCCACCGGTGCTCTGTCAGCAACCCCCACCCCAGGCACACACCAGCTTCCCTTCTCTCAACACTTGGCTTCCAGCCCATGAGCAGAGCCCCCTGGGATAAGGTAAACAAAAAATAAGATCCAGACCAACTCACAACCATCAAAACCATCAGAATGGCTATGGGGACAACTTTCCAGCCTAGGGCTTGACTTGAACTCTGTCACACCAAAGAAAAACAAATATTTTTTATTATATTTGTCCAGAATCTAGGTCGCATCAAAATTCTCAAATGGCATACACATGAGATGGCCCAGAGAAAATAAATTCACTAGAGAAATAAATGTTAATATACGTAGAGCTATTTCCACCCATGAACTGGTAACAAGGAAGGAAGTTGAAAACACACAACTGGAAGGCACAATATGAGATAGATATTAGTGGCTCTGTTCTGTCTTGTAGTCCAAAGACAGTTTATGAGCCATTGACTTCCTCTCAAGATAGTGTTATATCTTTGACTTGGGACTGAAGGTCTGAGTCTTTCCTTTTTTCCTCCAGTCTCCACCTTTTGTTGCTGTTGTGGAAGTAGTTTGGTCTGAAATCGTACAGCAGAACTGTTATCGAAGTTCCTTATGCAATTGGGCCAGTACCAGCAAAGCACAGCATTCTTCAGACATGTCCTGCAAGTGTCTGCACCATGGGCCAAGCTTGCAGGGTTTGATCTGAAAGCATGCATATTCAGGGAGTCTCTAGTCCCAATTTGTAAACCCTGCTTGGCAGAGCTCTGTTTTAATGAACATGGCCCTCGGGTCGGTTCAATTTCCCATGTTTCAGTACCTCACTGGGTGTGTAACCTTATCTTTCCATTTCACATGCATGATGGATCTGAAAGAGTACAGGTGAAGTTTGTCTTTGACTCGACAGCTGGATTACTTCCAACTTTCACAACCACAGAAGAAAACCCCCAAATCTCAGGTCTTCTTATCATTTAACTTTTTATGGAGCAGCCAGAGTGGGTGAGATGCTAATATGGTTAGACACAGTTCCAGTAAAGTATAATTACTTAAAAGTTTATTCCTCTCTTAATGTAAGTGTTAAAGTCAAGGCGTATAAGTGGTAGACATAAGGCCTCTCTCAAACACTTGAAAATAGGGCAAGTGTTTGACCTCTAAACATTAAATTACTTAAATAAATGTACAGTTGAAGGAGGCAAAATGTTTCCTTACTCTTTGTGAAAAATGATTCAGAAAAAACAGCAATAGCCCAAGGTCAAGAGGAACTCAAGTCCCGCAGTGCTTTTCAAATCAATTTGGGACAGTCTTTAATAGTCACAATATCAATTTAACTTTTTTTACATTTGCATTTCTAAAATTTTTAAACTCTAATGCTCCATTGCCACCCCTAGAGTTTTCTGTGTTTTGTTTTGTTTTTAAAGTCATACTCATCAGTATAGTAAGCAACAAATTTTCATATCATAACTACTCTAGGGATAGTGTGGCCCAAGGTAAAGAAAGTACGTGACCTTGGGTGATCTGCACTGAAACACAAAGTAATCAAAGCAGGGTTTTGATTTGTCTAAAATTGCTAAAGATATGTGGACACTCCAATCAATCATCAGATACTGAGTAGAGGAGAGAGACAGACAGAGTCAGAGACAGAAGGGGGCATGTCATCTCGTCTGTCCTCGACATGGGTTGCAAAGAATCCTCTGATAGTATTCACTCCCCCTTTGCAGGTTTCAAAGTAATAACCCAGCTTCCCAGAAACTGTGATTCCAGGAAGGTGTTGCTGTGGATGGGAAAAATGTATTCTGAACCTGGGGAGGGATATTTCTCCCACTATAGACAGTCATCATTTTCTCTTGGCCACCAGTTTATTGTGAATTAACTAGATAGAGCATGATCATTCCTGAATTTCTTGAAAAATACCTGGCTGCAGCTCATCGCTTTGCTACTCACTAGATTATAACCTTAGGCTGGACCTAGTTTCTTCATTTGTATAATGAGGACACTAAAACATCATAAAATTGCTGTTAGGTATTAAAGCAATTTTGTTTCTATAATGATTATTTCAGAGATCAACAGATGGCACAATTTATACTATCTTAGAGTTTTTCAGACCTGTTCCTCAACAGGCCATTGTTAATGAAACAATGTGTTCCTTCCTTTTCTTCATCATTGGAATGATGCAGGCAGACATAGCACTCACCTTGCAAAACCCAAAGATGATGTCAGTGTAGTCTCAATTTTAAGAGCTTTGTTCCCTAATTTTGGTTTTTTGCTATTGGTGCTGCTACCCAGTTAATAAAGGTTATAATATTTTTTTTCTGGAAGATGATCAGAACATTGGTAAGTATTCAATCATCTACACATTTTCTCTACCAGACCAAGTACTTATGAGTGATATTGAGTTGACAACATAAAAAAATCAGCTCTATATTAAATGAAAATATTGGAACAAGTTAATTTCTAAAACATTTTGCATTATTATACATTTAAAACTGCATAATGCTTTCCAATAAATAGACCTAAAAGGGAAAAAAATCAATAGTTAAGGTTGACTTCATGACATTCAGGATACAAATATTGCAATGCTAGCAAAATGAATGTTCTGATGCAAGTCACCTACGGTAGAAGAAACAAGAAACTATAGAGTAGGGATGACTTGTATGCACGGTCTCCAAAACTGGGGGGATGCATGCAGGAACCCCAGTGGGTGCCTGGTGCCAAGGATAGTACTGAACCGTATATGTGTGCCATTTTTCCTGTTTTTACATATACAAATTAAATGCCCTTTCTGTCTTAGCTAAGCACTTACTGTGCACCTTGGCTGTGACTTTTGCAGCTTGAAATACAACTGCAAAATCGGCAAGCATTGTTTTTTCCTTGTTCCCAATTTCATGGAGAGAAGATTCATTATTAACATAGATTTTAGCAACCTCAGCATCCATGTTTTGTCTTTCAGTCAAGAACTTTCCCCTTTCCACTTGAAGCCCTTTATAGTTTTTCTTTGGCATACCTGAATTGCCATCATCCCTCTTCCGTGCTTTGGGACCTTGTTGAGTAAAATAAGCATTACCTAAACACATAAGCACTGCAAAACTGCACGTCATTCGGGTAACTGAGATGCCTATAAGTAACTAAGAGGTGGGTGGCACATACACTGTGTTTACACTAGACAGAGGGATGATTTAGGCCCTGTCGGACAGAGCAGAGTAAGATTTTATCACACTACTCAAAATGGTGCACAGTGTAAAACATGAATTGCTTATTTCTGAAATTTCCCATTCACTTTTTTTTTTTTTTTTTTACTGCAGTTGAGTAGAAATAACAGAAACAGCAGAAAACAAATCTGCAGATACGGGAGACTGCTGTATTCTGTGTCCACCCATAAACTCTGTGGATTACTTCCCTGGTGAGAAAGTCACGAGTGAAAATTACTGGTCACAACACTGATCCTATTCCCTTAGAGTTATTTTCTTCTGTTTACTCGGTATAAAGGACATAACACCACCCGATTGTTACAAAGGCTTCAACTGCAAGAATGTTGTCTTTCCTGCAAGAAACTCTGCTGCTGCAAGGCCCAGATATTTGGGTACAATGAAGGCTCAGGACCTGGTAGATTGAAAATCTTCTAACAAAATATACTTGAGTCCTGAACCAGGAGTCATATCTTGCCTCAGACTCTGACTTTGGGAGTAGCCACACCCAGAAGCTACTACTGAATTTAAGTATACCTTATAAGCTGTCAAGATTCCCTGAGACTATCAGTACTAACTTCTGGAAGAAAGTGTCAGAGGAATAACAGTTGGGTAGAGGGTCTTTTGTGGGACTTGATTTGGTACGTGCTCCAAAAGATTTGGTTTTACAACGTCTGGAATAAAGGGGGAACTCTGAAAACAGTATCAAAAAAGTCTGAACTACAGAAGGAAAGTCGTTGATCCAGGGTTAGTAGACTGAAGTCAGACTATACATTTAAAGAATACTCAGTTCTAGTTTTCTTCTATGACTCTGGGAGTCAGACACCACTTGAGTCATAACTTTCTCTTCTTGAATGAATTTAACGGTGCCTCCTCTACTTCACATGATATTGTAATGGCAAAATAAGCACCGATATATGTGAAAAGTGAAACCTCTATGTAGATGCAAGATTTCTGCCTTTCCCTCTAGAGCCAATTTTGAGCTTCTCCATGGACACCTTAGATCTATGCCCAGAGGGGCCAGGCAGGCATTTCTGTGAAGGAAATGGATCTACTATTTACCACCTAGGAGGTCCTGAGAGGGGTTTGCCACTGGGGGTGCTGAGGAGAGCAATGGGAGAAACTGGGTTCTGGGCAAGACCATTGGCTTAGCAGAGCACGCGAGGGAGAAGCAAACCCCTAAGAAGCTCATGTTGTCTGTGGCAAGAGGGAAAGGAGTATCTAGGTTGGGAGAAAGAATGACGTAGAGGATTCCTTTCTGGGTCTTTATTCTGACAGGAACTGTCTGGAAACGGTCCCAGCTCTCTGATGCAGTGAGTGGCTGTCCGAGTGAGGTGCAGTATCAGGTGAAATCGGTTAGGGCGATCTGCCTAGTGAGGCTGAGTGTGATGGATGGCTTGGTGTGCTGTTTATCTAGTGCAGGTTGGTATTTCACCTCTGTTTTCATTAGACTGATGGTAAGGTAATAATTCTTTCCTCTGGCTGAAAAATCTGTCTTTAGCCATTTGTTGATCTTCTTGAACGGGCAGTCCAGGTGCACAGAAGTCACCCTAAAGGAGATTCTGAATGAAAACTTGAATAATGCTGGTCAGCATCGTGGAGCCCTACCAGCCCGAGCATCTACTGGACTTGCTGTAGTTGTTAGGCGTGTGGAGTCAGGGTTTCCCAAGGAGGACAAGTCTCAGAAAAGGCACAAGGTGACCACATCCATAGGAAACAAAGAGCGATGGCCACGCTTCATTTCTCGGGAACCGTAAAGCTTCTGTTGTAAATGAAATCAGGACAATGAAGCCTTCATAAAGAGTTTCCATGAAGCAGCATATCACCGTGGAAAATGCCCAGACGGTGTCTCAGGCAGCTTCCTTCTAGTTCTCTCTCTGGGCCAGTTTCTTAAGGTCACTGAGACTCCATCTGCCATCTCTCAAATGAAGAGAGTAGTAATTATGCATTGGTTTTCATTGAAAGTGCTGATTCAAGACACATAGCTATTGGTTCTCCCTGGCTGGGAACAACTGAGAAGGAAGGCAGGCCTGGGCATTGCTATGCTGCAGCTCTATCTCGCCACTCCCATTCCACCCTCCGATAGGGGCGCAGAGGGAAAAAGGAAAGGTGTTGACTCCTGACAGTCCAGTTTAACCATGCTTTGCCAGAGTAAGTGCTCTAGAGCCCCATTAACTCTCAGGGTGCCTGGGCTTGGACAATAAATCATGTACTATCCTAAGCACAGCACTAATTTTTGGTAGCCATTCTCTCAAGGCTCCAGGAATACATGCCACTGATAGCCTTTCTACCATAACCTTTCTTGGCTTGTGCTATATAAATACCACATATGCACGTTATGATTTATTTGGTAATTGTTACTTAACAATCTGTAGTCATCAGTATCATTTTCACAGTGCTCCCAAGTTGAAGGGAATCATTATGAAAAACTGTGGTTAACAAAATGTGATCATATATACATATATATATATATATGTATGTATGTATATATACAGACATGCATATATATAGATAGACAGATTTACATTTCTAGTGGGGAAGAATTGTCCCCCAAATGCTCTTGTGAGAGACAACTAACATAAAATTTTATAAAGCATCCATCAAATGTAAACTACAATTATTAATACTTCTAAAATAAGTGTGGACTAAAAAATTATTTTTATTCATTCAGTCTCCAGTTAAGCAGTCATTCAGCAAATGACTATGAAATGTTTCCAGCACTGTGCTACATATGGGAAATGTAAAATCAAAAGAGTTTCTGGCCATCAGAAACTTACAGGAAGTGGATTAGAGAGGCAAGCGAGCTGATGATTATAACCCAGCCCCAGCAGCACAGAATGGATCACCTAACCGAGCTCCAGGCCCAAGTTGGGGACAGGCAGAGAAATGTGGTGATGAGGGAAGGCTTCTGAGAGGCGGTGATACAGAGCTGTCTCGAAGGACATGGAGGAGTTAGCCAAAGAAGAAAGCTAAGAAAAACAGTTCTTTAACATATTTCCAAATACTAGAAAGTATAATAATAAAGACAAATTTGCAAGTTGGGAAATGTTCTTTCACTCGAACATTGTCTTCCTGTTCATTAGAAAAGAAACTCTTGCTATCAGCTGATACTTCTTGTGGTCTGAGAGTCTGAGTGGTTGAGCATGTTTTCATATTTAGGAAACGCCTAAAAAGTGAGCATTCTATAACAGAACTTCTCAGTGGAAATATGTGAGCCACATAAAGGATTTTAAAAGAACAAAGAAATAGGGGATGTTAATTATAATAATATATAGTATTTAACCCAGTATTTCCCAAATATTAATATTTCAACATGTAAATCATATAAAGTAATAATATATTTTACGATCTTTCATATAAAGTTTTTGGAATATGTCGTATATTTTATAAGAGGGACATACTTTGATTTGCATTCATCACCTTGCGGCGATCAGTAGGCACATGTGGCAGTGCACTGACTCTCATGTTGAACAGTGCAGTTTTATAACATCAACATCCATTGTCACTATGCTCATCCATAAAATGAGCCCAGAGTGTCCTGGATGGATTTATTCATGGCTATTAATCCCTCATGACATAAGTAGCATAGACTTCAAGAAGAGAGAAACAAAGATTCTACAGAGATCTATGTTCTGTTTTAGGTATTTCTCTTATACTTGACAGTCAACAGTGTTTATAATGACAGGCCCTATACTTCATAACTAAACTATGATGTAGTCTTAGAAAAATAAATCTTGTAACTGAGGGTACACTGAGAGCATTTTGGGCTTCACAGGCTGGCTACAGATGCCATGGCCGTTGGTGTTAATTCGTGATTATGCTGCTATGAAACAATTCAGAGCCAATTATTCCATCAGAAAAGATATGGTCAAGTCAACCCTCACATATAACATCATCTGTGATGGTTTTTCTCCTTACTGAAATAGCGGCACTACCATTTGTCTGTAGCATATTGTCATTGTTGAGTCAAAACAAAATGATGGCATTAGAATGAAAGACCCACTAATGATCACCATTGGGAGCAACAATCTCTGGTTCTCCAAGTCTCACTAATAATTGTGACTCCCAGGTCTTAGTACCATGAGGATATGAGCAATTATTTCTCATCTTTCTGATTCTCAGTTTAGCACCATACTTTTGATTGCAAAATATTTCTTCTATCTTGAAAAATGTTTGTGAGCGATAGGGCCATCCAGTGAGCCACTTTTTCTCTATTCTTCTTAGTGGGTTACTCAGAGTTGGTGACAAGAACATTACTAATTGCCTAGCTGGTGCCAGGGGCACTGTGGAGTCGTTGAAGAAGTCACTGTTAGCTACAACCCGCATAAAAGCCGATTACTCTCCAGAGAAGCAACATGCCATCCTGGGAGAATTCAGAGCTGGTACTTCAGAGTTCTTCCCAAGATGAGGTGCATAGCCTGGGGCAACTTATTTTAACTGCAGCCTCTTCAACTGTGAAAAATGAGAAGAGCAGTCCTTACTGCTTTGGAAGGGACTTGTGTTCATTAATTAGTTTGCATTTCCAAGTGTTTCACAACTGGAAAGTTTCACTATTGAGTTAAGGAAATTTTCCTTTCATTTTATCCCTCACCACATTAGGATGCAAAGAAACTGTGCTCACTGAGGCTATAAGAAAAATGGAGGGGATTCGGGCAAAAAACAAAAAAGCTAACAAACCTGACTTCCAAGGTAGTGGCTCATTTCCCCGACTGTAGGATGGCACCCATTAAAGGGAGCTTTGTAAATTAGGTATCTTAAAGGGCAAGCAAACCTACTATCTAAAGAATTGCATTTGTTTTAGATTTAATTTTTATGATTCCTTCATGAAAAAAGAAGAAATGAGCAAACGCACCTTGATGGAGCATTTGCAAATGTGAAGTGGTGTAAATTACATCATTGTTTCTTACTTGAAAAAGAAGTTGGACCTGCTTTTGTCCCAACACTTAGGCTCCCAAATTTCTTTGTCCTTTTTCTTGCTTCTCTCTGTATGCCCACTTCTTTGTGGTTCTCTGTCCACTCGGCTTTTTTTCACTCCTTCCATCCTGAGGGATGCAGCTGCCTGGATAGACTGTACTTCCCAGACTCTGCCTTAAACTGAGGTCATGTGACAAGTGCTGACCACTGAAAGAGAGCAGACGTACATTTTCAGGGAAGTGGTTGTGTCCTCTCCAGTGCCTCTGAGGGCTGGAAATGATCCTGAAGGCACACAGGCCAAGTCTCAAGAGAGAAGACTGAGGCTTCATCACCCACTTGGGGAAAAACAATCCACAGATAAGGAGCGTCTGCTTGGGATTGTTATCTGGGTAAGACAGAAGCTTCTGTTGTGATGCCGCTGAAATTTTGAAGTTTATTGTTATAGCAACTAATAGTACTCTGACACATATACCATCAAAGCTGACCCCCTTCCCCAAACTTCTTCCTACAGTTGTGTTTTCTATGCCACACAGTGAAGTTCTTCAAGACTTTCACGATAGCCACTATAGTGCAGGCCATAAAAGCTATTTCATAAATGCATGTGGATAGGAGAAAGGAGGGGAGGGAGGAATGAATGAGTGTGCATGTATTTAAGGTAACTCTCTTATTTTCTTTTATGTTTTTGAACTGGACATGCTCATTCCCATCCCTCGTATTCTCACCCTCCCATTAACTGGAGGGTAGAGAAAGGAAGAATATTTCTCCTTTCTTCATGCTCTTCCAAAGGACAGACACCCTGCCATAAGGAAAATGTCCGGCCAGTGGAAAGCAATCCCTTAGAGTAAACAATCCACATATCATCACCCAAGAGAGCTGGGCCACCGCCAGCATCTCCATCAGCAACTTGGAAGAGCTGTCTGTCTTCCCAACCCAATAAAACTGGAGCCGTGAGCATCCAGAGCTCCAGTCAGTACAGTAACATGAAGCCAAACCACATTATCACTGTAAGCCGCAGGATTTATGACCAACTATGATGGAAAGTAAAGACAGAGATACTTTACTTGTCTGGATTCATCACTCAAAAGACAATGTGTATTGATAATGGAGAAGAGGGCTGGGGATTTAGCTCAGTGGAGCTGCGCCTGTGTAAGGTAAAAAAAAAGGGGGCGGATAATGGAGAAGAGTTGTATATATTCTACTTGTTCTAATGAAAACCTTACCGCTCAAAGCAGACACAGATACCAACATCTTAGAAAAAGGACAGAGGTTGCCAGTTTTCTCCTGTTCAGACAATATGCAATTAAATCCCCATTATTGAAAAACTTTTTTAATGAATTGAGGCAGCATTTCTATTTTGCCAGTTTCCTAGGTTTGGGGAGCCTCCAACCCGGGTGCAGCAGAGGGTTAGGTTTGTATTCCGTGTTAGTACCTGCTAGTCCAAGGATTGGGTGGTAAATCTGAAATTATTTCATTCCTAGGAATGCGATGAGGATGTCACAGGATGGCAGGTGCTATGGGACGTTACTTCCTCTGCCACGAACACCCCTGGAAACGTGCTCATTACGCAGCATTGCATCTTTCGGCTTTGGTGTAGCTGCTCGCTAAATGTCCCTGCACTAGAACGTTGTCCTTATAAGTAGGTGGAGGGACAGTATGGGCTGGGGGTGAGAGCTCAAAACTAGAAGAGCTTTGATCAGGTGACAATTTTGTGCTGTTTATAGACAAGTTGTTTGTGCTATCAGTTTCCGTACAGATCATGAAATGGCAAGCCAATGTGGGTTTTGTTTAATGTTTGCAAATTCTAAATTATTGAAATACTTGTTAGTGAAGCCACTGTTCTGTTTATAAGAGTAAAAATGTAAGATTTAAGCCTTCTACAAGATAGAAAAGGTTATTAGAGAGGGAAAGGAAAGTGTTGCGTGTGCCTTCAAACACATGATTGCTCCCTTAATTCTGTCAGTTCTTGGACTACTTCCCAAATCCTGAAAGTGAATTTGTTTCCAGAATACCTGAAACAGAGACCACATTTTTATGATGTTTGCATTTTCACAGTGAAGTTTACTTTAGGGAGCTATATTTTCCCTGTATTTATTTTTAAGTCATTTGGGTTTTCCAATAAAATAACATTCTCATTTTTTTTTCTCTCTTCCCAGATGAACACATTTATTGTTTTAATCCACGACGGGTTCCACATGGCTGTGGTTGGTGGCCGGGACACTCTGGAGTAGAGCATTTGGAAAAGAATATGTTATTTGCATTTCGGAAAATACTTCTTTGGCTCAATATCTAGCCACTAAAATAATAACAGTTCATCAAAAAACAGTTACCCTAGATGTGTTCCAAGAGTGGTAATTAGATTTCCTAAAGAGTCAAAGGGTGAAAATTGTGGGGTGAGAGAGACCAGAGGACAAACCACATGTAGAAACAGGAAGTGGTTCAAGGAATTTATGGCTTAAAAAAAAAGGAAAAGAAGCAGGGATACGGAGAACTCTATAGTTATTCAGCTGGAGCCTAAACCAGGTGAGAGAGGGAAGTAAAATCATGTTTGATGTTCTATGGCTGCCTCAAAAATGTGTTAGGGTTGCAGCTAGATTTAGAGTGAATGTAGAGAACCTGCCAGCACCACTGATCAGGCCAAGGAGGCACAGTCCTGGCAGAAACCTGCCTGGAGGGGCCCGGTGTCACTCACAATCAGGGCAGGGTTCTGGCAAGGTAAGCAGGTGCCTCTGAGGGGGACGGGAGGTCCTCTCACCATGGGCTACCCACTCAGGGCAGGAGGCTCAGTTCTTGGCATTAATTCTTCTAAAGTGGCATACTACTAATGTTCATTCAGTAAGCAGAATATGTATGTGGTTAATATTCACAAAAAGGAAATGTATTAAAATGTTCTAAACTTAAATCGTGATGATTGTACAATACCATGAATATGATAGAAATCATTAACTTGTATAGTTTAAGTGAGTTTTGTTTGAATTGTAGCTCAATGAAATGTTTTAAAAGCATGTATGTATTTATCCATTTTTTTCCTAAAAAATAAAAATTTTAAATTATTGACTTTCTTCTATATTTTTATTTTACCTTTTTAAAGTCTTGATAATTCCAGGATATAAAGTAGATTCCAAGACTAATAAATGTTGACTCATGACTTATGACTCTTTTCCCGTTTTAGAGCTCCCAGGGTGGGCCAGCCCACATTGTCTATGCTATGGGACTAGCAAGGAAAATCACACCAAAACATTAAACTAGAATGAAGGACCTTCGTGTGCTCCTGTACTCCCTCCACTCCTCACTGGGGGTCTTCTTGCCTTCTCCAGTTGTCCACATTTTCTGTAGTGCAGACAGGAACACCGTCATTTGAAGGACATATTTTCTGTGATACTTTCCACTTCTGACAGCCCATGATCGTGGATGAGATGACAGACGTTGTAAATGTGAAAATTGGTTATTTTTTAAATCCATCTTCAAAACTGGTTGATAAGCAGTAATTCAGCCCTACAAATGTCTTGTGCCACATAATTGCAGTTTTTATAGGTGATAAAATCTTGTAAGGGTTATATTAGTTTTATAAGTGTAACTTATCTTTTCTTTGATGAGCTCATCAATGAACAGCATAGAGTAATGCTTCCCAAACTATCTATTATAAAAAAATCAGATTTTTAAAAAACTTCCAGATTGACAAATTTGTAAAACTTATAAAAACAATGTACTATGTTTTTTAAAAAGAAGACATAAAATACATTCCCTTCTAATTTAGACTCAATAGACATAAATTGCCTTTTAATAAGTGTTATCAAGTATAACATAAGGAAAAATAAATGTTTAAAGTTATACACATTGTCCATTGAAAATATTTTCTGAGGCAAATAGAGAAATTTATTGTTATAATCTAATTCCATGATCATTACACAAAGTTATGAGCAGAATAATTTTCTCATATTAAACATCTACAGTCACTTACTTTCAATGAACAATTTATATATCAATATTTAATTTTAACATGGTGAAGACCTTGTTTCTTGCTTCTATCTAAACTAGGTACGATTGACGACAATGTTACTCAGAGGGGATGATGTACATTAAAACTGTCTCTATGTTTTAGTATCATTTAAAATAAAGAAGCCAGTTTTTCAGAGATACATTCATAAGGAGCAAGGAGAAAACAGGACACATACTTAGTTTTTTTCAAAAGTGAAATCAGTGATCCTCTTTGCACAGTGTTTCAATTTTTTTCAAAAACAGCAGTTCCAACAAGTCTGTAAAGTTATAAGTAAGTTTAAATTAACTTTTGAATAGACGAGGATTTTGCACTTATATATTTTTATTTTTGCATGGACATGCTTCTCACTATATATAACTAACATCATGAGTTCCATGCTCCCTGATCTGGTGTATATAGTACTAGTCAGTGAAGTAAATCCATTGACCAGGCATTTGGATGACAGTGATATCAAATTGCTATAAAAGTTTGTGCCCCCTTAACCCTCTATTTATATATATGTCAGTAGTCGATGGATCAGCACTGGCCCATGAACCACATTTTGAGTAGCACTATTATTACATATGCAGCATTACTTTAATTCACAGAAGCAGTTATGGTTGGTTGACTCTTGTCAGATCAGTGGTTGGACTCTCAAAACTGGGATTTTGTGACCTCTTGGATTGATATTAACTGAGAGGACAAGTTCAGAAAGTTGCTCCATTTGAATCTTTCCCATTCAATATTTTACCAATGACTTAGATGAAGATACAAAGTTTTACTCTTCAGACTTAAAAATATTGTATTTATTTTGCGTGATCCATACACTGGGATAATTGTTTTACCAGAATTATTTTATTTAATCTGTATAACAGACACATACCCCAGCCTATGGATAAGAACAATTATCTCCAACTTATAATGGAAAAAGTTAAACAACTTGCCCAAAGCCACCTCTCTAACTAGTTTTGGAGCTCGGATTTGAAGCCAGGTTGCTGATTCCCCATCTGAACCACCTAACTGGGCAGGTAAAATTGGCCAGAGTTGGTGCAACTATAAGTGAAAGAAGTGAAATACTTGAAATATTCTCTGGGGCAAACCGCTGAGCAAAAATCAATAAGATGAAATTTAAGAGGAATAAATGTCAATTCTTCTATTAAATTAAGGTAAGTCAGTTAGACAAGAGCAGGCTGAGGCAGATTTGGAGTGTCAGACTCTCAAGCATCAATTCGGATCCTGCTGTCCTCACCCCTGACTTGGGTCCCTGCTGGCTCTGTGAGATCCTTCTGCTAACTGCACCTCATTTGAAGAGCTCACAGTCAACCCCTGGGATTCCCTGTTGCTGTCTTGTCTCCCTCCTCCTCTTTCTTTTGTTTTTGTTTTTTTTAATAGCCTTATGAAATAAACGTACAAAAATAGGCTCACATTTACTATATACAATGTTATGAATTTGGACATCTGCACTCACCTGCAAAACCATTGACATAGCTAAGTCATAGATCTACCTAAACCTCTGAAAGTCCACCCTTACCCTTGTGGTTTTTCTATTTGCTTTTATGGTAAGAACACCTAAATGTAAGATCCATCTCAAATTTTTTAAGTGCTCAATATTGTCTTGTTAACTCCAGGCATCACATTGTACAGAAGATCAACGCATAACTGAAACTTTATATCCATTGAACAACTCCTCATTTCCTCTTTTCTAATCTCTGTTGACCATTATTCTACTCTGCCTCTGAGGCACTGAAGTAGCAAACACCTACGCTGAAAAACAAGAAAGATCACAAACAACACCATCTTACACTTTACCCTAGAAAAACAACAAACTAAGTCCAAGGTTAGCAGAAGAGTTATGTTAATAAAGAAGTAAAGATTAGAGAAGAAATGAACAAATAATATAAAATAGGAAAAAGTGATGAAGCTACCAGTTGAGGGTCATTGTTTTGTCAGGTTCTGTTTTGTTCATTTTTGTGGTACTGGAAGTCATGACCTCATGCATGATAAGCAGGTGCCCCACCACTGTGCTGCATCTCCCTTACAGTTAAGAGTTTTAAAAATATATTCTAAAAGTTGACAAACTTTAGCTTGATTAGGAGAAAATAATGAAAAAGACTAGACATGAAAGAGAAGTCACACTGAATCCATAGAAATAAAATAAAAATAAGAGATTCTTCTGAACAATTGCATGCCAACAAATTGGATACCTTAAAAGAAAGAGATAACTCCAGCTGGGATTCTCAGAAACCATGTGGAAAGAAGCTTACAAAGTTTACATGCAGTAGCAGTCAGGACAAAAGTCATGAGAGCCCACAGATAAACATACTTTGTGGTCAATGGTTTTCAGTATAAGCAATTTGGAGACACATTCTATATCCTAAGATAATCCTGGCAAGATGGTCCAGTTGACTGCAGCAGAAACCAACTCCATGAGGCATCTTTGAGTGTACTTTTCCTTTTTCCCCATTTATCATTCTCTGGTTCTCATCTTCAATTCCCAGGATCATCTCTGAAGTTACCTGCTTCACACAAGTCTTCGACTGTATTTTAAAGAAATCCAGATAAAGACAGACACTGGCCTAGCAGCTGACTGCTGTAATCCCTGACATCTTGGTATTGGTGTGAAATTATCACCTGAAGACCTATCAACTGAAGATCAGTTGCCAGGATTGACTTACGATGCATAGCAAGATTTCATCCTTCCACGTCAGGACTCTTTGTCTCATTTTATAGGTACCGGAAGAGGTGAAAAATGGTTCCCCACACACAAATACACACCCACCCCACACCCCCACATCCTACAACTGTGTGAGCCCAGTGATTTGGTCCCATTATAGTGTTGCTCCTAAGCTCTGTATTTAGCACCCTGCAGCCTTCAAAAGAGCAGAGTTCCCACAAAGATGAAAGGATGCTCGGTTCAGGCACTCTTGGGTTTACTCAAGGGATTTATTGTTTGTTTTGTTGATTTTGTTCATGATTGTTTGTTTTTACTTCTTAGACTTTTACAACTGGATACTAGGCTGCAGTGTCCTTGAAAAAAGACCAGCTAGAACAGGTGATGGTAATGATGTTAATGATTCCTTGAGTATGTATATATCACCTTTCTTTCCAAATGCTTGACATGTCTTCACATCTCTGGTCTCTTTTATCTTCACAGCACTCCTCAGAGTTAAGCCAAGGCAGGGATCTGGACTCCTGGGTTTTTCTATTAGAAAATTTATGAGATATTCAAGTGAGTCATGGGAACTTTCAAAATCTTGCCTCTTCTGGACTAAGATCATTGAATTGTTTCCTTTGCTTTTGCATTTTCCCAAAGTTAATTACTAACCTTAATTAGTTCTAGTTAAGTGCTATCCAAGACTACATTCCTTGTAAACATATCTTACTTTACTAGTTATTTATAAAAATATTTATAAAAATATTTTAATCTGCCATATGTTTGACTTCTTTGATAATGGTTGTCTCCGTCTCTTCATAAAGTCAGACACTTAGGAGATACATCCAGCTTTAGTGCCCAGAGCTCACAGAGTGCAGAACTTCTGTTTCGTTTTAACTTGTCTTCCAAGCTTCATGTTTCACCTAAGCCTCTGTTGTCAGAGGAGTTTGGAACAAAATTAAATACATGAATTACTGAGTTAATAGAGAGGGTGGGTGTATCAAAAATGAAGAAGGGGCCAGTTGTGTAAGCATAAGTAAAAACCTCATATGCTCAACATCCATGCCTTTGCTATTTCCAAAAACAAAAAACTGTTTTCAAAATATCCCTAAATGACCTGTTCTTGCCCAGGTATCTCCAAGGTGCCTTGACTGTGAGGACAGACTGTCCCATTCCACTACAAGCCCAGGCCATTATCCAGATTTGAAATTATTCTTCCATAGACACTTACAAAACACCCAGAGGTATGTTCACATCGGTAAAAAAATTGGTCTGTAGCTTAACTGCTGTGTTTCTTAGCTAACATCTTTGGATAAATTCCAAAACAATAAATCATCACATGTGCCAGGAAATTTTTAAAAAGTTTAGAAGTTAGAACAGTCTATATGACCCTAATACATATTACCACATAATAACAATAATAATAATGATGGTGCTAATAACAGACACCTTACTTTTATACACTACAGTACAAGTTACAAAGTGCTTTCCTACTTATAATAAACATGGCAGTGGGGACTGACCTATCATATACGATGGTACAGCAAGCTTTTTCTCAGGAATGGAATGAAGATAAACAGCTCAGTGAGAGTTAGCAGGAGAATACGTGCGCACATACACACACATCAAGGAGTTCATTATTGGACAGGGTCAAGGGTATGAGGGTTCAAAGAAAGTTAAAAGATAGGAAAAAGTCCAAGATATTTTAAGTAAAGGTACAAATTTCCAATGTTGAATGTCATTATGTTGTATACCTAAAATGTACTGATAAAATTAATTTTTAAAAATAGGAAAAAGTGTGAATATGCAGCAGGAAGTAGAGAAAATGCGTGCAGACTACAGCTATTTCAAACTCAGATATTTTAATCTAAGTAAAGTGAACGTGCAAATTTGTAATGATATGGAAATAATACATGGCTTACCGAAAAATGTTCAAACAGAAAACTTGGCCCCAACCTTGAGCCAACCAAATAAGTACATCTTATAGAGTATTTGGCTCATTGGTCATTGTCTAAACCCTGGAGGAGAGAGAAGGGAAAAGGTGGTTAGTGTGAAGAGAGGAGCGGACCCTTCAAAGGAATAGAAAGGTCACAGAGAATGTGTGCTATGAGGTCAAGATGGGGGTTGGCTAGGAGAGACCCTACTGAGCCCTTCATCCTCCAGGACTTTGCTTTCCTCTCTCAATTCCAGTCACACATGATCTTGCAATAAATGCCTCTCTGTTAAGGGTTCTGAGCGAATCTCTTTCTTGCTGTCATCATTCATACACCTTTGGTGATTTTTGTAGAAGCCTTCCATAGTAAAGGGACTGAAAACTGGAGCTCTGAGGATTTGGTCCAATGCTACCTCAGGAGATTTCCCTTCAGCCTAGGAGAATGAAAAGCAAGTACAAATGTTTCCTCTTACCACTGCCCTACGTTTCCAGCCTACTTGATTCACAGTGACCATGCAATCATCAGTTTTTAGCCCCTCAGAATAAGGTGCTCTACGAAGAGGAATTAGTGGTGATCTTAGCAGGGCTGAATTATCTTCTCAAACTCATCCAATTCTGTCTTCAGAAAACTACACAGAAGATCTGAACACCTAAATATGTCACCATGTGAAGAATATAAAGAAAATATGTAAAATAATACAGCCATACATTAACCTAAATAGTGCTAATAAATTGTTAGGCTTAGCAGGTAACCAAAACCAGCTAATGGAATAATGAAGAGTTTGTTTATTCCTACAGCAGACAACCATCATCTGTCACGCTCCCAGTTCCCCTGCCAAGAGCAGCAGCTAACAGGCTTGCTTGGGGTGGTGAGGTGAGCCAGGAAACCACTGTCTAGTTTCTGCAGAAAGGGCAGTTGTCTCTCTAGAAATGCGAGATTTAGCAGGGAGAATAATGCACATATGAGAAATTTGAAAGATGAACTAGTACTGAGGCTGTGGTTAACGTGGCATTTGGAGGCAGTCTGGTTGGGACCTGTGAATGGATTGGTAGAGCTGAGGTGTGCATCTGACTCAAAGGAAATAAAGCCATAGGCTAGCAAATGACCTACTGCTTTTGTGCATGTGTAGCCTGGACAGATTACCTAGTCTTGCTCAGGCCCAATTTTCTGTTTTGTAAAAAATAACACTTAACTGGCGGGACTGTTTTCAGTATTGAAGAGATTCGGAAAATGAGGTGCCACGCACAGTGCCTAGAATGTGGAACACACTCAACAATTCTTGGTTATTCTTTTTGTTTAACCAAAGAAGCAACCAAATAGGACCAAAGGGTCCGTGTATTTATGGCCAAACCAGGAGGATAAATTTTGCAAGCTTCTATTCACTCTCAGAGCAAAAGAGAAGTCCATTAAGTTCTGATGGGCAAATCCCCATATCAGCTACAATTCACTTTTTCATTCACTCAAGAAACATGGTTTACTTTTGGAATAAAAGAAAGAAAAATGTAATTGCTGTCAAAAACGATCAAACCCTGCCATGTAGAATGTTACTTTATTCTGTAATACGAGCTCAAGAAATTAATTTTTCTATTTTACTATTTAAAGAATCACAATCACATGTCCATGATAGAAGATAAGATACACACACCAGTGATCTTGCACTGCACTGACTTATAAATCAGTACAAGTCAATGCTGGTAGGCTGCCAGTGTATCAGTGTACGCCATGGCAGACTGTGGCTAAGCCCATTGTGAATGACAAACCTGTTTTCTACTTTTCTGTCCTCCCTTGCAGCAGTGACATAGGGAGAGATTAAAGGCCAAGAGACTTAGACAGGCATGCATTTCTGTCATGAATTTCAATTTTAATTGTTTTTGAAGGCAAGAAGTATATATTTTGTTCATGTTGTCTTGGGGATATTCATGGACATCAATTACCAAATCAAAGAAACTTTGGAAATGAAGCTGACAGTGACTCATCAGAATAACCTTAGGAGTCAGGAGACATTTCCTTTTTTGAAAATGCTATAGGAAATTAGGCCATGGTCAGTTTGAGCAATAGGCTTCTTCAGGCTGCTCGTAGTAAGCAGTAGCAGATGAGGTAGATAAATGGGCATGGGCACATGGGATTCTGTTGTCTGCTTTCACCTCCTGGAGGTTTATCCCTGTCCCTGTGACTCAAGCCAAATTTAGCTCACAATCCTCCAGCAGTAGAGGCAAGCAGATCAGTAGGGCTTCAAGTAGGGGCAGAGGAGGCTATGTCTGTTCTGCCAGCCTTTTTGTCTCCAGATTCCTTAGCGCAATTGCTCCAACCCACAAAGGAAAACAGTCCCATAATCGGCTAGTTATCCCTGGGCGCATGGAGTCTACAGTCATTTTCTTCCTTCTCAGGGACACAAGCAGCAAATGACTCCATCGTAAGATGATGCCTAACATCAGGTTACCCTACCAAGTGGCATCTTGGGGCTCAGATCCTGCAATTCTTCCCTACAACGGACACACTCAGCAAGAACACATGGAAACTATAATAAATGCATCTAATTAGCGAATGAAAATACATCGGAGCCAAGTGTGAGATGTGGCTGTTAAGAACCCTCCTCGGCTCCTGGGGCTGTGCCTATTTAAACACATTGGAAAGACAAAGGAATGCAGATTCTCAGTCACTTTCATCCACAGAATGGCTTTTATATACACTCCCCAGAATGGTTTTTTTCCCCTCTTCTTATAATAAATGAGTTTAAACCAGAATCAAATTTTGATGCTTAAAAAAAAAATCAGCCAGTACAATTGATAGCCCCAGTTAAAAGAATAAAACACTTTTGCATGGCAACAATGATTCATGAACTGCTCTTCCCTACAGGAGATGAAACCATTTGGGCTTTCTTCAGAGAGGCTTACATTACTGGCAACATTTTAAAAACTTCATTATATAGAGAAAATTCTAGCCTTCAATTTTTTTTTCTTACGGGGGTCCAGTGGTTGCTCTGGTATATGTGTGTCTCTTGGCAAGTGTGTGCATGTGTCTGTGTGTGAGTGTATTTGTGTGCACACACGAGTGTGTTTCATAAAATTAGATTCTAGCAAAGGGAAAGTGCATTTATGCAAAAGCAATTCATCACCCACTTCTGTGCTCAGAATTCACGGAGGTAATTTAGATACTTTAATGGCAAGGTAGTTTAGGTAGGTAGGAGGCAAGGTCCCCTCCCCCATCCAACAGCTATGGTAATAGAAAATGTGGGCTCTAAATGAATCTTTTCAGGAAAGTAATTCTCGTTTTAATTATTTATCCACTACCAAATATAAAATATAATTACACAGCCAATGTCCATGGGAGCAAAATCCACAGTGTAGTGTAGAGTAGAAGAGCTTTCTGCTTTTAGAAATTTTCCATCAAAAATATTAGAAAAAATAAGATTAGCCAAATGCAGCTTTTAGTGCTAATCTGATTTTCATAATGTTAGTGCTTAGCAAAAACCCGCCGCTTGATCAAACACAATGGCTCCAGAATTTGCAGTGTTTTACATGGCCTTGACCTTTATGATGTCAGACATATATTACTTCTCTGCTATAATTTACTATTGACATCACGGATTAAATTTGTTGTTTCAGCTAATGTAACTGAGCAAGCAAGGTAGATTGTGAAACTGAAGCCAGCTACTGAAATACGAGGGTTGTCAAGTATAAATTTACAAAAGATATTCAGACTGGGTGTGGAAGACAAAAACAAATGGACAAAGAAGCTGTTTTTGACAGACTGCAAGGGGCTAGAGACTTCAACTTGAACACTGTAAATCCAAATGTCACGAAACACTGCTGCAGAGTGGGAGACACATCTATTCCTCAGGAATATAAATGGTGATGGGAAACCAAACTTTCAAAAGGCTGTGCATTTTTGAAAAGTATATCCCTGCTGCTTGATGACAAACTCATTGATCTCTTCCTCCTCTCTCCACCCAAGCCTGACCATCCTTACAAGTCACCACCTCAGAACCAGTAATGACCACTAAGCCAGTGTTTCCTGGGACACCATTTGGACAAGAAACCAAGGAATGTCAAGAAATGAGCTAAGATGTGTTTTTAAAGAAAAATAAATTATTTTGACAACTGCTTTCCCCAAATGTGAGCTATGAGCAGTCTTCAGTATTATACAAATTCTGTTGCTAACACCAAAGTAAAAGCTGAATCTTGTGACTATGGAAATATGTCAAAGGCTCCCAGCACTCGGCGTGGTGGTTAACTGAGCAGCCTTTACACCTGGTCTTTTGGAGCAATAGTCTGGGCTTCATTCAGGGTTGTGGTTGTACAGACTGCTAATTTGCTGTCTGTCTTTCTTTGTAAACTTCCAAATTCTTCACTTGCCGGGGCACCCTACAAGCAAAAAGAATCTTAGAGTCATTGAAATCAGAAAACAGTAACTATGAGTTACATGGAGAGAACCGTGGGTGGACAGCACAAGAAGAACACAAAGTCTAGGAAGTAAAAATACTTTGTCAATGTCACAGCTGTTACACAGACAATGCCCATTTGGATTTCTCAGTCAAGTCCAGTGTTAGGCTGCATATGAAAGGTATTCAGTGGTCATGCATTTGGGATGCTTTTGGTGGGAGTCTGGAGATTCCTCTTGGCCTTAGCCTTTGGGAGGCATAAGAACTCCTTCTGACTCCGTGAGTCAGATACGTACTGAATATTTGTGAAAAAAACACATGGTACTTCATGCTGTATCAGGCCTTGAAATTACATAGTAATTACTAATATCAGACTTTGCTTCAAGGGTACAGCCTAATGTCTATGTGTATATATGTAAAAGAGAGAAAATATACATTCTAAGGGCAACTCAATTTGGAAAAACAGGGACATGAATATAATCTTTGTTCATGATCCAAATAATGCATTTGAAAGCTGTCAAAAGACTTGAATGTGGTCAGACAACGTTTTCAAGTAGCAATAAAAAGAAATGACACAGATTGTTCTTAATTTGGTCAGACATGGAGATCCTTAGACTGAGTATAAGGCCATCTTCGGAGGCCCATCACCATCTTGCATATGAATAACCTGGTAAGATGGTTATTTACCTTTCATGGTTTCACAGAAGTTGGAGAAAATATCAGAGATGTAGGATAAAATAAGCCTTTATCAGGAAAGTAAAAATTTCTTAGAAATCCATATCCAAAATTCCATTTGGTCAAAACCAGTTTACTCCTAACTGCAAAGGAGACTGGAAAAAACAATGCCATCTTAAACAAAATGAGGGGTCTGTGTATAGGAGGATGGGGATGAGGTAGAGAAAAAGTTGTTTCTGCCATACCTGTACATCTAGTGGCTATGTACTGTTGTCAGTTCTCAGTTTTTCAACCCACGTGTGCGCATAGTAAAAAGCTCCCTATGATATTTTTTCTGAAGACTGAAAAGATGACAAACTTTTCTGGATGAACCCATATAAATAATAATTAAAGTTGTTTAGACATTTCCTTATTTTCAAAAAGATAAGAACACTAGACCTGAGCCAGAAAACCTGAGTTCCAGATTCAGATCTGTCACCAACTATCTTGAGGGTCTTGAGCAAGTTATTTTCCTTCTCTGGGAGACCCCAAAGGGTCTCGCTGCTTATACTTTTGATACCTCAAGAAGTCCACTCACCTCCCAGCAGGTGTATCTCTCTCCTTTACTTAAAATGTTTCAGCAGCTGGGTTGAAAGTCAAAGTGGATCCAGTCCTTGTGACTTTGTCTTTGTCTTCTATGTCTCCTTGTACCACTGTCATCTTGTACCACTGTTTCCTTTGTTTGTTTCACTCTGGCCATCTTGGCTTTCTTCACTACACCACACCCACTGTTGATCTTTATATGTGGCATTCTCTGCCCAAAATGCTCTGCCCCAAGGGCTTCAAAGACTAATTCTATCTTACTGTTTCAGTCTCAGTTCAGATATCACCTCCTGACAATAGTAGAGTACAGCTTAAAGTACAGTTTGCCTCTCCAGTCCTCACTATCACAGAACCCTGTTTATTCCCTTCAGAGCACATACAACAAACTAATTATCTGGATAATTTATTTGTTTAGCGTCTGTCTCCTACTGAGACTGAAAATTCTTTAAGAACTGGAACCTCCTCTTTTATTTACTATTGGTAATCCTGGCATAGTTTATGTCAAGTAGCCATATAAGAAATATTATTGTGTGAATAAATGGGTGAATTATATGAAAATTGAGAATCTTTAACTTGATATCATACTCCAAAATTTCTCCAACTTCAAAATTCTGCAATTCTTGCCTAAAAGGGGTACTGCAATGATAAAAGAAGGTGACATATGTCAGTGTGCATACACAAATTAAATAAAATTAGTGTGTTTTGGAGCACTTTGTAAACTTAAACAAAACTTTCTATTTGCATATTGTGTACAAAACAAAGCCTGGAATGATAGAAATTAGATCTACAGCAAATGAACCATTTTAAAGTAAAATGTTTTCTAAAGAGATAACATTCTGGAAAACAAAATCAACTGAGCAATTTTTCCCCTCAGTCAGCTCAGTAGAAAGTCACACTGTCTTCCTATGGTAATACTTGAAGAAGTTATATTTGCAAGTCATTTCTAAAAGGCAGCAATTTATTTTGTATTCGTGATTCTGTGAACCACAGACCCTGCTTGGTGAGACCATATGTCTTTGTAACATCTACTTGATGTGAAATTTCACTGATGTGTCCAAGGAAAATAGACCCACCTAAAAATTTCATTGGCCCAATTGTGTTTTCAGGTGGACTCCTGAAAGATGTATTGAATCTGCACATGTTCTGTAGTCCAGTACCAGACTTGGCTGGAGCCAGTCAGTAGTTGTTTTTAATGATAGAATAAGTATGTATTCCCAAAGGGTGATTTGCAGCAGTCACCTTACATCACGTGGGCACTGGTATCACTGTTAGAGGTTTTGTTGGGCATGCTGGATCTTGTGTCCCTCTTCAGCCTCTAAGCCAGGGGCTCCTTGCCACTCCCTACAGTGAGTTTGATCTTATGGCATTCAAGACTGCTCTACATGGTCCAGCCTAATTCTTAAGCATACAATCTTTCTTTCCCCAAAACACAACTTATATTCTTGCCAAACTTAGCTGCAAAGAATTCTCAAATCATGGCTGGTGCTTTCTTATCTACCTGATTTTGTTATACTATCCCCTCAACTTTTGAAATGGGGAACAACCTCTATCCACAATCCCTATCATTCTTACTTGTAAAAAGTTTATCATTCTTAAATCTTAGAGTCCTCCTCCAGAAGCCATATCTCTATCCTCTTTGTATTTAATTATAATCATTACATTTACACTTACTGAGAACATATACAAAAGGTTGTTATAAGTGCTTTATGTTGCTTTTCTTATGACCCTATGATATATGCACCACTATCATCCTATCTTCCAGATCAAGATCTTGAGCCTAACAGAGTTAGGAAGCTGGTACATGTTCTACATGAGTACATGCCAGGGCTGTGACTCAAGATCGGATAGTTTATCTCTAGAGCTAGGACTTCAGAGAGTTCTCTGTTAGCATCTCATTGCAATCCTCCATTCAGTGAAATCATATTGATAGCTTGAAATAAGCTACAGTGAGAATATTTACACCATGGAAATAGGCATGTCCTACAAACACATGCACCGTTTGTTCCAGATCATGAGTTGTTAAATATTTACTGTTACAGCACAGGCTAGGGCCCACCTTCTCAACCTTTGTGAATATTCCCTTGACTGGTGAGGTGTTTTAGTGTGACTCCCATTAGTTTGTGAGTTCCTCACAGTAAGATATTACACTATATTCATTTATATCTCATGATGTCTTGGCACACTACCATTTTTGTATGCAATAAATAGATGTATTAGTCACTTTCTCATTGCCGGGAGAAAACACCTGATACTTGCAATGGAAAGGAGGACAGTTTTATTTCTCTCTCAGTGTCCACTGGGTCCAGTCCAAAGCCCACTGTCTCTAAGGAACAGGTGGAAGGACCTGCTGGATGACAGCTTCTCGTCCTCTGGCAGCCAGGAAACTGAGAAAAAAAGGAAGAGGAAGACAAAACACACCCTTCCAGGTCATGGGCCTAGTAACCTGCCTCCACCCAGGTCCTACTCCCTAACACAACATTCAGCTACTGAACTCATCGATGGATGGTGCCATCATGAGCTAATCATTTTCCAAAAGCCCCATCTATGAATAGGAGAGGCTTTGGGGGCATTCTAAATACAAACCTTAACAATGGACAATTGGAATGATTTATAGAGATTGGAATGATTTGCAATTCATTTCCAAAGTGGCTAATAGCAATATTCTATTGTGATTCAGAAAAAGTAAGTACTTCTCTCCTAATAAAATCAAAATAGTTCCAACTCCTTTAAATACCACATAGTTGGAGATGATGCTGTCAACATGAACAAACATGGAATCTGAGCCCAGAAGCAATCATAAAGTTTATTAAATTACTACTCCATGTTTGACTAAAACAGAGTTCTAGCCTCTAGTGGCTGCTTCTTTGGAAAGCAGGGATTGACTGTTGTTATCTAGGAGTGGTTGGGATGACTTTTTCAAAGTAGAACCTTTTCCCATCGGTTCTGATGTCAGCTCCCACCTCTCCTCCCTCACTGAGGGTCACAGACACCCAGGGCCTCACTTACTGCTACAGAGCTGCTGTCAAAGGGGGCACATAAGCAATGAAATCTTGTAGAGATTAGTAACAAGTTAGGGAAGATTAACGTGATTCTTCTAAACACAGTGCCGATTTTACTACTCAATTTTCCCCGCTTTCAAACCTAAATTGTTCTAAATATATTTCTCCCTCACTGTGTGCTTTCTCACCCTCTCTCTTTCTACCCACAGGGACTGTGTTCCTGCCCCAACGTCACCTGATGAGATCACACTAACATGTAATTCTTACCAGGTCTAGCTGATTGCCACCTGCTGTGTCCTCCCCAAGAAGAAACCTATAAAAATGTAGACCCGGGGGTTTGGGAAGCTTACATGTTCTTATCTAGAATTCTAGCATGAATCCTGCTGGGAAGCATCTTCTCCTTGAGAGGACCAGAAAGGCCTCTCTACTCACTGTGCCCCCTGTAGGCCCAGCCTGACTAAACTGAGACCAATCAACAGCAGGTCTCTTCTATATCTGGGAATCCTCTCCAACAAGTGCTCAACCAAGAACTGGCAGGTCTAGTCTTGCTGGGACTTAAGGGAACGGGAACTCAGGCACCTCCTGATCCCTGAAGTACCTCCTCCTCACTAAGTCTGTCTCATCCCTGCAGCTGCTGCTGTGATAGGACTTCTGCCTTGGTATTGGTTTCTTCTCAAGCTATTTGCAATGATCACAGTCCAGGCTGCTCACTAATTGGACAGGATTCTCCACCCCATGTCACTCATCTTGCCCTGGGGTTGGTCTGCTCACAATCAGGACGGTATGGGCACCATGCAGACAGAACCCTACATGACAAACGGAAGGCAAGTCAAGGAAACATTAGCCCCCACCAACCTGATCATACCTCTGTGACCTGTGCCATGCATTTTACCTAACCCCGAGAGCCCTGCCCACTCCTAAGGATGATGACTGTACTATCTAACTGTTCTTGTCTGATAGCTCTCAGAGTAGTCCCCAAACAAAGAAGCATTGTTTAAGAGTGAAAGAAGAATTGGAAGACATCTAAAGGTATGTAGTGTTCAGGTAAGGATATTCAGGTGGGTGACAGCTTCTAAAAGGGGCTTCTAAAAGGAGCAAAAAATTGATGGACCTGATTGAGTAAATGTTAACATGGAATAGTAGAAAATGACATGATCTAGAGGGTTTTCACTTTATTTAACAAACACCCATATTTACTATATGCCAAGCATGGTTCTAGGCCTTTTGAAATAATAACTCGTTTAATCTTGAAGGGAAGGAGGCACAGAGAGGTTAAGTATTTTACTTGAAGTAAAACAGCTGAGTCGCAGACCCACACAGTCCAGCAGCAGAGTCATGCTCTTCACTAGAAATGCAAGGCTGCTTTTGTAGATCAGGAAGTGACAAGAGAAGCCTGTGGTCAGGCCAGCAGAGGTAGAATCAAGTTTGAGGAATCACTGCACGGCCCGGGAGGAAGGCAGAAGTTCTGGGAATCTTATGACAGAGCTGTGAATGGGGCCAAGATCCCAGAGCTGTTCCCAACAGGCACAGCCATGGCTGGGACCAAGAGTGAAAACTTGCAGGGAGATAGATTCTCAGAGCCTGTCCCATGTGCCTAGACAGCAGGAGGACGATGGGTCCATCCTTATACCACCTGGTGGCATGGGACAGGATCTGGTGGCTACAGGCCTGGCCTTACATGCTTATCTCATCACTGACAAGCTGTTTGACCTTGGACAAGTGTACTCAGCCTCTTTGAGCTTTGATTTCCAAACATAGGGCAAAGATTCCTCCTTATAAGCACTAAATGAGGCCACATACTTGGTAAATACTTAACTAAATGTTGGTATTTGTATTACATTCATTCTTACCAATTTCACTTTCCTTGTAGCTTTCGCAGTGCTGATGAAGCAAATCCAGGAGTTATAATTTGCTCCTAAATTATGTCTTGGTCTTGGGCCAAGTACATCTTCCATTATGAGGACTTTATTCATTCTCAAATGTTTTTATGTGTCTGCCCTATGTGTGCACCAAGAATTATCCTAGGCACTTAAGAAATAACAATAAATAAAGCACATTGTCCTTTAGGTAAATACAAGTGTTTTGAAAAATCTTGGCAATAACTTGCAGGATGGTGGCTGCATCAGGAGCTGCTAGAGAATGGAGAGTAGAGTGATAGAGGGCTAGGGGCAGGGCCTGCAGTCTTCATGCTTCAGAGAGTGGTAATTCAGCAGGTGAGGCCGACTTTGGATCCAGGGATGGGGTTGCAGAATGGGATAAACTTCGAAAAGGAGGCGGGCCTCATATCATGTATACTGCAGGACACTGTTCAGGGATTTTAGGTAGTGAGAAGAATGGAACTGTATTTGTATTTCAGGAAAATTATTCTGGCAACGATTTTAAAATTGACGAATCACTTTTTTTTTTTCTCAACCTTAGTAAATCTTTAGTAATTTTCATAGGCCAATCGCTTCAGGGTAAATATTTTATACTCCGAATTCCTTAATATTTTTCTTTAAATTGCCTGCCTTTTCCCTTTGGGTTATTTAAAAATAAGCTTTATATAACAAGGATCAGTGAGAAGTCAGTGTCATCGGCCTTGGAAATGACCACAGTGGAACCGATATTTACAAAACAATATTAAACATTCAATCCAGATATTTTTCTTGTGAAAAGCTTTGAGCCTGAGGACTGTTCTCATTATGTTAAAAAATTAACAAAAGAAATTAGGGGAGGGAGAGAGACAGCAAGAGAGAGAGAGACTTAGTGTCAGATGGGTATTAAAGATATACTAACACCAACTTAGGCTTTCCTCTTGGACTTGTTAGTTTGGACAAAGAACTAAAAAGGCAATAACACTGTCATCACCTGATCCAATGTTTATGAGTCTACGTTGCCTAGCAGCATTATTAGGAAACAACACACTAGGGCAGAGGTTTTAAACTTTGTGGATGAGGACCAAGAGACAAGCACATTTTATATCTACAACCAGTGAAAGTTCACAGGCACGTGTACATACACACAGAGAAAGACAGAGAGAGGAGAGAAAGAGGAAGAGGGAGGGAGGGGGAGAGAGAGAGAGAGAGAGAGGGAGGAGGGAGAGAGAGAGGTCTACAGTCTAAGGAAAGAGTTTCAGGCAAGTGCATTCATCCTTTCCCTGTAGGTGGTGACCCCATTCTATTCTTTCTTCTTCCCCCTCTTCCTCCTCCTCTTCTTCTTTTCCTTCTCCTTCTCTTTCTCCTTCCTCCTCTTCCTCTTCTCCTCCCTCTCCTCCTCCTTCTCCTCCCTCTAACATTGTTGGGGAAACACTAAATTTATTCCTCTGTCCACTAATGAGTTATGGAGAGCTCATCCTTTGCACTCTGAATTAAGTGAGAGCTGACTTGGCTGTTGTAATAGCTTCAGCAAGAAATGAAAGGTCCTAACAGACTCCAACACTGTTAGAAATTTTAAAAAGAGTGTGATCATCACCCTTTACATTTTTTTAAAGTTACACAATTTGACATAGAGAAGTAGCACTTGTGAATCCACTTCTTCTTTTTTGTTTTTTTTGTTTGCTTGTTTTTTGGTTTTTGAGACAGGGTCTCACTATGTAGTTGAGACTGACCTGGAACTCACTATGTAGTGCAGGCTGGTCTCAAACTCACAGCGATCCTCCTGCCTCAGCCTCTCGAGTGCTGGGATTACAGACATGTGCCACCATGCCTGGCTGTGAATTCACTTCTTATGGGTTTGTTTAATGTGAATTAAACTTCCCAGCAACTGGTCAATTTGGGGTGACTTTTGAACACAGCTACTGTTCAAAGCAACAAACTCAGTCAGCTTCAAATATGCCCATGTGGTTTTCCCAAAGCTTCAAAGTTTGCAAATCCCATTCATATTATGTCTTCAAGAAATCTTCAATCATGGTCATGCTTGGGTTTATAAGTCTGTACAGTAATTGTTGTCTTGGATAAGAGTTTGTTTTGTAACTCCCGGATAGCCCAATGAGTGTGACAGTGACAGAATTAAAAATCATAAGTACATTGTGTTCGTGGTGTTTGTTCAAGTGAGACTTATGACAAAACTCCCTTGAGAAAATGAAAATGCTTCAAGTTTACAGGACAAGGAAAACAAAATCTATATTCTCAAACAGTTCAGGAAAGGCCACCTCTATTTTCACAAGTGTGGCTGTAAAATAAACCAGCTTCCTCTTTAATTTACCTTTGCCACCACATCAAGATGTTAAGAAAGGACTGTACAGCGATGCATTTGCCAGACAAAAAGCTTTCGCTGTTATTAATGACTGGTGCTGCCCCAGTGTAATCAAAGGGCACAGCTGTGGTGATATACGGCAGTGACAAACCTAGGGATCTTTCCTTCCCAGTGCCAGAGTCTGGCAGCCAGCAGCTGAGAACTTCCAGCGCTGTATATCTGCAAGATAAATAGCACCAGATATGAATATACGTATTGCTTACGGTCTTGAAAAGTATTGTTATACCCTCACCACACAATCATTCTAAATATGACACTAGTGCATTTTTCACCATTTCTGTACAATCCTTGTTGTTTGTAAATGGCAATAGTTTTCTAGTAGAGATTTAAAGCTGTCTAACTGTACTGTTAGCACAGTCTGATTTGAAATCCGGTGCCTTTGCGGCTGACAGGAGAGCAGGTTTCCCGAGATTCATAACCCTTTTTATGGTGACAGGCAGCATCAAAAGAAGGAATCACCTCAAGAATGTACTAGAAATCATTTTTATTTTTGCTCCTCGATCATGCCAAGATGATCTAAAGGGAAAACTCAGAGTCACTCTTGATATGAATGTGACATGAAGGAATCTATTAGAAAAATTCACTGATGTTTTTATTTCCAGCTATTAAGCCATTTTGTTCTCTATCTCCGTCTTTGAACTTGTGACCAGCAAGTGCCACATTTTGCTTTGTTAAGGGTTCAAGAAATGTATTTAATTGGGAGTTATGGCCAAGGTTAAATAAGTAGCCTGAGACGGTGCTAGCTTTCTACACTTACTCAGGAGTAAGTTCCAAGAGAAAAATTCTACAATTACTGACCAGGTTTCCATTAAAAATAAAGTGAGCAAAACCACTGAATGGTCTTTTTCCAGACCAATAGCAAAGACACGTCTGTGCTCACACACACAGGAAGTCAGCGCAGCTCCGTGACCTTTTCATGAACTTTCTGGGAGACGGAAAGATCATTCAAAGGGCAGAGGTCAGCATTCACGCTGGCCACAAACAAAAATCAGATTTAGCGTCATATTGAAAGATTTGGGGCTCTCACCGACAAGCACAAATCAAATGGTATGATACTACCTTTTCCTATATCATCAATGGCAAAGGATCCCACTTTTGTGTTTAATCATGGGAATAACATTTATTCATCAATACACATTATTTTGTAAGCATCACAAGGAGAAAGATGAGGTTTAGAACTGGACACGTTCTGCCAAGATGGGACTGTTTAGCTCATCTGTAGGACCTTATGATGTTAAAGGTGTCCTATCTCACACCAGACACACACAGCATAAAGGGAAGACCAGGGCTGTGGAGAGTTGAGGAAAGAGCTTCAGTAAGAAATCAATCACACAGGTCCTGAAGGGATGCCTAGGCCTTGCTCCTCTGTGGATGTTGGTCTGGCTCCCACAGAAATTGTGCATATCTCTACCTTTGCACCAGAGATGATCAGGGCTAAACAGACAATGGTGGAAATAACTAGGAATCTGATGCATTTTCTTAAGGAGCCATGTTTCCAAGAGCTCTGACTCAGGGAAAATTCATTGTGAAGAGATTAAAATGAAATTTTGGATAGAAAATGTCCACACAGAGATGCAACTGATAGCTTCTATCGCCAATGTCCTTAGCTGAAAGGAAGCCGGGCAGACAGAAGTCTTACATGTGTTAGACTCAATTAAGAAGTGATAAGGCCATTTGGGAACTTTGAGTGTTGAAATACAGAAATACCATTTTTCTGAAAACTAAATATCCTAGGTGTTGATTAGGAAAAGAAAGCATCTTCAGAGAATCTAGTTCAACTACCACAAATCTCAGATGACCTTGTAACTCTCTTCAGATAACACAAATAGTTCGAAAGCAGAAAGTTCAGAATCCTGCAGCTTTCGATAGAAATAAGTTCACATTTAATGTGTAATGAAACACAGCCTACAATTCTCTTGTGGTCTGATGTACATCCTAATGCCTCACGACATTACTCCCATTTGTCTATGTTCTCTTTTCCTAGGTACAGCATTTAATTTTCTTGATCACTTGATGTAAGACCCACGTGAGTTTCAGCATATCCTAAGGCCATCCCTCCCACCAGTTGCTTTGTGTGACTCTAATTCTCAATATTCTGTGCTGAATCATACATCAGCTTTGGTAAAGCAAACTGATCTATGTGAGCAGGTGGGAAGTGGAGTAGGGCTGAGAAAGTGCATGGCTGCTAGGTCTGTAGGATTTGAAAGTTAGGAGATGTAGGAGGGCACACTTCTACTCTCCTTTGTTTTCCAGAAAAGGAAACAGCCCTGGTGATGGAGGTATATGCTGTATAGCACTGGCCAACCAGAATAGAGTCTACCCGCCCTCTCCAATCACAAGGGGTTGTGGGTCTGGGTGGAAGGGGACCCTAAAGGTCTTTTACAGGTAACAGTTTAATCTGGCAACTGCAGAACTGTGGGAAGGTGGAGGAGAACCTGGAAAGGGAAGGCCAGCTGGGTAATAGATAATACACAGTGTCCTTAATCCTGGGGAAAAGATGGTGTATTGGTTTTATACACATCTGGTGGGGTAGAATACTGATTCCACCACAAACCAGATGAATATTCTTGGGCAAGTTATTTAACTCGGCCAGACCTCTGTTTACTCATCTGTGTAATGAAGATAATAGTAGAGAACTCAGAGAACCCTCTGAGGAGACACTTTTTATAGCCTGCATTTACAGGTAACTAATTTGGCCCCATCTCACCTCTGGTTAAAGGCAGCAAAAAGACTCAACCCAGGAAGATGTGCATGCAGGCCTAGGTCATCCACAATGTCTGCTCCCAGCGCTTAGATTCAGTATAGGTCCCAGTGGCTCTCCTTTCATAGTCTCCCCCTAAAAGCAGTCGTGTTTATGTAAAATGAAGGAGATGCTTATAAAGGACTTCATACATTGTAGTTTTGCTTAGCCTTTTTTTCTAGAGAGATAAGTTTTCACAACTAATTACTGAGAAAAGCATGTTCAACAGCCTGTGTTCTGCTCCTCAGTCCAGTGTTCTTTCTACCCCGTACGCTGCTTTGAGTATAGGTTCAAAATGAATTGTCAGATTGCGCTGGGAAGCATGGCAAGAGGAATTAAAGTGCAGACTCAACTAGAGGGTCTGAGTCTGGATCCTGGCGTTTTGCCTTACCTTGTGACCTTATAAAAGTTCTATGTTCTCTTTGTGCCTCCGCTTCCTCACGTGGAAAATGGGAGTGATAATCAGAATAGTATCTCTCTCCTCTGGGGAGCTCTGAAGATGAACAGAAGAATGTGCACCAAGCATTTAGAACAGTGCTTGAAACGTGGCCACACTCCAGGAATATTAACTGCTGTTGTTTTCATTTAAGCATATTGCTTCTGTGTAATCCAAATTTCTTTTAAAATTGCCTTAGTCTTTTTAGAAAGATGTTGGGTCAGGTGCATATATGGTGGAATGAAATACTAAATTAGAAACCTGTAAGAACTATTTTTAAGTTTCTGAAAGAGGACGTGGTTAAGCCTTAGTTCTGAAATCAGATAATACTTCAAAGAATAGGTAACACTAGAAAGAGGTCTGCAAAAATATTCTAGCTGAAGAAGAAACAGTTTGGAAAGGACTCCATGAAATCATACATGTCCTGGTGACATTAAATTTTACCAAAGGAAGGTATAAGCTTTGGTCATATCATTCCAATTGGAAAGGGAGACCAATCTCAGAAAAATGTAATTTGTGTAAAACCTTTTATTCAAAGTATCTATTTCTAAGAGAAATACAGCATAAAATGTTTATTGGAATAAATGGAAAATTAAGGTGAAATAAAATTGTATCCAATTTTTTTTGTAGGAGAAGGTACACATATTTTTAAAAATGTATTTCTTCTTTCATTCCCTCCCATCAAAATCGTATTTAGTACCTCACAGGGCACAATGAGCAGATTTCTGCCTTTTGCCCTCTTAATGCATTCAACTCAGTTTTAAGCACACATCAGAAAGCAGCTCACAGTGAAAGCCTTTTATTGTCTGTAGACAGAAATGGGGCCCCCGCCAGCACAAGGTATAAAGGAATTCCTCCTGATGCCATCTGTCCTTCAAGGTCAAGTCCTGCACAGCTGCAGCCTCGGGATGGCCTGGGATCACCTGAGTAACCTCTGAGTAATGTTCATATCTGAGATGTGACCTAACACAGGGAAGAAAGGGGAGAAAGAGTAACATGACACGAAACAGATTCTGGCCCAAGTGATTGCACATTTGGCTCCCTGCAACTCATAAATCCATTATCTTCAAAACCAGGCTGCTCACGTTGCAGGCATGCCTCCTAAACAGCTGCGGATCATAAGCTTCACTTTACAAAATCTCTCTCAAGTTCCTCAGAGGTTTCATGACAGTGTGCATGTGATGGGCACTGTTTTTCTTGCTTCTTTACAGCAGAGCTAGAGATCTGTCTCAGTGGCCCATGATCTTTCTGTTAACCCTAAGAATGGGGTTTTCAAAGCTAACCTGTGCTACAAAGACCCAGATTCCAAGAATAAAACTGTATCTTTAAAAAGATTTTTGTTTTTGGCTGTGCACAGTGGCTCACACCTGTAATCCTAGCACTCTAGGAGCCTGAGACAGGAGGATCACACACAAATGAGAGTCCAACCTGGGCAACAGTGACTTAGTGAGACATTATCTGGCAAACTAAAAAGAAAAAGCGCTGGGGATGTAGCTTAGTACAAAGGCCTTGGGTTCAATCCCTAACACTGCAATAAGCAAATAAAATAAAATAAATTTTAAAAAATTATATACATTGCTCATTGTGATTTACCCTTGTACCCTTGTCTTTCTAATAAAAGGAAATGCAATGCCATGTAAAAACCTTCAGAACATTATGCTAAATGAGGACATCTCTGGCCCTAAATGAGGAGAAAAAAAGAAAGAAAGAAAGAAACAGAAAGACATACACCATTCTACATGGTCTCACTTGCATGTGGAATCTAAAAACCCTTTAAACTCATAGCAATAGAGAGGAGAATGGTTGTTACCAGGGGCTGAGAAACGGGGAGACTGGGGTGATATTGGTGAAAAGGGTACAAACCTTCAGTTATAAGATGAATGAGAACTGGAGACCAATAAGTATAATCTGAGTATAATCTGTTACACAGATCTGTTGTGTAGATCTCGGGGGATCTTGCTGCACACACGCACACGTGTACGCACGTGTATACCAGATGACTATGTGAGGTGGTGGATACGACAATCGGCTTGCTTGTGATAATAATCTCACAACTATACACTGATCAAGACATCACATTAATAAAGCTATGGAACAACAATAGTAATTTACTGTTTTCTTTTTTCATGTGTGAAGAACTTTTTCTAGAACCTTCCATTTTTAAAGAGATAATTTGACCCAAGAACTATTTTGAAAAAAGCAGTGTACCAGAACTGGTTTCTTGTAATGCTCGGGTAAGGTCAGCACATATTAGTACTGAAAAACAATATTGCTAGCCATAGCTTCAATTGTTTCCAGAGCTTTGGGGTAAAATACAAATAAATAAGCAAACCTACAGAACTTTCCTCTTTTAATCTGTTATTAAATAATCATGGAATCATACTCCTGTAATGGGGTTAGAAGGGGTCTAGGTATAGCTTTCCTCTCAATTTCTTCTTCAGTAACAGAAGGTTGGCAGCTTCCGATTAGGTACAATAGGAGGAGTATTTATACCTGAGACACTGGCAAATGCTTCTGCCTCCTGTCCCATCCCCCCAGCCAGGAGCTGGATATTAAACAGTAACCAGCACACCCCATCTATAGCAGAACTGTGGGCCAGCCCTGGTCACCAAAGCTGGTGACAGCTATTTCTTGGAATTCCAATCATCAAGAAGCAATAGGCATTGTTTTAGTCAGCTTTTCATCTCTGTGACAAAAATCAACTTAAAGGAGACAAGATTTACTTTGGCTCTTGGTTTCAGAGGTTCCTGTCATGGTAACTTGGCTGAAGCGTTTCTGGGCTGTGGTAAGGCAGCCTCAAGTCGATGTGAATGAATGATGCAGTACAGAGAGGGGGTAATATACATGACTGTGCTTCTTAAATTAGTTTAATAAAACTGCCCTTTTATCAAATATACTATTAAGTAGGATACTTAATACCCTCACATGATGATGGACAGCTAGAACTTCTTAGAAGAGAAAAAATAACCCTATTATATGTGTTTGACTTTTTTTAACTTCTTAATAAAAATAACCTCACACATTCGTAAACAAATCAAAAATTTCCTCATATGTTTTACATTAATAGAACAACCTCGGGGGGGGGGAAAGGTTGTTAAATAAAGTACATTTAGCTTTTACCCATCACCGTCGGCTCTGCCTGCTTCTCTGGGCTGTCATTCTTGACTTTCCATACCACACATACTTCCAGGAGGGTATAGCAGTAAAAGCATGGAGGGAAGTTAGCTTTTATTGATTCTGAAAGAACAATATAACAAGATACTGACAATAATAAACAGATACAAAGTTGTTTCAGTCTGGAGCCAATTGCAGCCATATAACCCTTGGTGGCCTCTTTTATATGAACTTTTACTTTTCTCTCTACAATGACTAACGGGGGAACTATCACCCATCCAATCTAGCAGCTTCGAGGTGTTCAGGAAATGGTTAAACTATGGCAGTGCAGCCCAGCAACCTCATGGAAATGCTTCACTCTGTCTCCCACATAAAACCAGTACGAGTCATTTATTTTACTAACAATTGCCCACAGAATCAAGGTATGGGACAAGTCTCTTTCAAGAAGAATTTACCCGTACACTCACTTGACTTTGTCAAGAAAGAGTTTCTCCTGAGAGGGTACTGAGTTCATGAATTTCCACTGAGTACCTATAAAGTCTGACACAATATTAAGGAACAGTGTAGCTTAGCAATTTTCTTAAAGCAGCCTCACAGTTCTAGTCTGGTTTAATTTAATCCTGTTGCCAACATATAAAATAAAAGTTTTACACAGAAATTCTTTGGAGTGAGCAATTCAGGTGTAAAAATTACTCTAAATGCCCGTAGCCACAGAAGGGAAGAATGTGCATCTCAGGTCATTATTATCTGATTAGTCAATAAATAATCAAATGTTCTCTGGATAATAAATATTATAATAGGTGATGTATGAGTTAATTTTATTGAATCGTTGCAAGTATTTCTATATTTTGTCCTCCCAAAACAGAACCAACTGGGGGAAGAGAATCAAAGAGTCAACCATGCTTCTTGAATAACAACTCTTCTAAAATGGGTGATTCATATTTGAGTCAGCTTCTGCTTGATGGAAGCCACTGCTAGAGCTGCCAGAGAGCAGAGAAGGTGAATTCTTTGCTGATGCCACTGCCCTCCAGGTTTATCCTGTGACTAACAAGCCACTGGCTTCATACCATACACATCTGAGGGTGCAAGATTCTGAAGGATGGTTGGAGAAGGGAGAGGAGACAAAGAAAAGGGCCGAAGAATTTCTGGGCTTTGAGATAGAAAATGAAATATTGCTTTTATACTCCAATTGCAATGTGAACGAAGTTTGCCACAAGCCACTCTCAAAGAGCAAAGCTTGAGAACGCCAGCCTGCATCAAGTCGTTAACCTTTTAGGACCTACTCAAGGCAATGTAGTGTGACTTTATTAATGAATACTTTAATGTGGTCTATAAAAGCTAACAAACACAGACACTCGCTATGATTCATCAAATTTAATATTCCATCAAATCTTTCAATTTAAACACTAGTGACTCTTTTTTTTTTAATACCAAAACCTCGAAGATGAAATCCTGTGCTTCAATTAAACTTTATGCATCAGAAAATCCATAAGAATTTAATGTTAGGTCAAATTTTTAAATAAACAAATGATAAAGGAAATAACTGCTGTGCAGCACGAATTTTAACTCCCAAAAATGTTGCATTGAAATTGCAGATGACCAAAAGACGTAGCCCTTGAAGACAGACTTACTACTTAAAGCACACTGAAGTCTATGTTGTGAGGTGGCAAAGACCCTATTGGAAAACAGCTGGCTTCTTGCTCCAGGCAACGGCAAATTCCACAGACATAAGCCTAATTAGAAACTTCTAGAAATTTTGCAGTTCTACTAAGTGACTTTCATACTTTTGAAATTCATACTTATGCGCTTAATTTTCTCTGCAAGATCTCTGCTTCTGTCATTAAAATATCTACATTGCTCCAGTGATATTTATAAGTTGTTGGAGCAAAGAAACAGCTCGACTTTCCCACTTTCTGTACCCATCAGCAAAGATTCTTGGAGAAAACTTTTGAAAATGTAATTTAGATAGTTTTTTTTCACATTTTTTCCCCTTTTAGACAGGTATGTTTTGTGGTATTTATCCAAAGGAAAACAAAGCAGGAGAACTTTGAAGGTCTGATTTGACTTCGATCTTCTGTCCAAATTCTAGATCATGGTCAAGATCTGTTATGCTCCAAAAATTAGTACAGTTTCAAGGAAACACAATCACAGATCCTGTGAGTCCATTGTGGACAAAGACAGGGGCCCTGAATTATGTCATCAGGCCAATCCACCATGTCATCAAAGACTAATTCAAGTGGATTATTATCTTTTTTCTCTTCAAATAATTGTGTAGATGTCTTAAGTGCTTTGCAAACTTTATTCCTCTTTATTTGGCTGTCAGATAGTTTATCTCTCATTGTAGGAATAAAGGATCTGACAGTGAAGTTAACTGATGAGCTGAAACTGATTAAGCCAAATCAGGAGGTGACTGACATTAGAATTTTCCTGTCACTCAAAATGACATTTTTAGCTCTTAAAATAGAAAATACCAGGTTATGTGAATTTTACCCATTTCAGTTACATTCTCACAAGCACATTGCTTACAATACAGTTATCAAACATACTCTAAAATAGACAAATTATGTGATTTACTAGATTTTTAGTTTTAATACAGAACATAGAATCTAGGAGACATTTTAAATGACTCAGGAAATGAAAAGTTACTATGTTTCCCCTATGAAATGTGAATAATTCACTCACATCATCTGAGATTTGTATAGCAAATTGGCTCATGAATCACAGGGAAACCATAAAAAAATAGTGGCCATGTGACAAAAAGTGGATCAATTCTAAAATTTCAGTTTTATGTCAATCTCTCTTAGAAATGAGAAGACTATATTTTACATTTTTTAGTGAGAATTAGACTCATATACAGGGAAAGAGTATGGTATGACTGAAAAATCACAGAATCGCAGGACTTTTAAAGATGTGTGGTAAGACATTCATCTTAGCGATGAAGATGCTAAATTCTGAGAGGTCAGACAACTTAACTCCTAAAATCCTAATCAGACTGACATGATCAAGTGCAACCCTCTCACTATAAAACAAGCCTTGGTAGGGCACAGGATCTGCCTGACCACAATCTGAGCTCCCTTGCAACTCTCATGTCGACATTCCCTCTTCTCGGGGAGTATCCAGGTCCTCTGTTCCCACTTGATTCTCTACCCATCCTTATCTCACCCCACAAACAGTAGAAGACAAACAAATGTCTATGTGGAATGCACCTCACAAGCCACATTTTTATAAACACAAGGGTTGTTAGCAGACAGAATGAAGAAACCGTGGAAACTAGAGCATGGGTCAGTAACCTGCATAAAAAATGAAGAGACCAAGGGAGAAGCTCTTGGCTCTGTGGAGCCTCGTGACAGAATGGGTGACAGCCCTGAGTCCCTGTGGTAGCCCAGGGACCAAGTACCCACACTCAGCCTTCTCCTTGGTCTTAAGTGAGTCTCCAAACCTGAGCTCCTTCTATACCTGTGGGCCTCATTCCAGAAGATGCAACAAAGAACCTGACTTTTTTGATTGAATATGAAAGAGAGGGGCAGCTGTTCTCAGCCAGGAATAAAGGGGTGGCAGGAACAGGTTTGTAAGGGATGCTGGTTTAAGAACAGCCAGAGTATGTTCTCGCACGCAGCTGTGAGTTCCTTCCGAATGCTCTGGCTTAGGAGTTAGAAACTCCCAACACTGGTGTTTCCTTCATGTAACCATTATTTAATGCAGCACTATGCTGAGCAGTGCAGATTCAACAGTGAGCAAAACTCAACAAGGTCACTACAGTCTTGTCACATGTCTTTACTGGCCAAAGCTGCCTAGTGTAGAAAATCATTCAGCACAGCGCCAGACTCCTGCAAGAGTGTTTTGTTACCAGCTCACTTCTGCCCAGCTGCTCAGAACCATTGACCTTTTTGACCTTTATGCTCCAGAAATATTCAGCTAATAGCTGTTCTCCAAAGGCTCTACCCTCTCTCTTTGCACTTTCTTTTCATTCCCACTGGAATCGCCTTCCCACAACTTCTTTCCTGATCACCTCCTTTGGATTTCTTCTTAGATACCCAGGATCATTCTCTTCTCTTCCACCCCCATCGCAAATTCACCTGGCTGCCTCCAACGTGTTCCTAGAGAGCCTTCAACTGCCTTTGGCCCAGCTGTCTCCTCCATCAGTGTCTAGGCTCCATAAGGGCAGTATTCTTTCCTTAATTTCTGTTGTTCTATAGTCTAGCACCAGCTCAGTTCTGGCCACAATATGCAAAGGTAAACTCTATTTCAATTTAATTTGTTTCCTCCATAATACTACATATTTTATTGAATGTTTTTAAAAACATTATCCTAAAAAAGCTTCTGTACATTTCATCTGAACACCAAAGGGATCCGTGGCATGAACAACTTCAACAATATCTGCTAATGCTCAGTAAATACATGATGAATAAATAGTTGGGCAAATAAATGAAGGAGCAGTTTATATGCAAAAAATCTCCCTTCTATCAAGCAAAGAAAGAAGTGGTGACTCCAGGCCTGATAGTTGTAAGAACTTGCTCCTTACGAACGTTTTATTCCCCACGGAGGTGGCATGCATTGGTCTGTGTAAACTGTGTTAGTTGCCCTCCTTTTTTTCCACACTAGCAAAGACTACCTTTTATGGTAGTGACTAAGCAGCTGTAGATTTCTTTGTGGCCATTCTAGCCATGAGATTCTGTTCTGGCTAATCAGATATAAAGGAAAGTCCATTAGGAGCTTCCTGGACACATGTCTTCCTCTGACACAGAGGGCGATCTTGAAGAGAAGACTTTCTATTACACTGCCTTTGAACACACCTTGGCAAAGGTGTTGAATCTAAAAGCACAGGACAATCATGATGAAAGGAAAAAATGCTAACGATGGCAGAGTGGAACTGGAGGAAGAACCTGAATCCTCTATACTTGATTAAATCACAAATCACCCTTGGGACCATGACCTCAAATATCTTTATATAAGAAAACACTGGATAGCCTGTGATTTGGTCCATTCTTAAGTGATTATTCTCTTACTTACTTACTTCCCATCTTACACAGCCAAACTTCCCCACAACGTCTTTGTTTGTCACAGGAAGAGTAGTACAATACCGAATCAGTTAAGGACGCCACTCCTTGTTTCAGTTATCAGTTAACGCTTCCCTCTGCAAAGTTTCATTCAACAATTATTTTTTCTCTCAAATGCCTCAGCCAGAAAAGAGAAGTGTTGGCCCTGTAGTGGGGGAATAATTCATGAAAACCTAATCACCAGGAGATGTTCTCCAAGAGGTCTATCTATGTGTCTGGCTCTGTGAAACTCTCAGGCCTGGACTTAAAGCCGCCTACACAAAAGTCAAGGTCTAGTCTGAAATGGGAAGGCTGCTAAAATTCACACCCAGTCTCCGTGCAGTACTGTCCCTAACCCTGTCTGTCCCCTTACGTGCCCTCTGATATCCTTCACTTCTGTGTTCTCTCTTGGCCCCTTGGCCCATTAACTCCTTTGAAATCAGAGCCACGTCCCAGGGATCATTGTGGTCTCCATCAATATCCAAGCAGAGGGTCAATACACACTTATTCAGTAATATTTTTTAAAGGCGTAGAACTACTTGTAAAGGAAAGTTTTAAAAGATTACAAAAACCTAGTTTCTGCAAAGAAAGCATGTATATGAAAAGATAATTATAATTCCAAACAGTAATACAGCAGCTCATGAAGGAGAAAGTCAAGGTTACTTGGGTACACGATGGTATATATGCTGCTGAAGCGAGCACTTGGGTACACGATGGTAAGGGAAAGCTCTAAAGAAGATCTGCACGTCAAACTCATCCTGAAAGTTAGTGAGATTTAAACAGGAAGAGGACTAGAGGGGCATGCCAAACAGAACACCCAGTCTGAGCAAAATCACACTGGTGATATTGGTCTGGTTCAGGATAGCAAGGCACTAAAATGGAAACAAAGTCTTTGTAAATAGGGAAGGGTGAAGGGGGTGATTGGAAGGCAGGAAAATGGGAAAAAAAAATACGAACCAAGACACATCATTATAGAGATACAAGATCTCAATGTTTAATGTAACTGTATTGTACACCTAAAATGTGCCAATAAACTTAATGGAAAAAAAAAAGAAATTAGGGAATTAAATGGAATAAGGTGTTTGATGTCAAAAGGCAGAAAGTCTTTCTCACCAAGATTAGGAGCTTGGACTTCATATTATAGGAAAAGGGGAGCCACTGAAAGTTGTAGGAGAGAGTCATAAACACATGCCTTGTAATTACCATTTGCTGTAAAATTTCCTTTCTATGAAGTGAGTTCCTCATTGATAATAATGCCGGAGGCTCTACCATCAGTCATCACATTATTAGAGAGTAGAATTATCTAGATCAAAGTTGCCACCCTTTTGAATGGGTTGCACAGGACAAACTTCAAAATCTTCCTACCTGTGTGTGAACTGTAATTTCCTAATTACGATCATATTTTATTTAAAGGAACATTTTTCTATACTTTCCCAGAGACAGAAATTAAACATGATAGTCACTTTTTTGTCCTTAATTTTTGAAGTTAAGAGCAGAGGTCTAAAATAATTCCACACCTCTTATTATATCACATCACGTAACTCCATAAAAGACCCTCCTCGTAATTTAATTGAATTTTTAATTCACCACTTCAGACCTTCATCTATATTTTTTTGCCTTCAAATTGGCATTTTAATATTTTTGACATTTGGGCCAGGGATTTAGCTCAGTGGTTCTGTTGCCTGCCCCACAAGCAAGAGGTCCCAAGTTCAATCCCCAGGACCAAAAAAAATTTTTTTAATATATGCACATATTTTTTTATATCTTGTTATTTTATAGTTAAATCTGAATTTGTTTTAAAATTTGGACAAGTGGAATTTTGCCTTAAATCTCACTTTTTTACATTCATAATTTTGTTTTTAGAATGAATTCACATTGCTACATATTGTAGATATATTAAAGTATAACCTCCACCCACTGTATGGAATTCTATAGAAAGTAAGATCCCAGTGTATTTATTGATTCTAGTGGAAGACATCAAAGATTGTATTTAATCACCCATTATCACAAATAATGCTAAAAAAATATTCTTGTACATGGTCCTTTTATAAAAGTATTTTCAAGATGTGTGTTTAGAGGTAGAACTGCAGAAGTAGGATGACTGCATAATTTATTTTGCCAAGGACTCTGGGGAAAGTAAAAGATGGCACTATGAACAATTATGCCAGAACCTAAGGTTTCCTGCTTTCCCGGGTAAGAAGGGGAATCCTCATACTGACTGCCATTGAGATCATGAGATTGCTTCTGAAAAAGATCCTACTCATTTCCTCTCCCACAATGATAAAAAAGAGTTCCTACAAAGTCACATCCTTGCAAAAAACTAGCATGACCCAGTTTTCTAAAATTTTGACTTTTTGATGTAGTTGTTAGTTCTGCTGTTCTGATCAACAGTGGGGCTTGAACACCCTTTCAAATGTTAGTTCTTCATTTAAGTTTCATACACTTTGTGCATTTTTTTTCTACTGGCTTTCTGGCCTGCAGAGTTCTTTTACATTCTAAATATTAGTGCCAGCTCTTTTTCTCCCCCAGAGTAAGTTTTAAGCTTTGCAAAAGCTTCCCCACTCTCCCACTCTGTCTTCTATGAATTAACATTATAACACACAGTTCATAGCTGTCTGGGCCACCATTTTCTCTTTAAAGAAAAGGATACAATAACTTTAAATACTAAATGAACACTTTTCCTTAAACCAATGAGAGCTATGATAATCTTCTTCGCCAGGCTCCGCCTGACTGGCTAGCCCTCTGCATATTTCTCTATATACAATGTTAAAGTCTACAGCGAGGTAAGGCCAAGTCACTGCCAACCCCTCATGACAATGGTTCTTAAACTTCGTTGCTTACCTGAACCATGTGAGGTAAAGCCCAGACTCTGCATCTTCAACCAGCCTCTCTGGGCTGGACACCAAGGGCCCCTGTACCTCAAGAGTACCTGGGAAATGGGCAGTAGGGTTTTCAAAAGGCGGGTAGCAGAGCTGAAAGGGATCTTGGAGAGCACCTAGTTCATTCAACCTCTGCACCCCCAGGTACAACCTTCCAAGTTACCACCAGACAAAGGCCAGAGCAGGAGGCACAGGTCTCCTGCTGATGCCGAGGTCTGATACTTGCTGTCAATATAGGCCGGATGTGAAAAGTTCTCTATTCCTCAAGTGCTTCCTTACTGACTGCCTCTCATCAGGAATGACCTTTGTGTTTCACAGGCCCTAGTTACCTTTCACAGTTGACTTTTATCCAAGATTGAGATGACAAAAAGATCAAATGCTTTCATTTTACGATGTCATTATTGTCAACATAATCAAATTAGGAGAGCAACATGTTTATTTCTTGCATTGTGAACATTTTTTAAGTAAAGGAAAAGTGGCATGAGAACCAACTCCCCCCCCGCTCTGTGCACACACAGCATACACAACAGGATAACCATCTCTGAAAATAACCCACTCCAAACCCCCAAAGTCCAAAGCAAACAAAACTCAGTCCCTCAGTGTGCCCTGTTTCATATTCACACAATGCAAAACACACAGTCCAAATTTATGTCACTACAATTTGCCTGGCAGCTGGCATTTAAATCACCAAGATTGCAACTCCCTGTTTTAGGGTGTCGTTTGAAATCCTGTAGCCAAGAGCTCTGGAGGAACAAGCTCACATGAAGGGTCATTAGCCAGCAGGATGTGATGGGGCTCTCCTAGCAGGGAACTAATTAGTATGCTGGGGCGCATCTGCATATCTCTCAAATAGACATTGTTTGTGTCTTTCCTCAGTGACAGGGGGAGATTGTTCCATAGAACACCTTACCTTTTAATATGCGGGGTTTGTTAGAAGAACGGCTCAATTCATATTTCCCCAGGTTTGATGGTAAGTGAACAGCAGTGGCAATATTAATCTGTAGTAACCTGTCAGTGAACTCTACAGCTAATATGATGTAGTTATGATTTTACCATCAATCAGGACTGAACAGGCTCTGGGCAATCCTTACAGCACAGCCTCAAAAAATCTAATTGTGCAAAAGCTTCATTGGTTTCCAACATTTCTTTTTTATCTGTCACAGGCTGTAGGCCTAGTACACAACCTTTTATTATTGGCCTTATTGCATTAGCTTGTCGGACAAAGAAGAAAAGGCTAGAGCAGAGGGTTCCCCTGCATTCCATCATTTGTTTGCATGTAGGATTTTATTTGACAGTCCTGTATTGTTTTAGATGTAGATAAAAATTATTAGGACATATGGCATCATATGAACTTTTGAACTGCCGATGGCCCATGTGTCCTAAAGGACCAGAGGCATTTACAAATTTGGCTCCACCTATGGAGATGAAAATGTTTCATGGACCAGCAAATAAAGCATCCCTGGGGGATTGCATTTTCCAGTCAATGTGATCTGGTATGTTCTCCTTGACCAATTTTTATCCAAGGGAGGAGTAAAATCACTGGACAACCAAATATTAGCAGCTGAGATGATTTTTAGCCAAAACGAAGGTTGAGAATTTGTGACGCGATAGTGGAAAAACAATGCACTTTTCCTCAAAACTTGCACAGACAGTGTGAAATATCAGTGGCCACATGGCCTCCGCTCATGTGCAGAACATGTCTCTGGGTATCTGAGATGCAGTCTGATTCAGTTCCAACAACAGCATGTGCGTAAAACACAAATCCACATCAAAGTAGCTCTAGCCCTTGAGTATACAGAGTTGGAAAGAAATGTAAGACTTAAAGCATATAAAAGCATCTAGGAAGATGAACTATTAACTTTATCTGTTTAGGCACTTTAATCTTTTGCATCTTAAATGCAATTGGGCCTTTGGAACTGGGAAATTGCTAATCAGCATGTTGGGTAAATGTTTCTATTTTAAAATGTGCACATTTAGAAATAACAGCTGGCCATAAAGTACATATTTATGTTTGTGATTTAATGTATCACAAACTTTATATTTTGTTTCATTTAGCTTCACAAAGAGACCACACTTTTTTTGCAAGCATTATATAACTTCTACTACAGCTTTATGCCTCAAGAAACACGTATGAAAATAAATCAGACACATATACTATGCCTGTTTTTCAAATTTGAAATTTTTTAATAAAAAAACTTAAGGATTATATCCATCTTTTACATTGTTTAACTCATTTAAAGATTCGACTGAAAATTCCTATTCATTAATCAGGGGAAAAAATCTGCATAAGATTACAGTGATTGGTTTCTGAAACACTTTCCCTTTGCTTCAGAGGAAATATATTGTAAATAAGGGCACACAAACAACACAGCTGAGTGTTAACCCTCCACACACCAACATGTGCATTGTCCACAACCTCATAAAAATAGCTGCACAAAATGAGGAAATGGCCATAGCATCCTGCAATGGGTGTGCAGGAACGTGCCTTGGAACTACCAAAGCAGCCGCCGGAGGAGACAGACAAAAACAGGATGTTAAAATTGTTGCAGCAGTGGTAGTGGCTTTGAGAGTTCTCTGGCTACAGAGTCATCATTTGTCAGAATCTAGAGGATTCTTTTCAAATATTTAAACCAGAGTGGCCGTGAAGACGCCTGGAAACATCTCAGCTTTGAGAAATGTAGGACTCCCTGTTGTCAGCCTTCCTCATGATAGACCAGCAAGCTACTAGCTCAGGTCTCTGTCAGTGTGGGGAAATGTTTGCAGTTGGCAGAGAATGTTTAGTTTCAAAGTATAATAGCGAACGAGGCACTGGAACTTCTGTGGTGTTTTAAACAAGCAACCATTGCAGAGAACATTCTCATGAGGAAGTTTAAAGGCTGAAAACTAGGAAACATCTTCAATCAGCATAATTACTGAAAAGTGGAAAATCTGTAAGTCTAATCCAGGCATTGCTCAAAATACATACAAATATACTTATGCAATCTTTAAAATTAAGAAAGCAACTGCGGGCACATGGGTGTTACACATATAATAGTCATGTCAGATGATAGCAATAGTGAAAGTTCTCTCCAAAAGAATGTTCCAAGCAAATAAAAAATGACATTTCACCACTCTCCTTGGGTGAGCTGGACAAAAGATAACTGAATTCATCTTATGAATATTCCTTTTACAGTAAACTAAGAAATGATGTCTTTCAAAAGATAATGCAGTAAAGAAGAGACTGGATGTGGTGGCCGGTGCCTGTGCCCCTAGCTAGGCAGAGGCTGGGGTGGAAGATCTCGTGAACCTGCAATTTATGGCCAGCCTTGGCAGCAAAGAGAAAGCCCGTCTCTGAAAACAGAATAGAAACAAACTCCACCCAAAAAGGCAAAGGTTTATAGAAGAGAATTGAAAGTAAAGAATAGGGACAGGGGAATGGTTGAATGCCTTTGTGAGGAAGTGTCATAATGATAAACAGAGGTAAATGCAGTTATTGAGGCTCAAAGGAGAGAAAGCTTTAAAAACCCACATTTAATTAGCTGTAAATTTGAAGCATGGAGAATTATTACTAAATGAATTGCTTATATGTCATAATATTTGTCTATATATGTATAAATACATATATATTACACATAATACATTTTACTAGTTTATGCTATCAGGAAGTGTTTTTCTGAAAAATGTCTATTAAAATATATCTTAGGCATATATATAATTTGTATATAATTTGATAAATTTTTGTCTCCCTTGAGAATATTTTCTAGGTCCTAGAAAACTTAATATAATTAACTTCATACAGCTTATGTTTTTTAAAATGATGCTCATATTTGGAAAGATAAGGAGAAGTAATTACTCCAGTAATATCACTGAGCTGAGACTAGAAAGAACTGAGAAGTAATGTAAAAGTCAGAATGGCAAAATATGTTGAAGTTCAGCAACTAACAAGAACAAAACACACATATAAGCTCAGCTGGTCAGAACACCATAAAGCTGATAAGAAATACAGAGATTAGTTAAAAAATGATTAGAAAATGTCAAATTATAGATGAATCATTGAGGTAGGCTAAGTCAGGTTCCCCTGGTATTTTGCAGCAGAAGAATGAACAAAATAGAACTAAAACATTCAAAAATATTCATTTGTACTCCTTTTTGGGTAACTTCATAGTACTGCTACAAAAAATTTAGGTCAGTAGTGAAGATCAAATGACACATATGCTAATGGGTTGAATGACGCTGATAAAACACATGAAATTGAAATTTTGTAAAGCAAAATTGATTGAGCCTCCCAGCACTTTGCGAGGCTGAAACAGAAGAATTGCACATTTTGTGCTCATCCTGGGCAACTTAGTGAGACACCAGCCCAAAATAAAAATTGTCTTTAAGGATAGGGATGTAGTCAGTGACAGAATGCCCAGAGGGATATCCTCAGTACTGAAGAAAAAAAAAAAGTTGAACCTTAGCAATTTTATGGGGTTTATCTATTGTAATGGATGTTGTAATGCAGGGAATTTAAGACCGTTTCTGAACTTCAAGGGACATGCATGGATTTCATTTTCAGTTTGACCACATTCCTGGTGGTGAACCCTGAGGCAATTTCATGCTTTAATCTCTCCGCTTTAGTGTCCCCTTCTATGTAACAGGCACTGTGCTATGTGTTCTTACAACCTTGTGTGGGTTGGTTGGATAGTCTATACAAGTGCCTCATGGGGCTTTGTCCCCACAAAATGAAAAGGTGGCTCCCCAAACATTCATTTTAAGTCAATAGCTCAGAACTCGGGAAGGGGTGATCCTAAGTTTTCCTAAATCTTCGGAGATTCCCCATGATTTAAAGTGTTCTGGGCTTCTGGCCACCTTTCAGAAAAGCCACTCCTACCAAAGCCAGCTGTACGAATAGGTGAGGACAATTCCACCAGAACAGCTGCTTTGAATATCAGCTTCATCTTCAAAAGAGATCCTGAATCTGTACCTCATTCTGCCAGGGATAGCGGAATTGAAAATAGCCAGAAAGACACAGCGAATAATTCTTTGAAATGCAACAGCTGTTAAGTTGGGGTTGGGGATACATGTGGAGCTTGCGCGAAACCCCTCACACTCCATAAGCAGTCTGACAACTCCTGAGGCCTGACGCTTTCACTCCCATTGGCCTTACAGGGGTGGGCTAACTTCCCTCAGGGGACACTTCTCACCGCCCACCAGCCAGATAAGTAGGTGCCATACCCTCTGCACAGTGCCATTGGATTTCTCTTCAGTGGTTCTCAACCACCTGCTCTGCTCTGTTCAACTAGACTCTCAGAGCAGCCTATCCCAGTGTTTCTCAGCTTTTGGCATGAAGAATATGGAACCCTGAGAGTGAATCCCTTGATGTCCCTTGGGCCATGATAAGTGACTCTTGTGTAATATCTCATTCTGTTCTCGCAAGTCTACAGAGACATCACTGCCATTTACAGAAGGGGTAACATGCTCAGCCTTACTAAAGCCACATTACTAGGTAGTGTGGGACCCCAGAATCTAGTTTATAGCCAGTATACTTTGGTGCCTCCAAATATCAAGAAGAACACAATAATAGAGGCCTTGTTTGTTTGTTTGTTTTTCTCAAAGTAGAGTTTCCACATCAAATAACCAAAGACAGACTATATTTCCTCATTACACCTGCAAGTTCATTTATTCCATCCTTCACAATAGACCAGAATAATTTTACCTTCCCTAACACCTAAAAGGGTGGTGTTTCTTCCTTTTTATGATTCTCTCTGTTTTACCTCTAAGGGGAATTTTCTCCATGATGTGATGTACCAGTTCTCACTTTAGCTTTTCTTTCTCCTGATCCTTATCACTAGGTATCTTTCAACTTCAGCAATAGTTTCCCACACCATAGGTTTTCCTGGTATTGAAAATATCAGGCTTTGCCGGCTTGCACCTTTAAAATCTGTGCAAGCCCAGGATCCCCAGCACAAATCAATATTCTGCATTAGAGAAATGCAGGAATGAGCCAATAGAATTAGCAGCGTAATTTACTATGCCGTGGCAGCAGCTGGCAGGGACTGCACAGGGAAGGAAGCAGATGTTTGTTTGCTAATGGTGGCTTTCTCGAGTAGTCAGAGGCCAATGCCCCATCCCTCTATCATCCAATCTGTCCTGCTTAATAAAAAAAGGATAGGATAAGGGATATTTGCCAATTGAGTTCTTTTTCTACCATTCATGGTGATGTTCCTTTTTTTTTTCGTGGTTGGACTATGGAATGATTGCATGATATTTTTAATTTGTTATAGTCAAAAGGGGAAAGGATTTTGATCATTCGAGTCAGAAAATTTTAATGAGGTCAAAATATATATATATATATATATATATACATATGTATATTTTGCATTATGTATACTTATCTGAAAATTGTGGTCAGTGTACCTCACTGCTAATTTGGGAGACAAGAAAGGAAGTGGCAGCAAGAGACACTTGTTAGCACATGTGGATCTTCCCTTATTACAGTCATGTAATATTTTTCTCTCTAAAAAAACAAAGAATAAATGTGTAACAAAACATAATCAAGGAAAAACTCTGAATTCTGGTCTTGCCTACATGTGGAACCTCCTGAGGAGAAAACTAAGACTTGAAGAGCAACACCCTCTTCTGAGGCCCCTGATGGATATAGTACACTATGAACCCACAGTAAGGCTTAATATCTCTGTTCGTACCTCCTTGGTACTCCTTCTTTATCTGGATCTCATCTATGATGCTGAGAATTATCTGTCAAAAAAGTATCGACTCAAGAGGCATTTTCTGAAGTTTGCTATCATGAGGTTCTGAGCCAGGTTCATGAAGGGAGACAATCTAACATAAACAACAATTCAGTCAGATTTGTATAGCTTTGGGAAGTGGGGTTGAGAAGGATGTTCAAAACAGGAAAAGACGGAAAACATTTTAAAGAGCACTGGTTCAGCTTGAAATTTCAGCGGGACTTACACAGGCAGAACTATGGACAAGGCAGAAATCTTTGAGGTAGAGAAAATGCCATAGACCTGGTGGAGAATGAGATTCTGTGTTCTGAGAATCCAAAGGAGTCTCTTTGGCTGCAAAGAGGACCTCAGTGAGAAGAGGGAAATGGTCAGAGATTAGCTTGGAAAAGAAAAGACTCCAAGGTTGGGAATATTTTGAATTCCTAGCTCAGCCTTGTAGACTGTGCTTGATAGACTACCAGACAAGACTGATGGACTCTGAACACTATCTACCTCACTTTTGTGACGTCAAGGTCATTGGTCATCCACGAGTACAGAATTCTGGGTACAGAAGGTAGGAGACAATGGAGATATGACTAAGGTGGTAACAGTGGGACTAAAATGGAAGCTAAATTGAGAGTTAGATGTTGAGAGGCTAGAGAATGCAGTTTCTTCAATGACTAAATAGATTCAGTGGGAAGGTTTGGTCTAGGAGAAGGAAGGTCAGTGGTGATTAAGGTTTAAAACCCAGGGAATCTTGGGAACTGGGTACCATTGAACAAAATGGAACACCAAAGGAAGGAACTGATTTGGGGAACCTCAGTATGTCAAGCACATTTTATGCATCATTTCTTATTAAGTTCAGTTTTTATTGGTAGCTATATCATTCCCATTTTATTTCTGAGGAAACTAGGGCTAGATAATAAGCAATTTGCCTCCTGTCACACAGATAGTATGTGACACAATGAGGATTTGAACTCTGCTCTTTCTGGCTCCTATGCCTGTACCTATCCTAGAGGCTTTCCATCTGTGTTCTGGAGAACCCTACCGATCCTCAGAAGCTCTGGAGGTTCATGTGGAGAAGCATGAGGTAGGTTGGGCCCCTGGATCCTCATTTTGGTTCTAACTGGTTTAAGATTTTCTTTGATGTAGGAATTCTCCTGTTGGCCAACTCAGCAATTCTACTCCATATCAAAAGAAGAGAAGGGCTTCCTTCCAAACATGCTAAATTTATAAGGAGAAGCAAATGGGACAAAAGCAGGAGGTCCAAATGTTAAATATGAAGAAATGATCTCACAGATGAAAACAGATTCAGGAGCAAGTGTGTGTAGAAGCGATTGATGAAAGGGGCTGCCTACCTCCAGCTATTATTATCTTTCCAGTCTCAGGAACTATATTCTCATATACTCATATTAGTAATACCATTCTACGGCAGGTGCTAGAATTGCTAAAAGTTCCAAGTTGCACCGAGATGCCAGATTCTGCTCCCAATAATGTGTATCTATTTCTGCATCCACCAGTTGGGTGTCTAACTTGTGTTTACTCCTGAGGCTGTTGTTGCAAATTCCAGTTGTTTTTGTACTTTCTAATTTGTATTGAGTAACATGTAAACCAACGCAATATGAATGCAAAAGGAAATGAAGTTGTTGTTTCCATGAAAAATACATTGAGTTGTTTGGAAATAATGAGTCAAATTCCTTTGCCTTCCAATGAAGTAGGAATGAGATGGTGAGGTGTTGGAGGGACTATAAAAACTAGGCAGAGACTGGGCTTAGGTTGCCTTTGAAGTGTATTTAAATTCCTGCAGTTCTAAGAAACTAAGAACTAGAAATTATAGGTGATGTATTATAAATGCAGCTTGGACACAAAAGTTGATTTTGACTCAGGAGCCAGACTATGGCCCTACATCAAAAGAATGGGTGCTTAATCTCTACTTATAAGTTTTAAGTGAAAATAAAACATTATGGGGAGTTTGTTTGTATCACTTTTATGATGCCGTATTTTAAGTGATTTCTTTATTAAGCTGCAGACACCAGTCCTGACCAAATGAGATAAGAATGCACCCACTATGTCTTTCTAGTCCAGGAACAGAAAAGGGATTTTTACCACTTCGAGAATAAGTCAATCACTTTGGTCAAACTAACTAGAAAATCTGTCAAGAAATTAAAATATTGTTGAACTGGGTAGAAGCTTCCCAGAACTCATAAATACAGAAGGCAGTTTAAGGGTGAGAGCCTAAATTTTGAATGACTTAATTATGACTTCCATTTGTAAAATCACTTGGAAAGAAGTCTCTTCTTACTGTAAGTTCAGTTATTACTTGTGGGCACAATTCTGCCAGTCCCCCAGATGACATAAAATATGGTTTCTGGCATGCACCAGAATGGAGTATTGTGAGGTTATTTCTAACTGTATGCACAAGGTCGGATTTTACTTTGCTGCCCTGGAGAAATATGGGGGCTGGAGCAAGTAGCAGAGGCCGCTCTGTCCCTCAGCAGCTGCTGCATTGTGACCCGGAAGCCCTGAGTGCTCGGCACCAGGAGGCCTGTGTTTCTAATTGGCATTACACACAGGACAGACTCCTCTCTTTGTGCACCCAGGCAGCACAGCACAGAGAAGGAGGGAGGGAGGGAAGGCAAGAGAGAGAGAGAGAGAGAGGGAGGGAGAGAGGGAGAGACTCGAGTGTGTGTGTGTGTGTCCTCACGTGTGCATGCACATACACACACATACACACACACACGCACAATCACCTGCTTCCCTTCTCTTGTTGCCATGGGTTACAGAGCCCAGAGCTGGATTGTGGGGCCAAGCACTCAGGGTGGAAATAACAGCATCAGCCTCTGGAAAAAAAAAAAGAAATTAGAAATAGGAAGCAGGAAAACAATGGCACAAGCACAGAAATCCACATCCCAGGGTGGCCTGGCTGTGAGCTATGGAAGGCAGGCTGCCCAAAAGAGGGGCTTCATAAATCTAGCCTTCACCCGACATACTGGTCTAAACAGTGATGAAGAGAAGGGAAGGAGCACAAATCTCTACAGCAATGTGCATCTCCACCTAACAGGCCTTACATCGGGGGCTGTGAGCCACCTTGGAGGAAAATAAACAAGGTCTTTTAACAGCTAAATCAACAGCTGTCAGGGAGCCGCAATCTGCATGGCATTATGGTGGACTAAGGGAGAGACGATGCCAAAAGGAAAGAGGAGGCCACCATTTAATGGGGAATCTTATGTCTAGACGTCAGACTTGTGCACCCTACGCCCAAATACTCATCGCTCTTCTTATTTGATGACCTATCATCAGTGCAAATAACACATTTCCTCCTCCTTTTCCTGTGGCCTGCTGAGTAGTTTTTGTGAGATGTGACAGAGTGTAGGAGTAGAGGAGAATGCTCAACAAATCCAATCCTCTAATTATGCAGATAAAGAAAAAAATAAAACAGGTTCAGATGGGTAATCCAGTGTGGTGTTTGTTTGGTTAGAGAGTGAAAAATAAGAAAAATGAAGACCCAAATGTTGCAACTCAGGTTTACTTGTATCAGTCTCAGATTGGAAGAGCAGTAGATAAGAATCCCACATCAGTTCAGCCTAAAATATCAAGAAACAAAATAAATGGGTCTTTGCTTTTATGAAAGGCCATGTGCTGGCTCTGCATGGGAGGACTAGAACCCCTCCCAGCAAGCCTCATGGACAGCAGGGTGTTCAAAGTCATGTTATCAGGAGGAACATGATTGTAGGGTGTGATCTACAATCCTTTTAAATTCAGGTCATGACGCTGAAGTGAGCCTCCGAGATCAAATTCTTCCTTCTTTAAATCCCGCCAAAGGAACTAAATGCTCAGGTTCTTGTGGTGCATGTAGACCTCAGCTGTGTTTCCTAGGTTGGGGTGAGGCTGTGTTCTATGCTGTTGACAAGAAAGAATTCTATCAGAGATCAGGGCTAATTTGTGTGCCTAATGAAAATGAGCTTCTTGATGCCACTTTTTGTTGTTGTTGTTACCAGGGATCAAACTCTCGTCCTTGCATTTGCGAGGAAGGCAGCGGAACCACTGAGCTAAACCCCCCAGCCCTTGATGCCACTTATTGACTGGCCACTTGCATCTCTTTCCTACTCTGTCCCCCGCTTTCTAAACGCTATCTGTGGCTGGTCCCAAATGGACTTCCAGTGTGCTTTGCCACCTCAAAAACTTAGACTGTCATATTAAAACATGGGAATGGTGACCTGTCTGAAAACTTGCTAACTGCCTTACATCGGCAGAGCAGAGAGAATAGCTTCAGCTCTTTCCTCTAGGACCCTCGTAGGGAAGGCTGAAGTTACAGAAGGGTGAGCCTGTCTCCTTCCCAGAGGGGTACAAAGTTGCCAGCTCTCTTCTCTCCCCTCAGTTCTAATAAGACGAGTATGAGCCAAATTTAAAGGGCAAATAAACTATTCCATATGTCTTTGCAAACCTTCACCAATGAGCACCAGAGAGCCCTGGAAACACACAGGGAGTTGTAGCTGTACCTTGGAATACAGTTTGTTCAGGGAGCCCCAGAAAACAGGTGTCTGGGTTCACATCCTGTCACAAGTACCAGACCAGAGTGATTGCAAATGTTTTAGAAAGGAGTTGAGCTTCTCTCTTCCAGAGAAATTAATCCACAGCCTAAATCCTGCTGCTGTTAATGGCTAGATGGCCTTGAGGTAGATTCTCAGCAAAGTCCTTTGATCTCAGCTGGCCTCTGGGGGCTGCATGCTTCTCTCTGTAATCAAAGTGCAGAGATTTTTTTTTTTCTTCCTTCAGAGGCCTATCTATACTTCATGAGCTTTTCAAATATTATACCTCCCTTTTTACTTCACTCTCTCCCTCTCTTCCTCTCTCTATATCACTCTTTTATGTACGTCACACTTCTGACTCCTAGGCAAAATGATCACTTCTTGGATTTGGGGGATTCAAACCCACACATTCTCACAGAGCACCTGCCGTGTGTCAGCTGGCTCAGTGCCAGAGGTGTAACTGCAAAGACAGCACATGAGCTCACCACACTCATCACGTACTTCTGAGGCGTAAGAAAAGTCAGAAAAAGTGAACTTTTGTCTGAGAAGGAGGCAAGCTGGGGACAGGCAGATGGAAAAGCACATACAAATGTTCTGAGTTCAGAGGGGACGTATTATGGATGAGACACAGAATGGGAGTGGAGCGCTGGAGAACAGGGAGAAATGGAGTGTGATGGAGACCTCAGGATGAGGCCGATGGAGACCAGGCCATGGAAGCCTGTCGACTCCTACAGCCACATCAAGGAGTTAGACTTTATAGTCCACTCAATTGGAGCCACTGAATGTTATAATAAGGAAGTGGGCTAATCAGAAGGGTATCTTAGAAAGATGGATGCAAAACTGGAGAGGCAGGAGCAGGTTGGAGGGAGACTAGCTAGGGAGAAACTGGTTGGGAGTAATTATGGCCTGGAGTAGAGCAGTGGCCATAGGTGTGTGGATGATCACTGCATAGTCTGCTTTGAGAGATCTCATTGATCACGAACAGGAAGGCACGGTCACCTCACATATCCATTCTGCAGATTGAGAGGAACTCGTGTGAGCCCCTGCAACTCTGCTCCTCCTGGTTCCAGTGGCTGAGACTTGGGGAGAGTGCCAGCCTCTGAGGCAGGCCATCCGTGGGCTGCCCAGAAACCAAACATGTAATCTGGACAAATTGAGTTTGCTTTCTTGGGAACATGAACTATGAAAACGCCAAGGGAATGAGCCAGTTAGTAATGAGAACTGTGGCTTTACAAGACGATACAGAGAGAGGATGGGGTGGAAAGGGACCCATGCAAGTGAAGATTCTGAGGAAGGGGAAGATGTGAGTAAAATGAGAGAAACCCATCCTCAGAGAACATGTGGCTGATGACAAAAATGAGCGGGTAAACTGACAGAGAGGAATTTTGTGGCTCCTGACAGCAAGAAAGAGCACAGGTGATTTCTAGAGCAATCTATGGCCCTGGGCATTTTCTATTTCCAATGCTGTCCCACAAGCATCTTAGCCATAAATCACTTGCATAACTTGAGAGTCTCTGTTAATTGCAACAAGAGCAAAGCCAAGAAGCTCACTAATACTTTGCCCAGTGTTGCAAGCTTATCTCTGCCTACTATGCTCCAGAGTTGCCTCCCTGAGCTCTGCTGCTCATGAGGAACTCCACCACTCTGGTGACTCACTGAGAGCCACCTCTGGCCACACTCAGTAGGCTTATCAAAATTAGAAAGAACGCGCAGCCTCATTCCAGAGATTTTGCTGTGTGACAGAATTTTAAGCCCATGACGTGTTCCGGTGAGTTGAAAATGTCTTTGAATGTGTGCTCCCGTCTCCAGAGCTATGATTAATTACTAGCTGTTGCCACTGGTTATGCTTGCAGCACTCAGCAAGAAAATGAGTAAAAAGTATTTGAGCTTTTACATTCTCTGACAAAAAACCTTTTGGGGAGGAAGGAAGGGAGGGAGGAAGGGAGTTAAAGAGGGAGGGAAGGAGGAAGGCAGGGAGAGAGGAAGAGAGGAAGGCTGCATAGGATGTGTAACAGGTTTCTATTTCCTGGGCGGCTTTGGACAGCTCGGTGAGCGCTGATGCTGGCAGATAAGGTGTGTTGCTTCTTCCCCTCACACACGGTTATCCTCATCACTCTCGGTGCGCATTTTTGAATTAGTTCCAGCTAGTTAGTGTCACTGCAGGACCATTTAGACTGCCATTGTTTGAGTATTCAACATACTCTTTGATGATGGATTCCCAGAAAAGGCAAAATCCATTATTTACACACAGTAGGAAAATAAACCTCCCCAGCCCAAGACACGAAGATTGAGAAAGCTTTTCATTTTAGACCGTTGGAAATTTCACATTCAAATGGCTTTGTCAACTCCTTTAATCAATGTCCTTTGGAAAAACAAATTTAGCAATTCAGCTCCTATATTCGGTAGGGGTGAGATGTAACTAAGGATATTAGCTATCAGTGGTGCATGGTCTGTTAGCCACTGGCTCACAATAAAGTCCAGCTAACTGACAGCTGAGCCTTGAGGTAGCCTCAAGCATCCCAGTAAGCAAACACAACACAAAACTCTCCAGATTTGAAATGTTCATGTAGGACAATTGTGGGAGAATGCGAATTTCTCTCCAGCTGAAAGAAAGAAAGAAAAAGAAAACAAAGAATAACTCCTCCCAGCAGATCAAATGTGATCCTATAACATAACCCTAATATTTTTCAAGGTGTTCTCCGGGCTTCATTTCAACTGACACCCAAGGCTCCCAGGGACAGCAAGGAGCAAACGATGTGAACAAAGCACCCGCGCGCCCTGGACCAGGGTGTCAAGAAGGAAAGGAGGCCGGAAGTCTGACAGCAAGTGCTCTGCCCAGCTCCTCCTCGATGGTAACCAGTCTGGGGAGAGAACTTTGAAAGAGCGTTTCCCAAAATAGGACACCAGGACTAGATCGAAGGCAACACAAGAAAGGGACTCAAGGTCCAGTCAACTGGGCAATTACGGGCGAAGTAAAGCTGAAGAGACTTGTATGTTGCAAGACTTCTCGGAGCTTTCAACAGGCTGCTGCGCTACAAGAGTGTAATTTGCGGTCTTGGCAGCTTCTTTTCAGCAGGGCCTTGAGAGCTTCTGAAGGAGCAACTTGGGTCCCAGAAGCCCATGCTACAGAAGCGCTTTGGGAAAGGAGCTGTCCCCATCCCTGCCGTCAGCTCTGGGCTTGCCAGGGGCATCCTGATGCTCACTCTCCGTCCTCTTATGGGCACCTGAAAGGCCTTGCTGTGCTGCCTCTCCCAACCAACCGTAGCTCTGACTTCTCCCCCGCTCCCCCTGCCTCTGGAATTTGATTTTTGAATATCCAGAGGTGGAACCAAACATCCAGGCAGAGCCCCCACTTCCCCCAACTCGCTCCCAGACTCCTGCTGGAGAGATGTCCTCCTGAGCTTCCTCCACCCACACCAGGCTCCAAGACATCCCGAGGGCTTCTTCCAGTCTCAGGAGGCTTTAGCCGCGTGCTTCCCACCCCTGTAGAGTCCTTCTCCTCTTGGGTCACAGGCACACAGGAGGCAGGCGATGCTATCTTTCCAACCAACACTCCCTGGGTTTCTTGAACCCCATCCTAGCCTCGTCCTCTGCACCTCTTCTCTCCTGCCCCATCTAGCCACCCGGGGCCTTTTTCTGTAGCACAGTCCGCATTCATCTAATATCATTTTTACATAAGCACATTTTTAAATCAGTTTTTACCTCTCTGGAGATATATATTTTTTTAATATTAGGGAATTAGGGAATGGAATGACTGGCCTCAGGAAGTAGGTTAGAGAGATATATTCCCTGTGTGCTAAAAATCGAAAGATCACTTTTGGGGGCTGCTGGTACTGCCCACGACACTAAATAGAAGAGCAAATGAGGGAGATGCCGAATAACTATTTGCCACTGGCTAGGCAGGTAAGCAGATGCCACACTTCAAACAGTTATACCTGGAGCTAACCATTTGGTTCTGTAGTTACGGCTCTTCCCAGCCAAACTTTCATTTCATTTTTTAAAATATTTTTATTTCTCATACTGAAAAATGGCATTATTATTTGACTTTGTATGGGAAAGCAGACGCAGTGGCCTAGTGATATATTGAACACTGAAGGGTCTGTCATCACTCAGACTTGGGAACTCAACCCCTGCTGCACCTGGGCAGAGCTGGCTGAAGGCAGAGCAGAAGTTCTGCCTGACGGGACAGTATGGGGCCATTGGCAAGGCCGGTGACAAAGAGCAGCGACATGGGCTGCGGAAAGCAAGGGCACTGCTGAGTTAGACGATGCCCAGTCTTCCCAGAAGTTGGAAGCACACTTTCATGGGCTGAGACAGCCACCACAGCTGTCCACAAAGATGCTCACAGGACGTCACCGTATCAGCAGCCTCACTTAGCTCCTGACTGAGAGGAGGTTTAACACTGCTTCCTGAGTCCAGTTCCAGGCACTTGGCTCTCTGTATGGATCCTTTTTTGTGTAGAAATGAAGTCTCACAGTAGGAACCCCCCCCGCAATTCTTTGTCATTTTCACCTTTCAAATTCCCATGCATATCACCTCTTCACAGAGACCCTTCTCCACATAAAATTACACCTACACACACACACACACACACACACACACACACACACACACACCACTCCCATACATCTTATTTCTCCAATGTATTACTTTCTAATATTAACTACACCTCATTTCTTTTTTACTTTCTATTCCTGTCTTCTCAACTCATGCCCCAGAATGCAAAGCCAAAAAGGCAGGGTTTTTTACTTATTTTGTTTCATACTATTTCTCCAGTGCCTACCACAGTACCTGGCACATAACATGTGCTCAGTTAAACTATAATGACTGATGCTGGTGAGACTCCAGAGAAAAAGGAACTACTGCTGGTAGTATAAAGTAGTACAGCCACTATAAAAGTTAGCATGGAGTTTCCTCAAAGAGAATGGAAACCAAGTCTCTGTAAATAAAGAAGGGTGAAGGGGGTGAAAGGAGGGCAGGGGTATGGGGAAAAATAAGAACCAAGACATATCATGTAAAGGTACAAGATCTCAATGATAAATGTAGCTGTATTATTTGCTTTAAATGTACCAATAAACTTAAAGGGGACAAAAAGAAAAAAAAAAAACGAAAACTAGAAATTCCATTTGACCCAGCTAGTCCCCCTTCTAGGTATCTTCCCAAAACAGACATCATGTTACAGTGATACTTGCATACCCACATTTATAAGCACAATTCATAATAGCTAAATCTTGGAATATGTCCATCAACAGATGAATGGATAAATGCAATGCGGTATTTGAGCACAGTGGAGTACTACTGTGCCATAAAGAAACGTTTGTAGGGAAATAGATGCAAGTTGAGACTATGATGTTTAGTGAAATAAATCAGACACTCAAGTTTAACTGTGGCATGGTTTCTTTTGTATGAGACCCCTAAATTCTAAAGAGCAAAATAAAAGGCAGACAACAGGAAGTAGGAAGACAGATCTTTCCTAATGGGAATGGGGTCAAGAGATGGAGAGAGAGGAGGAAGGGTAAGACAAGGGGATGAAAAGAGGAATTATGATGTGTTATGTACATACACCAACTCCACACAGGATATAAACATACACTGCAACATGCACTAATAAAACTATAATGACTGAATCAATCCACTAAAACGGTTAGCCCTCCGGAAGGAGACATTTGCCTCTCTTAAAATATGGAATCTTTTGCTCTACCTTTACACACCTAAATTCTATGCATGTTTTTGGAAATGTGTTATGCTTAAAGGAAGTCATTGTCAACCTTGATGTTTAAAGTTCAGCGCTAAATTTTGATTTTTAGAAATAGTTGCTTTAAAGGCATTGAAAGTTATTTTTCTTTAGCGTATATCATAAATAACACATCTGATGTTTTTTTTTTCCCACATTTAGTTGGGAGTAGAACCTTACTTGCTCTTGGCTACAAAGCATCTTCCTGTACTTTCAACCTTATCTGGTAAGTTTCCTGAAAGATGTCTAATAAAATTTTAGTGAATAGCTAACAAACTGAGGAGAAGAAACAAGACTCAGGTCCAGTAGCTCCCCAAGGTCACACAGCTGAAAGGAAACATATTTAAATCAGAAACTGAACATCACAATTTTCTCACTAGTGAGATTTCTGCAAACCAGAAATGTTGCATTAGAATGACACAATACATTCAGACATTATTTACTCATAACTGAATTTCATCAGTTTGTTAAGAGTGACTTCCAGGGGAAAGTCTTGAGTAAAGACACTGTGGGGCAGGGGCTGGGATTTAGCTCAGTGGTTCCGCTGCCTGCCTCGCTAGCGCAAGTATCCAAGTTTGATCCCCAGTACCAAAAATGACACTATGGGGCACATTTATAGGAATCTATAGTTCCTAAAGCATCCATTTTGAGCTGGAAGCCTATTTTAAGATGTATGGAGCATTTCTGATCAACTTGTACCAGCTACTCCATAATTAGAAGCCTGCGCCATCAGCAATCCTTTTAACATTTACTGTATAAAGATAGCACTGAGAAGGACCTCCGCTGTCATCCACTGAACTGCCTTGTCTTTACCTGAGAAATACAAGCCCTCGAAGTTCACACAACAGCTCAAGCAAGGGCAGCACTGGGGTGCATCTCTGACCACCAGGTGCCCTCTTCCGCCAGGTGCCCGTGGACAGGGGACAACCGTCACTGGAGTGGCTTCCTGCCGTCCTTACTCCAGGGCAGCTGCCTCAGACACACTGGTATTTCATGCTCTGTTGTATTCTGGGTTGTGGCTCTACAGATAATCAAGTATTTGAAGAAGCAAAATGTCCAAGAAAAAAATGAGGAAGGAGGAACCGGGAGGGGGCATAGCCATTTTCCTCCCCATCTCTGTCAGAAGTGACCGTGCCAAGCATTCAGCAGGGGTGGGCCTTGTTCTCAGGCTCCAGAGGGCTGAGGCCACCCTTGACTATGGAAAGGTCTCCAGAGAAGACAGTGGCTGGGGAACTGGGGACAGGAGCTGAGCAGGGCACTTAGCAGGCACCTGCAATCCCTACATCACCCCACTGAGGCCTAGTGTTGGTTGAACTGAATCTGCATCGGATTTAAAACCAGTGGGGGCGCACATTCTACCCGATGTGCTAGAGGACAAGATGTCAGATGAATCCTTGTTTTCCTTTGTTCAATTCTACCCTTGCTATCCTTTGAAATGCATACAATTGTGGTGAACAAACAGTACAGCCCACAAAGGTCAGTGAATGTGTGACGATGATAGTCACATGCCTTCTTCCTACCGTACACAGGTGTCTGGGTTCTATCACTCAGTTTAATGTAGTGGTGTAGCACAAGGTCTCTCTGTGGTGATGAGAGAATTGTGTGTCTTGATGGTAGGGATGGTTCATATATCTGCATGTGGGATACAATTGCAGAAAGCTCTGTACATTATCACAAATGAGCACAAGCAAGGACAACCTGAATTTTAAAAATCTGAGCTTAAACATCTGAATAAATTCCACAGATTGTACCAGTGTTCATTTCTTCATTTGGTAGCAGACTATAATTATAGAAGATGTTAACAGTAGGTGGAACTAGACGAAGGACACCAGGATTTCTGTGAACTACTTTGCGACTGCCTGTAAATCTATAAATGTTTAAAAATAAGTTTAAAAAGGATTCAAAATATTTCTTTTTTGATAACCTACAAGAAATTTTATTAAAAATGTAAACCTTGTTATGTTTCTTCAGTTATTGCAAAAAGATAAAAATTAAAATTTTTATTAAAATGAAAAATATTTTTCCAGTAAATGTGTTGCAAGAGTTTGACACAGATTATACAAATGGCTGATTTATAGTTATCACTCACTTTTAAATATACATTAAAGGTGCTGAAATTTTAAATATTTTTCAGCAGCTGCCACCTTTTAAAATTATAGTAAAATCAGAGCAGCCATTGCCTAAGGAAACCAAGCTCTTTTCCTACAGAAACTATAAAGAAAACATTAAAAACTCCAATATGTTCTTAAGAAATATATACGTGCTGACATCTTTTCCCAAATAATATATTTTATCTATGAACTGTGAGGAATCTATCTTTCTGAGCGTTCCCAGGAAGAGGTAAAGCTGTCTTTTACATGCTCCTAGAGGAAATTTTATTTTCTATGAAAAGCCAAGACAACTCAGAACGGAGGGACTAATTTACACTTGACCACTAGGTGTCACTGTTGGTGGTGGCGTGGACGATAAGGAGGGGGAGGGGAAATTGGAATCAAGGGATCTTTTTGGTTTTGAGGTCCGGTTTTTTTGTTTGTTTGTTTGTCTTTTAACACAAAATTCTCACACTACTGCCGTTCTCTTTCTCTCCGCTCAGAAGGATGATGTGGAAAGGAAATCGAGAGCATGAAGACACCGTTTCGGAGGTTGCGTACCAGCAGCCCACCTTAGGAAGCGGGAAATACGGCATAGCCAACGAAAATGGGCAATGAAAGACACTTCCATTTTAATAATTCCCTAACCACAAGGCAGGAAAGCAGCAAACGTCAGTTCGTGTTCGGAGAAGGAAGTACCCCTCGGCCACTTCTGCCTGGTGCTGAGAAATGAGATGAGTAATTGATAAACGAGCGGACCTGGGTCTGAGTTAGGGCGCTCCCAGAGCCTCACCCGGAGGCGGCTGCGGAAGAGCCCGGGGAAGTTGAATGCGACTTTTTCCCCCTCTCCCAGCTGTCACTGGAGTCCGATTTAATTCTGGACGTGGCTGTAAGAAATGGGGACTTTTGCAGAGCCCACGGACGCTGAGACAATGAACAGATTTTCCTGGTGTTGTGCTTGGCACAGGCTCAAGGATAGCGAGCGGCGCGGGACCGCGTCGTGCACACCGTGAGAAGAGAGGGCTGCGGCCGGCCTCAGGCCCGGGGCCTGAACCCTCGGACCCAGGGTCCCGATCTCCTGAGCGGGGCCCTGCACAAGAAGCCGCGCGTGCCGGTGCTATTTCAGGCAGGCGTCTGTAGCTGGAGCTGTTATTCTTTCACTTCCTAAGAGGGAGAGAGTTGAAGAAAACCAATGAATTGCAGTGAAGGGAGGTGGGGAAGGGACCCCTAACAAGGGGTTAAACCCCGAGGAGCACCTGGAGGAGATTTTTCTTTTTTTTAAGGAGAGAGGAATTGAACTAAATGGCCTCAGACTTTCATATTTAAAAATTGTTCCCTTGCTGAAATTATAGAGCTAGAATTTTACTGTTTCACTTTTATCCAACATATATTTCCAAATAAAATGTCACAGATCCTGAGGGGGGGGAAAATTGTTCCTTGCTCATTTATAGTACAAACTTGTAACAAACATCGTTTCCATCTTCAGACATTTCTCAAAGTAGGATTTGTGGTTTATCCTCGATCACAGTCATGGGACACAAGCTAGTGAGATAATCATTTCAAAAAAATTTTTCAAAGAGGGATTAAAGTGAGAAAGGGATAGAATTAGGGAGAAAAGAGGGGAGGGAAAAGGGAGGTAAAAACAATTGAAATGTGCATGTACGAACTCCCCAAGATGAAAATAATTATTATGAATTGCAAACATGTGCTGATAAAGATAAAAAATTAAATTAAAAAAGAGGTAAGGAACTAATATCAAGTGCTAACCACACACCAGGTATTACTCTCAGTGCTTTCTGTGAATTAACCCATTTAATTCTCAAACAACAGTAGGAAGCAGACACCATTATTATTCCCATTATGAATAATGAAAATGAGTCAGAGGTCAAGTAGCTTGCCGAACATCACAGAGCCTGAAGGAAGCAGTCTCTGCCTCCACAGTCACTGTGTCGCAACAGCAGGACCAAAACTCAGAACTCTGAAACCGATGGCCCAGGCTCTCCTTGTTGGACTCTTTGCATCTTGTGTCTTGTGAAGTGCCTACCGAATTCAGGTCCTAACCACTGAGGTCCAGGAGATGTTTGCACAATGACTTTGTCTACCTGTGCATTCTGGCTAAGTGCTACATCAAAAGATGGAATGCACACTGGATGAGAGGTGCCAGGCCTCCACAGGCAGTCCTTCTGGGGGTGACACCCCCAACCCCTACCTCAGCTCAGCCCTTCAGACGTCTGTCTGGACCAACTTCTTCTCATATTTCAACATAATCTCTGACCACAATTGAGAAGCTATATGAGCCCTCATCCTGGTATACATGAAATTAACTTCCGGAAATTGTAAGAAATTATACTTAGTAGGAAAGCAATTATTTTTCAGGTTGTTTTTATTGCTCATAACACATACTAAGATTTTGCCAAAGTAGAGTTCAAGCCAGTGGTATAACTGTGCTCAAAATAGCTGAAGCTATGTAAAATGCCTTTTGGGCCCTGACTCGGAGAAAAAAACACACAAATGTGCTCCCTAATAACCCTAGTAGCTCTACTGATTCTAATGGATCATTTTCTAGTCCTGCAGCAGTACCACAATTTGTCATTAATGCAGGTGAGGAAGCCAATTCCCTTAGTTGGAATAAAGCTACAATTAGTAGATAGCTGAAAAAAAATAACAAAACAAACAAATGATAAACAAAAATAAGAAAAGGAGTCCCGGCAAATAAACTCAGGGGAAGTGTTTACTCTGGAAAATAAAAAAATGAATACCAGAGTCCAGAGAAAAGATCTTGTGAAGTTCTTTTTGTTCTATTTTCAGGATAGACACTAAGCGTGGCAGTGGGACACCCTGTCTGATTTCCTTATTCGCATTGTACTTCCAATGAGTAAGCGTTTGTTCACTGCCAGTGATATGCTAGTGTATTAGTTAGTGCTCTCCCGAGAAACAGGACAAATGGGGTTACACACGTGTAAGTAGATGGTGGGAATTGGTTTGTGTAATTATAAAGGCCCAGCTATGGCATTAGCAGAAATGAAAAAGACTAGCACAGGAGCAGAACTGGGAGGCAAGAATCACTGTTTGGAATTGCTGCAAATATTTCTGACCACAAGGCTGGTCAGACTGTCTATGAGGTTATTCTGTAAGATGAGATTTGAGATGTGTCTTAAGTACTACATTCAGCCAGTGATGAAGATGAATAACAAAACCACCCAGACCAGTGTAGGTCCAAATAGAGTCTGTGGATGCAGGCTAGTGTGGTCTTGGGTTGGGACTACTGCAACTCTCCTCCCAGGGACATACTGCTGAGGCATCCGCAGCTGGATGGGTCCTGGGACACTTATCCCACTGAGAGGCTGAATAATCCTCCATCAGAGCCACTATGAGACTCATAAGCCAGGGGAGGCAGCAAGTATACTGTTTTCCCTGGCTCTCTGGGCTCGGGGGCTTCTAGAATGGATCAAGCTCCACTGACTCTGTCCCCACAGACGGGGCACCACTACCACAGGGATCAGTTGGGATGAGCTTCTGTTGTTTTGACTTGAACACATTTGGTGGCAAAATCTGATCTGAAAAGATATGAAAATATTTACAACGATTCTACTTTAGAGGTAGTATTCATACATTTCACTGAAGAAATATTTATGTGTTTGATCATGCAGTGTTACCCAGCCCACCCTGGGGTATTGGTTACTATCATATAGAGAGCACTGAATTATCTTTCTGAAACATGGAAAAATCTGAATTCTGAAACATATCTGGGCCCCAGGATCTGGATAAAACATTGTGAGCCTGTAGTGGGAGGGACCACAAGGAAGGACTGTGCTTCTGGGAATGTCAAGACCCATAACACAGAGCAGATGGAGAGACCACAGCCTGGGCGAGAAGTCTGTATATGGGGCTGTGCTCCAGTCAGGCAGCCCCAAAATGGCTGTTAGAATCAACCAGCAGCTGAACCTGGCCTTGTGTCCTTGAGGGAGGAAAATCTAAAGGATCTGTTGATCTCTAGTTAGCAACCCCAAATTTTCAAGAGCCTGCTGCATTCCAGACACAATTCATTACCTTGTGTTATCCTTATGCCTGCCTTCTGAGAAGGGAGAATAAGGATAGAGTGGAATCACAGGTTAAATGAAACAGCTGGGATCAAACCATGTCTGACTTCAAAGCCCATTCATTGCCCATTCAACCATGCAGGTCACTCGTTGAACAGAAGTCAGCTGGCTTTGGGCTAGAGAGAGCAATTCTAGCAAATGCTTGTAGAATCTATAAGACATGTGGCACCTCACTTAATTCTCAAAAAAATCAAGTTTTGTGTATTATGTTTCCCACTTTTCAGGAGAAACTGAGGCTTAGAGAACATTAAGTGGTTCAAAGTCTTACATACTTAATAAGTGGTGGAACTGGATTTCAAACCACATCTGTCTGTCCCCAATGCTATACCCATACGCTATACCCCCTCTGAACAGTTTTATGATGTCTGTGAGAAGATATTTAAATACATGCATGTGGGTATGTGCGCAGGCACACACACACAAACACTTTCTTACAAGCCACATGATTAGCTAGTGTTAAGTGTCAGTAGCCTTCTGGGATCTTTCTGGTGGTAAAGGGATAAAGGTCACAGTGACAGCCACAGAAACCTGTTTATTATAAGAAGATAACATTGCCTGTCACTTTAAATGATCCAGAGACCTCCAGACAGTCCAGTAACTCTCCCATTACACAGGAGAACAGCTTCAACATCAAAAGAAAAAGAGATATAGTATAGGTAAAAGAAAGGAGGTATGCTTCTCTTTGGCTGTTGATGGTTGGTCAAGTGAGTCTAATGGCTTATTAATAAGAAGCAATTAATTGTGTAGCCAGCCCAGGAGTTCTAAGAAATGAAATCCCAAATCTGATACATGAATGGCGTCAGGGATTGAATAACTGTTAAGAAGCAGTTTCTGGCACTGCTTTGCATCAATAAAGATGTAAAGAACAAAGGAATCGCGTGCAACTAGTGCACAATCAATAGACAAAATTACAAAGGGGAAATCCGAGGAGCACGGAACCTCGTCAGATATTACTATCTGCTTTCTAGGGAAGGAAGCAGCATCGTGGGGACACCAAGCTGAGAAGGAGCTCAAGAGGTCACCCTGCCCCGCGGCTCACATTCCCTCAGCAGTGGACAGCTAGCCTCGTATTTCTAATACTCGGAGAATTACAACAGACCGTACTCCAGAGAAATGGGAGAATGTGCATTTACTTATCGCAGGCCCTGAACTGCTGGCCTACTGGGAGCAGTAGATCAGAGCCCAGAACAATGAAATCCAGAGAATTTCTGGAGTCATCAGACATGCTCTGATGAGCTAGACTGACAGCTGCCTACATTTCAACAGAAGTCATGAGAAGCCAAAATTTCTGCCAATAAAGGTCTGGCTTTCTTTGTAATAGGGATTCTTATCATTCTAAAGCCAGAACTCATAAATTTCAGCCACTTAAATGAAGGGATGCAGAGGCCACTTGGGGAATCCCCTGGTCAATGCGGTAGTTGCAACATCCTGTGCTACTTGGCAGGAAATGATATCCACATGGAAGGAGTGATCGTGGTTTACAGCCATGAATTCAGAGAATTCTAATGCCAGACTAAAATTAACACACACACACACACACACACACACACACACACACACACACTCTCGGAGACTCCAGGAATGTGAGACACATAGGAGACTAGCATTTGTATTATAATGCCAATTTACTGACTGAGCCCAAAATGTGTAAGATTTCCATTTTCAAAGGAGTTGTACTGGCAATATACCTGCATCTAAAATGTCCCCACGTCCTATTAATAAGGCTAAAAAAAAAAAAAGTAAAATCATTTTGCAAAAAAATGTTTGAACCATTTGGAGATCTCTGAACCCCTTGGGACCACTAGGCATCACAATGGAACAGATTTAATGATCTCTGTATCATGCGATGCTGTTGCCTAGAAACAGCCTCCCAAGATTAGTAGATACCGTTTTTGTCCATACTCCTATAATGTTTGAGTCTTTCACATTTGTCCATTTAATCCAAGAGAAGATATGTAAAATTTATATCTGGACAGACAGTGTTCCTTTTCTAGATGCTTTTTTGGGAAGTATCAAAGAATTCGGGGAACTCCAGGTCTTCAGAGCATTCCCAAGAGGTTAACTACATTTAGTGGTAAGTACAATATTGCCATATCGATGCTATAGCTGAGGAAATAGAATCAAAGAATCAGGGCAGAGGCCAACATTTGTAACAGTAATGCCTTCGTTTCTGTCTAAGAGATTATCTTGGTAAGAACAATCTCTTTTATGAGACCTGAAGCTGCAAGCAAAGGCTGTTCGTAATGAGACTCTTTCTTTAGTTACAAGATTATATTCTAAATTAGTTGAATCCCATGGGCCTTAGATATAAAACTGGCTGACAATCTAATTTTAATACGGCCATGCACAGTGCCATGTTGGAAATGTATACAAGTGACCAGGTTTTAACTCTGTTTTAGAAGTGATTGATATCTATTTATGCATAGGTGGCCTAGCCTCAGAAATACTGGTCACTCTCTCTAAGCTGGAGCTACAGTCAGCTGACCCCCCAAAAGGAACTGGAGCAACAGCGCAGCTGGCCCTGTCACACTTCTGAGATTCCACAGAGTTCTTCCAGTCTAAGCTACAAAAGGACAGGCCTCGTTGTCTTGGGGACACCCAGATCACTGGAGAAACTCATTGGAATATATTACACCCTGCCTGGATGGTGAAAAGCCCTTCACATTTCTCATTGAATATACATTCTCTATTTTCTTCTCCATTTTCTTGTGCCTCCTCCTATCTGTAAGTCTGTGGTCCTGGGTAAAGATTTGCTCATTAAAAAGAAGAAAAATCTGGGGCTGGGGATTTAGCTCAGTGGTTCTGCCGCCTGCCTCCCAAGCACAAGGACCTAAGTTCGATCCCCGGTACAAAAAAAAAAAAAATCTGTTTTAAGTTCCACCTCTGAACTGGAAAGTTAATCCTTGATGAAAGAAATGGTAAGAGCTAAGAAGCAATTCAAGATCATTCCGAGAGTCTTACCAAATGGCAAGTTCTTAGGAAATATAGCAGTCTGTTCTTTCTTGGGAAAGGAAGGACAGGACTACTCACTTCCATTCTGCTTTTTTATAAGGATCTAGAAAATTATAATGACTCTGATGATATTGCTATATAGAGAGAATGTATATATTGTCTCTGTCACTCTTTCTTTGGTGTTTATGTGAGGTCATGTGGAAAGGACACTATTAACGAATATACACAGAGTGTCAAAGTTGTACTAAGGGAATTTTGAGGTATAGAAAGAATCCCGATTCTATGAGCCCACAGATTAAGGCAGACACATATTTTATTGTATGTATGCTATGATGTTTTTATGCATTAAGCCCATGTTATAAATCAAGTAAATAAACAAATATACTTGGCAATAGTTCATGTACATCTGTGGACTATTTAGACAGTTGCAAATAAGAATGGATTTTTTTCCTTTTCTTATTTTACCAAACTTGTTAATTTTATGAGGTGAAATGACTGCTTTTCCCCAGGGTTTGAAGGGCAAAATCTTGATGAATAGAGAACAAATGAATATGAAATTGAAGTACACAGTATTTTTGGCTTGTGTACAAAGTCACACTGTGTTTAGAACCAGTAAAGACCCTGAAGTCATTGCCATGTCCACACTGCATTGGAGAAACACTTGGGATTTGTACAATGGAGACTTTTTCACAGATTGATCCACAGAATTGAAATAATAGAACCATCTCTGACTTCTTAAAATAGAAGCTGAAGTACTGAAAAGATGGGAAACCACAACTGAAACACCAGTGAGAGGAAAACATAAGAGACGGATAACCTTGAAGTGGGATGGGTAGGGGAAGGGTAATAAGAGAAAAGAAAAAAATGTGAGAAAATGAAAAGATGGAAATAAAGTGTTTGTAAATGGTGAGGAGAGGAGGGGGTGAAGGGAGGGCAGGGACAAGGGGAAAAAATGAGAACCAAGACCTGTCATGTAGAGGTACAAGATCCCAACAACGAATGTAACTGTACTATATCCCTAAAATGTACCAATAAATTCAATTATTTAATAAAAAAAGCAAAAGAAATGAGTGAAGCCTGTACATGGACAGGAACTGTCTCCAAGCAGTGGACTTCTGGTGTTCTGGCTTTCTGAGAATGCAGCCAACCAAAAGAGAAATAAGAATGAGACTGAGTCCACCTGAAAATGAACTCTAGAATTCAAACATGCCTATAGCCAAAAGTCCACAAAGATTTTCAAAATTAGTATGTGAAGTTCTATTAAATCCTTTTAAAAACTAATGTAATCTCAGAAGTAGATTTTTTGTCCTCTATAACCAAGGTGGTCTTGACTAATACACTCCAAAGAATGAACCTGCACCCTAGTGAGCCAGTAAATCGAAGTCTGGGTCTGCAGGTCTGGTGGGTGACACAGAAGGATTCCCATCTGTGCCCCAGGTGAACAGAGACCCTCCACATGCCCTGAGGCTATGTCCCAAACATAGAGTCATTCCGAGGCAGAAGGACACTGTAAAAGGTCACGATAGCCATATTGGGAACATCTCCAAGTTGAGAGAGTGAGAGAGTTTGACAGAATTAAACTGAAGTATGAAATGACACCGGCAACCTCTGGTTTATCTGCTGCCAAGAGCAAACAAAGACTGGAGAAGCCATAAAATGGAGACCAGCCGGTTTGGATTTGCAGAGCATCAGAGCGGTCTGTGAGGGGAGAACAGGATGTGCTAGAGATTCCACATCTGCCAACCAAGCACAGGCTTCAGGAAGCTCTTCATAGGCAGGGTCCCTTAGTTTGCTCCCACAATCCCTTCACGTTTCCTCTGAGCCTTGTCTGATAGAGGTTCAGGAATGGAATAGAGGTTTTCTCTTGATCAACCAGATATAGTTGTAGTATTATAACAGCACGTTAAGAAAGAACCACTTTATAGTTTATAAAATATAATCAATTCTAGTGAAGTAAATACATATATATGTGCTAGAGAAGAGAGATCTGTTTGGGAAGAATTGGAGGCCAGGCCAAGTGCATCACAGGATGGTCTATGTGGAGAATCTACAATCCTTCCATGGTGACAATCTGCAGAGAAAAACAAAGGTGGAAAGGAAAACAAAAGACAGATGAAATACAAAGAGAAAACATTTAATATATATGAGAATCACTTCAAGTTTCAGGAACATGACCTAAAGCAATGGTAAGGAGTGCAAGCATAAAGTCCTGAGTTCCATCCCCAGTACAAAAAAAGAGAAGTGCCAACTGAGGCTCAAAAGTTTAGATTCAGGAAATGCCCTTTGATTCCTCATTTTCAATGTGAGCATAGAGGAAAATAGATCTGGCCAGAGAACCACATAACCCTCTATTTTCATCACCTCTTCTAGGAAAAGCAGGACCTTCTAGCCAGAATGAGGCAGAAGATATATCTTACTTGCTTTTTTTTCTAAAGTGACTGTCACATACTGTTGAACTGATTGCTTAATTAATTCCAACCAAGAGATGGTAACACTCTGAACTATCTCCTAATTGCATTGACGAGAAACTAAGGATGCGAAAGGTGGTGCATTTAGTTCAAAGTCACACAGCTAATTAGAGGATCATCTGAAACAAGAATTCAGTATTTCTGAGCCCAGGGCAGGAGGACAGTGTTCAGATGTCTGAAAAAGTATAAGGAATGGTACTGGTCCACCTAATCAATTAGAATACTGTGGTCACGTGGAAGAGAAATGTCTCAATAATTCCAGGAAATAGAATATTCTTTCCTATCCTGAATTGCTCAGAGATCATTCAAGCAAGAATAGCCAATGAGTTGAAGGAATAAGGAATGAAGAGAGGCAGTAATATAAAGAGACTTTCACAAATATGTTGTCCAAAGGTTTATTTGTACTCAGTGTTTAAGCAAAAGCGTCTAGACACCAACCTACCTGTACATCAGTGGTATTCATTAGTGCTCACAGAGTGCGGATTCTAGGAGGAAATCAAGAGACCGAAGACAGTCCCAGAGAGAATGAAAGCTCACTCACATTTCATTCCAAACCATTCTCTTGACTGGAAATTCTTGGGCCTGGGACTAAGCCCACCTTCACATCTAGATGACTGTGCCGCCCTCTGTGGACCTGTTTCCTCATCAGGACCGAAGGACCACTGAGAACTTTCCTGCCCCTGACAGTTCGGAGTTCTGTGAAGATGTGGTGCAAAGGCATAATTAAATTCAGTTGAGGTTAATCTAGAATTGCCCATCCTGTCCTCCTCTTCTGCCTTTTACTGACAAATGAATGTAAACCTGAAGCTCATTTTGCTCCCAGAATGCCTGGGATGCTAAGATTACTCATATTTTAATCGGCTTTTAACAAGAATAGGTAAGAAAGAAAATTAGGACAATTAAGAAATAATGAAGCCATTATAAAAACAGTAATGATTTAAAAGCAGGTGAGGGAATACTCTTATTGGAAATGTTGAATACCTGCAAATGAGCAGTCAGATGACAAGCACACCATGGGATTAAGGGATTTCACTAATGCACAAACGGAACCATTTATAATAATTTCCTCCCCAAATAGAGCATAATGCAAATGTTCTGATTATTACTGGAAATATATATTCTCTTGTAAATTGACCATGCTGCACAAAGTTGGATATTATATCCCAAGATATTGTCAGAACTTTGTGCAAATTCATGTTCTTGTCAAAAATAGCAACTTTCTAGTGTTTTTCTTAAAGGTAAGAGGACTTTTTTTAAACTACCAGAGCCAGATATGCTCTCTTTAAAAAACAAAAAAAGATTATAAATTATGGTGCCTTGTGAGCTGATGTCACAAACACCCCTAAATCTCTGGTACTTGCTCATTTAGAGTTCAGTGTGAGTGTCCCTGCCTGGGCAGCTCTCCCAGGAACACTTCTTCCAAGCAGTGAGACTAGGATCTTCACCTCTCCCATTGCATGTATCCTCCATCTTCCAGAATCTCAAAACTCTGCCCAAGGGCAGTGGCAGAGAAAGCTTGGAGGATTGGACAGAAGTATGTGTGACCAACCCTGACAGGGGCCAACCCAGCTGCCGCAAACCTTCTATTGGCTGGAACTCAGTGTCAGCGTCCTACCATGATCCCAGGGGCACAGGGAGAACAGTTCAGCCGTGCAGTCAGGAAGGAGAGAGGAGAGCTCTTCAAGAATTTGTGTGTGCAGAGAGGAATAATCAGCTACTCATCCTGGCTGAATGAAAGTGGCATCTTTGACTGAAGAAGTGAGTGACGACTTTACACAGAAACAAAGAGAGCGCATTTCTTCTTGTGCCGCTAAATCTAGAACATCCTGTTGAAAGACAGGCAGGGAGATGCGTTTCCCTGTGTGAGGTGTCTGCTGCACTGCAACTTTCAGAGCCTCTGATCCTGAAAGAGAGTAAATGGGTGAATGCAGCGTCCGTTCCCAAGGCAATCACAGGACCCCTCTGCTAAGCACTGACCACAAAGTTGAGAGGCTGTTTCTGAGATAATGAATGGGGATAAGGATAAGATGAGGGTCAGAGAAGGCATTCTTAACACTCAGCTCCCCGTTCTCTCTTCCAATTTCTTTCCATTCTGTCAATCTCTCTCCCCACACTCAATGTCTTTGTTAAGCTGTCCCAGTCTGTCTGCCTCCATCCATGTGCAAGCACATGCGAGCACACACATGCACGCACACACAGACACAGATGGGGGGGCTATGAGAACCCAGAAAAATACAGGCATAAAACAGATGGCACTGAAAGAAGTCCAGCACCAAATCCCAGGAACAACAATGATGAGGGAAAGCTGCTGCCAGATGCATCTTGTGATGACGCCAGTGATGTAATTCTTTTACTATCAAAAGATGCAGGTAAAAGCAGCCTCAACAGAAGCTTTATAAAAAAAAAATCAAAGGAGTGCAGCATCATGGAGCTGTGTTATCTGATTTATGCCTTTTCAAAGCTCAGGCTTGTATCCTATGCTGATAATAGACTAGCCATCAAAAGGTTATTTTATCTGGTATCTTGATTTTAAAGAATGGTGGAAACTAGAAAATGGAACTGGGTTCTTTATATAAGGTTAGAAACTATGTTATTCACTAGGGAAAAATGACACCGAGCCACAACAAAAATCAAAATCCAACCTGGATAATAGTGTAGTGAAAAGCAACAGCCTTGATGCTGTAGGCAGTCAATGGGCAGAATGTAATTTCTAGATTACAATGAACATTTTTTTCATAATTAATGAAAGTATGAGTAAGTGGTTGGTGTGTGGCTGCCTTCCAGACGAGACCCTTATCCACTCGCTGTGGGGCACTGTGAGGAGTCAGAGCCCTCACTGCCAGCAGATGGAGACTCCGGCTAAAGAAGAATTCACACCAAGAAACAGCCCCATCGATTATTACTGTGAGACACGGGGGTACCCTTGGAGCAGACACAATGCATACTTTAAAAAGAGTTTTAAAAAATTTTAAGTAACTGAACATAAAAACTCCCCAAAAGCATGACCTAATCATTTTACATTTCATACGATTTAGAGAAGACGTCTTTTTTCTTAGATGACTAGACATTAATCAAATGGACCTCCACACTTGAGAAGATAAATGCCAACCAAAGGAAAGGAAGCCTTCTGTATATTTACCTTTCCTTTTAAAGCACAGACATCAGAAATGAATGGGATTTTTGATCATTTATCATACAGAGAGTCCAACTGTCTGGCAGAAATTTTTATGTCAAACTACACCTGGCCGTACATGTTTGTCTCTTGATTCAAAACCACTAAATATCTTATTGCAACACTGTTGGGCTTAAGCCAAAAGTAATGTATTTAAAACTCCTTCTTTGCAGTCTTAAATTAGCTTTGATACTGAAAGAAAAAGACTGCTTTGAAGATCCAAAAGTATGGATAATCTAAAGGTTATTTATTTGATATTTTAAGAATATTATTTAATAGGATGTTGGCAGTATATTGACCTTCCTAATGAGGTTTGACTGAAGCCAATATTAAAATTAATGTGCCCTCCCTGAGCAGCCAGTGACAAAGTACAAGAGGAGCTGGCTCAGAAGACACTTGTGTGGCAGGCAGAGGGAAACCAGATTGGCATTAAAAACTGGCCGTGGATAATCCACAGGCAGATGATCAAGAGCTGACTCCATCACTGCTACAGACTCCAAGAATCATCTTTTCAGATCCTGCACAGTGTACAATGATCAGAATATACTGATAGAAAATACTGATTGCAATGGCAATCGTTTATGGAAACACAGTAGTGCTCGGGACTGACTTGCATTCTCTCCTACACCCTGGGTGCTTCCCAGCCTCGTGTGCATGTTTAAGTGATTACTGAAACACTCACTCAGGCTGCGGATGTAGCTTAGCAGCAGGGTGTATCAGTGGTCGAGTGAGCAAGGCACTGGGTTCAGTCCCCAGGACCACAAGAAAACAAAACTAAACAAAAACCTCCCATGCTAAATGGTCTCGGGTAAGTCCTAATTCTCATCCCCAAGCATCACAGGGGTAGGTTTCAGCACATGGTCATCGGTGAGACTAGGCCATGCAGGTGCTATTTATACACCCTAACCCGGTCACCTCATAGGGCGTGACTTTAGGTGAGTTATTTTACCTTTCTCAGCTGAAAAAGTGAGCACAGAAATGAAGCGAGATTGCAAGCACAAAGCTCCTAATGCCACCAGGCACTTCTTGGTAATGGAAAGAATTCAGCTGGGACTGGGTCTCCCTGTCATGTGTGCTGCTCATCTGTCCCATATTGTCAAACCAGATATTTCAAGCTCCGAAGGGAATCCAGATCAGATTTCCCAGTGCCTCCTTAGAGTCATCACATGTATAGTGGTACCCCTCCCACAGCATCTCAAGCAGGATCATTTGGATCGCAAACCACTTTGGTGAAATCCCTTGGCCATGTTCTCTGAGGAGATGATGACAGGTGCCCCCTTAGTGCTTAAGGTCCCAGCCCAAGTGGCCCAGGCAGGCGGGACAGAGGAGGAAAGAAAAAGGATGAGGGCTGATTTTCTGGCAGACTTACCTCACTTCCATCTCATGTCCAAGGTACCAAAATAGTTCTTCAAATACGCTTGCAAAGGGCGGCGCTGCCCTTGAATGTGCTCTCCGGCTCCCATCTGAGTCAGGGTAATGAGTCTGCATTTTAGAAGAGCTGAGCCTGGTCCAAATGGAACCGTGTAACTGTTAGAAAGATTAATGGACTGTATCATCCAGCAGTTGAGTATAAACTTCTAATTGTGTGAATCTCAGTGTGGTGTCTGGAGCTAAACCGGAGCCCACTCCCTCCGTCACTAATATCCACGGATATTGTTCATTATTTTTTTTTTTATTGAGTTTATTGGTACATTTAGGGATACAGTACAGTTACATTCATTGTTGGGATCATGTACCTTTACATGGCAAGTCTTGATTCTCATTTTTTTCCCCTTACCTCTGCCCTCCCTTCACCCCCTCCTCCCCTCCCCATCTACAAACACTTTATTTTCATCTCTTCATTCTCTCACATTTTTTTCTTTTCCCTTTTTGTTCTTCCCCTACGTATCACACCTTCCCTACACCTTTAGCTCCTTTCCTCCCATTTCTAAATGTCAGTAATCTTATTAGAATCTTATGCATTGTTGCAGAATATTCACACCAGGGAAACTATTTGGTATTTACACATGTGGGACTTATTTATTTCACTTAGGAGTATATCTTCAATATGTATCCATTTTCCTATGAATGAATCTATTCTCTCGCTCTTTATGGCTGAGTAATATTCCATTTTATAGAAAAACCACATCTTCTTTATCCAGTTTCCAACGGATGGGCAAATAGGTTGTTTCCAAGATTTAGCTATTACAAACTGTGCCGCTATAAACATGGGTGCACATACTTCTCTGTGATATGATTCTTTTAGTTCTCTTGGAAAGATACCCAACAGAGGGATGGCTGGGTCAAATGGAACCTCCAGTCCAAGCTCTTTGAGGTATCTCCATATTGATTTCCATAGTGGTTGCACTAGTCTGCACTCCCACCAACAATGGAGGAGGGTTCCTTTCTCCCCACAACCCCGCCAACATTTGTTATTGTGTGATTTCTTGATAGCAGCCATTCTTTGTGGGGTGAGGTGGAATCTCAGTGTTGTTTTCATCTGCATCTCTCGAATGACCAGTGATGTGGAACATTTTTTCATATATTTTCTTGCTGCTTTCACTTCTTTGTATGAGAAATGTCTGTTCATTTCGGATGCCCATTTTTGGATCGGGTCTTTATATTTGGGGGGACTGATTGTTTTGAGTTCTTTATATATCCTTGATAATAGTCCTTTGTCTGAGGTACAGCTGGTAAAAATTTTTTCCCACATTGTAGATTGTCTCTTAGTTCTGCTAATGGTTTCTTTTGAAGTACAGAAGCTTTTTAGTAAGATGAGATCCCAGTTGTTGATTCTTTCTGCTAGTTCCCGTGCTACTGAGGATTTGTTCATAAAGTCTTTTCCTATACCAATGTCTTCCAGAGTTCTACCTAACTTACTTTCCAGCAAGTTTAATGTTTCTGTTTTAATATTTAGATCTTTAATCCATTTGGATTTTAATTTAGTGCATGGCGAAAGATAAGGGTCTAATTTTAATCTGTGACAGGTTGATATCCAGTTTTTCCAACACCATTTATTAAAGAGGCTATCTTTCCTCCACTGAGGATGGTGAGCTCCTTTGTCGAAGATGAGGTAGCTGAGTACATCTGCATTTGTTTTTGTGTCTTCCAGTCTGTTCCATTGATCCTCAGGCCTATTTCTTTGCCAGTACCATGCTGATTTTATCACAGTGGCTTTGTAGTATAGTTTCAAATTGGGAATTGTTACACCTGGTGCCATGTGACTGTTGCCTATAATGGCTTTTGCTATTCTAGGTCTCTTGTGGTTCCAAATGAATTTTTGGATTCTTTTTTCTAGTTCTGTGAAATATAGTGTTGGAATTTCAATTGGCATTGCATTGAATGTATATAGCAGTTTCGGTAGTATGGCCATTTTCACTATGTTGATTCTTCCTACCCAGGAGCAGGGGATATCTTTCCATTTTTTTATATCCTCTTCGATTTCTTTTTTCAGAGTGCTGTAGTTTTCAGTGTAGAGATCTTTTGTTTCTTTTGTTAGATTGATTCCTAGATACTTGATTCCTAGATACTTCAATAGCCTTTCTATACACAAATAACAGACAGACAGAAAGAGAAATAAGGGAAAAAATTCCTTTTACAATAGCATCCAAAAAAATGAAGTATCTAGGAATCAATCTAACAAAAGAAACAAAAGATCTCTACATGTTCATTATTTTTCTAATGCGAGCCCTAGGTACATCAGCGCCGGGCAGATCCCCGAGGAAAACAACAACTTTAGTTGTAGGTACTTGAGAGTAGTCATTATCACTGTTGCCAATTAATTCATCAATCCATGTTTACCGAGCTGCCACCGAGCTGCCACTGAGAACAGGGAACGGCACTGGGTCATGCTGAGTGAAGGAAGGGTGGCAGAGAAGCCCACGAAGACAGAGGCTCTGCTCTGCAGAAGCTGGGGAGGGGAGCAGCCGCAAATGGGAGCCAAGAGATGTCCTTCCATTTCAGGACCGTGTGACATCAAGGAGCTGCTCAGCCCTCCAAGCCTGCACACTGGAAAGCAAGACCCCGGCCAGGCCAACCTACCCGAGGAACAAGGGATACAGTGGGCAAATATTAAGCACAACCAAAGCATTTATCATAGCCTAACAGAAGATAATGGAAGCATAAATAAGACTACTTGGGTTTCTTTCCTTGGAGCCATTGTCTTTCTTAGAAATTCATGCCTCGCTTCTCACATTTTCAGGATATTTCTATTGCTTTACCCATGTGGGCAGCCCTGACTCTTTTTCAGTTTTGAAATCACCTGCTGCAGATTCTTGAAGCTGCACTTGCTTTGTCCTTAACAGAAGCACATTTTAGGAAAAGAGTCATCACTGGCTGCTCAGTGGGACCATGGAAAAGTGAGGGAAGACTTTTTGTTTACCCTGTGCACTTATTCCACCATTTCCCATATTTTGGTTCCCTGCTATTTCCTCTGGAAAGAAAACACATAGCTGCCGGCCACACGATGCACTGAGCACCAAGGTGAGATCCTAGAAGCCCCAAGTCCTCCACCCCAGGTAGCTAAATGTGTAAGTCATTTTTAATCACTTTGCAAAGATGTCCCTCACCCCTTCATTGTAGCTGCATTAAATGAATAAGACTCCTTCTAACCCAAGCAGTCCTTTCTTCACAGGAAATGAAGGTAAGAGGAATATTAGTTACCTGTATTGTCATGGTGTGTTGTGAAATTCCGAATGGCATGATACTTGTTGGCAAATGAGACTACAAGTCTCCAAAGTTAGTCAAGTCGCTGAGGTTTTCAGGATCCGGATGTTGGCAGAATTTCTCCCACTCTCATGCCAATCTAGAGGTTTAACTACTTAGGAAGTAGTAAAATACAGGACATACAACTGCTGCAGTAAGAAAGAACAGAGGCTGCTGTCCTGTCTAACCCGCATGCCATCTTCTGTGCACAAAACTTCCCTTTGACACCACGGGGAGCAAAAATATATACACGCCCCCCACACCCCGAGTCCTGAAAAGAGCCACCTTGTTGCTTTACAAATCAGGCTTTTTCCTGCCACCTCATTGATAACAATTTAATTTATACATGGTTGATCAGAGAAATGAGCTGATTAGAAACAGATTCAGGTATGTTTGGATCTGCACTTTGCATGACAGAAAAAATTTAAGGCCTGTTGCATTGTATAATCTAAGAAAAACTGATTCTATAACCCGTTTCAGCTGTTACAATGAGACCTACAAAAGAAGAATCTCGAAGAAGCCTGAAAGTAGTGAGTTGACGTAAGGGGCAGGACCAGATTTTACTAGCAATACTCATAAAGTTCTTTATCAAAAAGGTAAGATGCTGGCCAAGACTCCTCTTTCAATTACTGAAGGAATGGTGGCCAAGTCTGGGTTTTAAGACTGATAACTACATGTTTTCCATTGCTCCCTCCAGGACAAATCATAGTATGATTGACTGGTCTTGCTACCATAACTTTATTGTACGAATGGAGAGGAAAGTTTGGAAATGGAGAATTAAAGCAAGGCGGAAATAATAGAATGGATAGTCTTCTGGTGCCTATGTAATCATGCCATTTGCAAAGGTAATTTTCTCCCGAATCCAGAGGTGTGAACACTGGTAGGTGAACAAGACTCCCTGGTTGCTACAGAAATGAGGGGAAGAGAAAAGGATCTGTGGACGCTGAAGGCACTGGTGTTTTTCCTCTTGTCGTTATGAGTATAAATGGTGGAGAGTACGAACAAACAAAAAGCCCAATGAGGCTATTTATGAGGCAAAGCAATAAAACCCACACAGATAATGTATGATAGAGAAGGGGAAATGAACTTGCCCAAGCAGGCTCTAATGCCCTCTTCGTGGGTGCAAAGCGCAAGATTAACGATGCCACCCTCAGACTCCTCAGTGGCATTTCAGGACCTTGCTTTACAGCTTCCTTTCATTTCATTGGGACGTAAATAATTGATAACTTGAAGGGACCGGAGAAACCCACTGCAACTGAACACAGATATTTTTTATGACATCAATTACAGGGCTAGTGATTTGATGAGAAAAGGAAAATATTTCAAACCACACTTTAATGATCTTCACTAAGAACCCCTAGTGTTCCAAATGAAACGTGGGTCTCTGGGCCTTGATTTTTTTCATTCTCTCTCCATCTTTCCTACTCAGTGGGAATGAAAGTTACAGCTGAACATAAGAGATGGTTAATTATTTCATTTCTCTACTTTGCAGGAGTTGGTTGTAGGCCTCCTTCTTATAGAGAAGGAAGGGCCTAGAAGCACAGAAGCTTTGAGGGAAGGTCCCTTGGGCTTGCCACATACTCTATGACAGAAGGTGTTGTTGAGTTAGGTTTGATTATGATCATAGTCAAGCTTGTCACTTATGATGTTACAACACCGGGGCGTGTTAAAATGCTATGGCGAACAGCACCATTAAGGTTGTTGAAAGGAAGTCAGAGTTCAAGTATTTATGCGTGAGGCACTTTATGTGGTGATGACTTCTGAATTTATAGTTTTTGGGACAGGAGTAGAGATGCTGATTTGGCTCAAGAATGGGTCTGTTCATATCCCTGTCTGGTTGATCATGAAGTCCAAATCATTTTTCTTTTTTCACAGTGAAATTTTTTGCAAAGCTGCCACCACTGTACAAGGAAGGTCCAGAGGGCTACCTGGAAGATTATTTAGAAGTCCAGATAGTGCAACACAGTGAGGTCATGCTGAACATTCCTTGTGTGTTGGTTCTCAAGGAAGTGCAATATTAGGATGGAGGCAGAGACAAATCAGGTAGAGGTGCTTCAAAATGAAGGGGGTGCAGGCTTGGGAGAAGCCTTAACACAATTTCAAGGTCAACAAAATCCATGACTCAATGCATACATCTGACTCTGCCACAAGTAAAAAAAAAAAAAAAGTACCTTGAAATATCTTGAAATATCATTATAGGTACAGGAAAAGTCTCCCTATTAGTTTGTAATAGGGTCTTGGTATATCCTCCCACCCCAAACATCATAGCTTTTAGGTTACATTTCTTTTCTTTCTTTCTTTCTTTCTTTCTTTCTTTCTTTCTTTCTTTCTTTCTTTCTTTCTTTCTTTCTTTCTTTTTCTTTGTTTCTTTGTTTCTTTCTTCCTTTCTTTCGGCATAAACAAGTGAAGGGAGGACTGGACAGTTAGTTTAAAGCACCAAAGATCTGCCAAACTGCTTGCTCTCAAGTTGAAAAAGTACTGATTTGCTGTTAGCCCAGACTACTGAAACCCTCACCCTTTAACCCTAAACGTCTGTGTCTTACAAAGAGCTGTTGACTGACTTGGCACATAAGCAGGAAGGAAAAGGGCAAGTGGTTCATTGGCAAGAATTCTTTCTCTTCCTTCCAGTTGTTTGATGCAAATATACCCTTGTTTTTCTAGTTTCACTTCCTTGCCATTCTTCTACATTTTCCTTATATTCTATATCATCTAATGATGTCAGTCAGATATGCTATAGGATGTAAAATCTTAAAAATTTCAAGGTAATAGTACTTCTTGTGGTTTTCCTTTCTGATGGCACCAGGAAAATCCATCTATTTTTCATAAGTCTTTGGTCTATTTAAGCAAAATGAATCTCACTCCAGATGAGATTTATTGAAATGTTCCTAAAATGAATCTTGCTCACCTTTCATAAGAGAAACATTATTCAGGGGTTGGAGGTGCTCTGTGAACTAGTTGAGTCTTTTCAGTTTGAGCCTGTAAGTACAGTTCATAATGAAAACCTATCAATGGAGTATATATTTTATCATGTCTGTGTTAATTTGGGACTGCTGATTTATCATTAATAAAGCATTTGGCTAGAAAACGATGTCCATATTTATGGTCTAGTAACCTCTTTCTCCCATTATATGCCACAATAACTGCCCAGGCTTATTGTCACCCATTATAAATGTGTAAAGTTTTATGGAGTACATAATGTCAAATGAGTTGGTGTCGGGCAGATCTGGAGGCAAGTTGGAAGCACTTTGATGGAAAAAAGAAGCCGTGTGGTCTACGCCACCCTTGCTTGCTTGTAGTTTTACTGGGTATTGATCCCTTTTAACACACCAATTTAGCATCCTGAATCGTGATGCAGTATTTAAACTTAAATACCTATTGAGAGATTCTGTCTCAAAGGTTGCCTTAAGTCACAGCCATTTTTGACTCTGATGCTCTCTGCTTCTCTGGATGGGTATTTTATTAGAATTGCTCATAAAAGTCTGCATGGCAGTTATGCAGCAGAGAGGATATGCGGTGCTTTACAAGTGTCTGGGGTGCAAGGAAGCAATGAGCAGTTTGGTACAACAAAAATATTCACAAAACCAGTCTTCAAAGGAAGCAGCAGAGATCATTGAGTTCAGTCTGGTATGTCTGGATAGACCTGCACTTAGATCCTCCTCTAAAATTTTCAGAAAAGGGGATTCCACACTGGTTCTTGGCATCAAAGCTTACTATTCAATAAGTGTGACGCTTATGGAAACTTTCCTTAGTGCCTCCCTAGTGTGCTGCAAGTCACACGTACCATCCATTTGCTCCCACTATTATAAAGGGCCAGTGAAATCCTACTTGGTCTACGACGGGAAGGAGTGGACTGCAATGTGTCAGTCAACCTTTTGAAAATCGGGGGTCCATAAATCTTTAATTAGCTGAACGCATTACACCCCAGGTGTTATTTATGTAGCTTCAATTTGTTGCATATGTACCAGGGCTATTTTTGTGAGTGGAATATGCCTGAATACCATGCTGAATCATCTTTCTTTATGGAATTAAGCAAGCTGAATGAGATTCTAAAGTCTTCCAAAGAGGTGGAAGTTGCCAGTTGCCAGCATTGCAAACTATGTTATATTCCTTTTATAGTTAATGTTAAAATATAGGAAAGAAGGAAGAAAAACACAAGGAAGGAAGAAAGGGAGGGGGGTGAAGGAGGAAAGAAAGGAAGGGAGAAGTAAAGGGTGAGAAGGAGGGAGGCAGGGATCTCTGAATCGTTAGTGTAGCCTCCGTTGCTGGGCTTGGATCCTGGGAGTGCACAGGAGGAGACAGAAAAGTAGTAGAAGAATAGAATGGAATTTTATCCCTCTAAAGTGATTCCTTTCTTGCCCACCTTTCCTTCCTAGGTTTTGTGGCAAGTCTACTAATTCTTCCCTTACAATGGCGGAAGAACGAGGGACCCAAATTAAGACCAAACCAAGCTTAAGGGAGAGGTTTTCATTTTTGCTTTATGAGAATATACAGATTGCAGAAATAAGATAATTTAATTGTACCTCAGTCCTCGTTGATTGATATTATTTACTAAAATGAAATGAGTCATTATATTTTATAAACACTGAGTCTTTAACAAAATAAATGCACATTTTTCTTACAATTAAAATGGCTCACTCTCTATATCTTGTGTTTCACACAGATATCACATTGGGTCTTCATCCATGTTCCAGACAGGCCCCCAGATGATTCTGGAGCACACACCACAGGTGAGCACCACTGTGTGAAGGAGTCTTCCTGTTTTATAGGTAAGAAACGAGACACTAAGTGGTTAAGCCATTTTCCTAGCACCGTACAACTGGAAAGCCACAGAGGCTACCTGCCTTCAAAGGCCTTGCCCTCAACCATGTTAAGTTTGCTGAGTGACAGACTTTGGTTTTCTTGGGAACTCGTGGTTAAGAACATAGATAACTGGGAAATACAGAATGGAAGAAAACAATTTGATTTTTTAAAACAATTAACTAACAACATTTGGCTTAACCCATACTTTACTTGGCAGAAAATCTATTTGCAAAATACTTGAACTGAAAAAGTTGTGAGCCAAAATGTTGTGCTCAAATACCAAGTGACTAATGGGAAAGCACGACTGGAATCACAAGCTGCTGAGAGCAGAGGGCCTGCCCTGTGTGAGGGGAATTCTCTGCTAGTGCAACAGCGCTGAGTCAAAATGGACTCCCAAATGCCAGAATGGAATATTTCAATTTTTAAACATTAGCTATTAATTCATATATTCTTTTTAAAATTATACAGGTCAAAAACAAAACAAAAATCACATAAATTTCACTTACAGAATACCATCTTACAACCTCTGGCTGAGAAATCTTCATAACATATAATGAACTCCAATGAAGACACTGAAGGCACATAAGGTTTATGGAAAATATGTATGAGGAGAAGCACGGGAAATGAATCCACAGAACTATGTGAAATCATCACTTTTAGCAAACGTGTGTCTCGCCCCGATGGCTGTGCCGCGGTGTCTGCTCATATCCGTCCACAGTTTGGAGCTGTGTTTCATAATATTTCCACATTCGTACAATCATCGTTGGGATCGTGTGACTGCAGACCCCACTTTCATGAGCGACCGGTAGAATAAGTGTCAGAAAATTACCTTTTGTGGTGTATGTCAAGTGTTTATGTGGGCACCATTTTAAAATTTCATTGAGAAAGCCACTATGTGGACTGAAAAACATTCAGAGGAAGCAGGTTTGGAAAGGTTACTGCAAAATCCATCAAAACTGCAAACAGAAGTGATTTTAATGCCTGTTATTTTGGAAGCAGTTCAAAGTTGTTTTTTCCATTGTAAATAGCATTAAAGTGCTCTGTGGAGGCAAGTATTACTTTTTTCTTGGCCCGCTGCACTTCAGTAATGGTTCTTATACACTGAAGGCACAACAATAAGACTCAGGAAGTTATGTACACTATATCGGGGACAGCAGGGGAGAAGTAGGAGGGGAAAAGAGGTCATATGGTTTAAGTATATAGAAGAGAAATTTGGGGGTGGAGACTGCCTGAGAATACCAACCAAGACAGGGAACATCTGGAAAGCCTGCTCTGTATTATGTGGTCATTCCATAAACTTTTCCAAGGAATCACATAAGGAGAAGATTACATTTTAATTAGAGCTGGGACTGCTCCCGAGAGAAAGAGTAAAAAAGAGAGTGGTTGGATGAACAAGCTGCTTTTCAGCTTGGCTGGACCCATGAACTGCAGTTAACCACTTAGCTGCCTCTCAGTGTGCCCCGTGTGCTGCAATAGTTTGTAATTTACTAGAACAGCACATTGGCTCTTGCCCAGCCCTTCCTTGCCTGGGAAAAGAGAAGCAGGATCAATGGGTGAGGTCAAATCTGGGATATTTTAATAGGGGAGGGCCAGAAAGGTGCTAAGGTATCCTTTTCTCTTTCTCTCTCCCTCTCTTAAAAAGTATGTCACGTGGCTAGTTTATCTATGGTTATTCTGTAACCAGGATAAAAATACATTTTAAAATGTATTGGAGATAAGTAGTTTCTTTAAATTAATATTATTCTATTCTATTTTATGAGAAAATAACAGTATTGCGCTGACAAAACCATTCATCTGTCTTTTTAGAAATTTAATGTATTTTTAGAGCTAGTGATTTATTACTTAAATTTCTAAATTAGGGAATCTAACCAATTAAGTCTAATAAATCTAATGTTAATCTACAGGAATTTAGAAGTATAAAGGGAATATTTCTTAAGACATGTTGGGCCATTTTTTATTTTTGCTTTTAATGTTTACCAGTTCACTGAGTCCCAGCCCCATACCGAGTAGTGTCCTCAAGCCTGTGAAGATGTATGAGACCCAGGTTGTGTTCTCAAAGGACAAACAGCCGAATAACAGGGGCAAGGGGCAGAGCCTTGATAGACGATGACACATACAACTGCACAAAGTAAACTACCAAGCTTATGGTTCAGAAAGAGCACTATGGGCTTGGAGGTAGAGCAAGCAGGAATGGCTTCCAGGGGGAGGCACTGAAGAATGGGTGCAATCTGGGTAAACAGAGAGGAGAAAGAGGATCAGAAGAGAGTGCATAGTGCTCTGAGCAGGAACCCAGGAAGACACTACGGGTGTTCGTTCGCAGGACAAATCTGCAGAGGTAAGCAGAGGCTCCTGGAGGTGACAAATAGAAGGAAAGAATGACCAGATTGAACAGAAGTGTGGAGGATTTTGCTTGAGGAAGGATCCCTGGTACAGGAAAGGAAAGCTTACAATAAAGAGATCAAATTAGTAACCAAATATTTCAGGAGAACATACACTAACCACATACGAAGAAACATGAAAGTGAGATATTCCCCAATAGGCAAAAAGATTTTTTGGTATTTTCTCAAAGGGGATGTGTGTAGCAGGTGACAATTTGGATACAATGTCCACTGTGATGTTTAGGTTTCCTTTCCCTTATACCAGCAGGACCAAAATTGTTCTGCCATCTGAGATAATCTCAATTCCAGACCCTCTGCGTGATTTACCCACCCCCCGTGCCAATAATATGTCAACTCCTTCACTTTCCCTTTTCAGAATTATCTTTCCAGGCCCTATTTGCACTTGGATTGGCCCTGCAGCCTTTCCAAGAGTTAGGAAAATCTTGTAAAGAAGGAATACGGCGTCTGATTCTTGGAATCTCACTCCCTCACTCTTCCAGCTGCTACACATACATGTGCTGCTTGAGTTTATTTAATAAAAAAGCTCAAAATGTTTCCCAGTTTCAGAACATAACGCTGCATGCTGTTCCCTGTAGCCTAACCAGAAATCCCATTCTCCTCCTCCTCTAACTCGATAAACCAAATCTAATTGGAGAATAATTATAAGATACACTGATGTGCAATTTGTTTCACTAACTCAATAATTAATTAATACGCTACTTATGGTTCAGAAGAGCTCTTAAGACACAGCACAAATTCCACTGGACGAAAGAGAATACCAAAGACATAAACCAGGGCCAGCATCTTCACATAAGACAGACCAGGAAGAAAAGATAAGAGTGAGAAAAAGGCAAGATATCTTGGCCCTTTGGAATCTGTGGTGAGACTTACTGTGCCCCCTTTGAGGATTCTTCTCTTGTCCTTTTCTACAAGAAAGGTAGATTGTGTGTTTGACACATAAATTAACAGTGACACTTACACGCCTCAATCCTGCTGTGGGTGGGCTTTATGTTTAAACTTTCCAACCACCAGATGCTTTTGGGTAAGAGAATTAGTCCTCCTCAATGGAACCTATTTCCCAGCCACTGTTGGTTGATTTGAATACACATGCTCCGTACTCAAGAGGGTAACACACAATTCTTTTTGCTTGCATGCAATCGAATCTTGCAGTACAGAATGGCTTGGGTTTTCCTGGAGAGGTGACAATTTAAAGCTAAATCAATTTTTTTGAAGCTAATACAATAAGCAATGATCAGGTGATCACTAAATCAATGAAATTTTTCAAAACTGTTTCTTTATTTCTGGAAAATTGCACTTATTCCTCATAGTTAGGTACAAGATTCTGGGTGACATCAGGCACTGAGCCACCAATGGGCCATCATAAACTTAGATCTGTCTTAGATTGGCTTTTATACTTGGAAGTCTGGTGAACCCTCCTTTGCAGTACCTGTCTTTTGGGAAGAGGTAGGGTTTCTCATTTGGTGGCAAGGGGACCTCCGATGATCCAAGCCATTAATGTCTCTGTGTCCTCTTCCTCACAAGGCTCCTGCTTGCCTTTCTTTCAATTACTCTTTCTCTCTGGCAAAACACACTTAAAGCATTTCCCCAGTGCAGGCAGGATGTGTCCACGGCAAAAGCCTGTTTTCCTGGAGATCTTATGTTTGTGCAGCAAAACAGCTTGCCGTGGAAGGCCAGCACCACACATGACAAGTAAAGACTCAAATCCTACACGTTCAGATGCTTTCCAATCTACCTATACAGTGCAAATAGTAAATCCATCCCAATATAGTTCATTGGCAGTGTCTGCATGTAAGTACTGCTTTTATATCTTTTTTTGCTAAGATGAAGTTGAAAATTCAGCTAAGACTTGCCTCATTTTATGAAAAACAACTGATCAATTGCATTCCTATTGTCTGCAGCAAAAGATACACTGTATTGTCATTGTGGTTTTAATCTATGTTTCTTTCACACAGGGATGTGCTGTAGAGATGTCAGAGGCTTTCTGCTCTTAGCACAGTTAACAATTAAAATCTCTCTTCTGTGTGTCCTTTGATTCTTTATATCCTGCTTTATAATTCTCTTGAACTTGGCAAAAAGAACAATATTTATGTAAGCTTACTTTTTAGGAACATGGTCCTATTTTGAGAGGTTCTTTTCTTCTTTAAAAAAAAAAAAGAAAAATGTCTTTTACATCTGTGGGATTTTCCTTAACAAAGGGAATTACTCAGCCCAAATATTCAAGGTTCATCCCTTGTTGATTCATAAAAGGAATTCTGATTTGAATTTCCATTTTACTACGTGAAGCCATATTGAAATAAGATAAGCCAAGCTTGCTGAAATGAATTACTGTTTCAAGATTCAAGGAATTTCTGAACTATGGAAAACAGAGAGGAGTAACTCCCTTCCCCTCTACCTCTTCAGGTCCCCAACTTTATATCTTCAATAGTACTGTCATAGTTCAGTTTCAGCTGTCTAGAGTTGAGAAAGACATCTTTCAACCTACTGTCCTTATTCTATGGAAAACTCATAATATGCAATATATGTTTGGGTGTTTTTAATGATGATGATTATAGTGATAAGGCAAACTGATGCTTTCAACACTAGAAAACATTGAGCAGCCTAATAAAGTAGATCACAGCCTTCCTATGGATCATTTTTATAGAGCGAAAATAAATTGTGGAATGAACCCAGCAGTAGCTTCATAAATGTTTGCAAAGGCAGTGATGATGGTCACATAATGCAGGGTGACAAGTGATCTGTGGAGAGCAGAAAGAGGATTGCCAGGTGGGAAGGGAAGGATATTCTGTTCATATGCTCATCCACTCTTTCCTTCCTTTGTTCTTGCAAGTCCCACTAGCACCTATCACAAGGTCCCTTTGGCTTGCCCAGCCCCATCACTGCTTGTCAAGGCCCAGCCATGGCTAAAGTCAGCCCCTAGGAAGGCCATTGTCAGAGGCAAAATCATCAAGTGCAGGAGAGTATTCTTTTCCTTTCTTTGAGGGCACCGGTTATCATTCAATAAGCACAACACCCTGGTTTCCAGGAAGCCCCTGACAAGCTCCCACATCTATTCCCTGCTTTCAGCATTCTGCCTGAATTTTCAGGAACATTCTTTGACTATGGAGATTCAAGTGACTAGCTTTAAGCTTGAGACCATGATCACTCTTCATCAGGCTGGCTCTTTTCATAAGAGATGTAAAGCTTGAAAGTTTAGTACCAATCTAGACTATGTGGGGAAACTGTATATTGGAAGACTTGGTACTATTTTCTCAACTTAGGGTTCGTTTTCTACAGAGGCTAAATTAATGACATCTTATAACCATTTTCAAAACACAGTGCTTTTTTTCTGCAAGCTGAAAGCCAATTAAATTCAGCCTTTAGTATAGACAGCATCCCAAATTTCTTAGAATTGTCTGAAAATAAATCATATTTTATACCTCCATAAATATTCCCTTGTATACAGCTGAAATTGATAGGGTTCTCATAAAATCTTTAGTGCAGAGATTATTAGTAAAAAAGATTGGTGGAGATTAGCAGTGAAACACTGTAGAACATACATAGTCAGCCATACAGGGGAAGCAGACAGGGGCCTCATTGTTCAAATCCTCAAAGCCCCATAGGGTAGAATGTAGCTGACTATCACTTGGGATTGCCCAACTCAATTTCATACCTAAAGAATCTTCCATTTTCAGAAATGATGGGATGGGGCTTTTCAGACTCAATCTACTGAAAAAAATAAAAAATAACAACAACTAAGAGTATTGTATATAATGTTAACTAAAACAGTTTCATAAAAGCATCAATAAACTAATGAGGATATAAGCAACAAATGACCAGGCCAAAATCTAAAGAGTAAAAAGAAACCAAGAGAAATCAAGACCCAAGCACCAGTGCTGTTTTTATTCAGAAAACATTTGCTAACTTCTGCCGACCCCATGAAGAAGTCAAGGCTCTAGGCCAATGCAAGAGGGGAGTGTAAGAAAAATAACTCCTTCCCCAAACTAGGTAAGGCTGAAGCCTGCATCCTCACAGGGACAAGTCCCTGCTAAAATCACAGGTGGAGAAGAGACATGAAAATAGAAGATAGAAAACAAATCTGTCTCTGAGACTTCACAGCCACAGGCCAATGGGCTTGCATGAGGGTTGTATTGCCCAGAGGTAACAGAAAGCCTTTCACCTTGAGTGGATGTAAAGTATTTAAGGACTGCACACACATGCCAGGAAGAAGCAAAACCTTTCTGGAGAAATGGACCTTCACGACAGGCCTCAAAGATTCCCACAGCTGATTGTTCAAAGATGATGACAAATATGCACACAAAAGTTACCAGATACACAGAAACAAGGCACCCAGAGCAAATTTGCTGTCTACTGTGTAGCCCTAAACTGTGCCCCAGGGCTGGATCACTAGGAGAGGAGGAGACACCTGCCCAGTGCCACCTGCCCAATGTACATGCCCTTTAATCCACTTGCTATTTGATGAAAGTTCCTATGTCTAGAAAAGATTGAACACCACAGTGTCAAAGGAACATAAACAGAGAGATTTCTTAATCACATAATTTGGAGTGACAGTGAACTCACTGACGATTAAAAAGCTAACCAGCATTTAAAAATCATTAAATTCCTTAAGGTAAGAACCTATCCTACTTGAGAACAAAGCTTTAAATTTGTAAAGAATTCAAAGAGCGTACAATTTTCTTTAGAATCTTAAAAAAAATACTTGGCCAGGGGAAGGATTTAGTATTTTTTGTCCATTTTCAGAGGCAAAAGTTGAGGTGGAAAATGGAATCCCAGAGGACTAGAAGTCCAGGATGACACATGGACGTGACCTGCAGTCTCCTTGGGCACTGCATGGCAGACCACATTAGTCCAACTGCTACAATCTGGATTCATCAGGCCTCTTGATTTTGTTCATGTGTTTTAGATTCACCCAAAAAATTTTATTTTGTCATAATTCTTCGCCTTTAATTTTTAAAACCATGTGTGTTTTAAGGTCAATTTAATCTGCATGTTTCCTATTTTCTTATAATTAAACCATCAAAATATTGCCCTTTAAAAACTATTTGATGTCCGCAAAAATCTTCTAAGCCCTTTCAATAAGCTACTTAAAAGCTTTTTTATCCCACTTAAAAACAGAAGTTGCACTCTGTCATGGATGACCTGATGCAGAAACCAAGAATCCCCTTCAAATTCCAAAAACCTTGAAGTCTGCATAATTCCCGACTCAGAGAAAATTGAGTTCACCCATTGCTAAACTCTCCATGTTGCTGAAGAGGACATTTGGAGCAAAGATGAGTTCCATAAGAGGGGAAATCAGAGCCGCAGGAGAAACTGAAGGTATGTGACACTGGCTAAGTTCCCTTAGGAATAGCTGGAAGACTGGCTTGTCACTTTGCCATCTACAAAGCAGGAAAAACTTGATCGCACATCAAATGTCTGATAGGACTCAAAACAAATGTGATGTCCATATGAGATATTTGCTCATAGCTCTAAGAAAACAATGGAATGTAAGTGTATGGATTTTGGCACATCCAATTCGCTCTCTAGTCTAATCTTCTCCTGCTGGCAGCCTACAGAGAACTCTTAATAAACTTACCAAGACTGAGTAATTAATTTCTCATAAAAGCTAAATTGAAAATGTTATTCTAACACTAACTCCTATTATGTAAAACTGCAGGACTAGGACGACAGGGCCAGTGGATGCAGAGGGTCTTTTATGAAAGGGCAGAAGAAGTGCAAGCCAGGAACAGGAGCCCAACTCTGCCAGCATCAATGGGCCCAGGAACGGAGCAGCACTGTGAGGAGTAAGTTCCCTGCCAGGCTCCAGGGGCTCTGAGCTGGCATTTCCAGAGAACCTGAGTCCTGGGTCCTGAGCAGCTGGCAACACAGCTATTAGAGAGTGCCAGTCCTTCTCACCACACATCACATACTAAGCAGACAGGATGCAGGGGCTTCCCCACCAGCAGAGCTGGCACAGGAGCTCTAAGGAAAAGGGAAAAGGGATCTGAGTCCATTTCCTGCAATTGTTAGGGAAGGATGGGCGTCTGGCCCTAGGGTATGTTAGCGCCCGATGTGGGCTACAGTCCTCCCGTGATTAGGATGTCAGTTTATCCCCCCCTTCATCTTCTGCAGAGAAACTCCTGCTTAGGCAGAGAAGGCGGGTTTGATTTTTCTAAAGTAGCTCATAAAATTTAAAGCTCCGCAGTTTGCAAAGCTCTGACGTATGCATCTGTATTGCATTTGATAAAGTTGATTTTAATCACAATAGTAACAATCACAAGCGCTGTTGGAATGAACAAATGAGTTTAGCAAAGTTGCAGGACACAAGGTTGATATATAAAACTCAATTCTATTGCTATATGTTGTACTAGTGGGCCAGGGATTTAGCTCAGTGGTTCTGCAGTCTGCCTCACAAGCTCAAGGTCCCGCGTTCGATCCCCAGTACAAAAAAAAATAATAATAATAATTTTTTAAACTATATATTGTACTGGTAACAAATCCAACAGTACCTCGGTTCACAAACTTAATTCTTTCCACAATTCTGGTTGCAACCGAATTGCAAGCATATGTGCATTACCAAGAAAATGAACATACTCATTATCTTCAAAACTCCTTGTGCCCCTAGGAATTCCTCCCTCTCACCCTTGTTTCTTCCCCATGCCCAAGAGGACTCTTAAAGTTGTCCATTGCTCCCTGGTGTATTTTTCTTTTTTTTATTCTCTAATCTCTGAATTTTATTCTAGATCATTTCTATTACCATCCATTTACTAATATTCTCTTCTTTAGTGCCCAGTCTGCCATTAATTCTATCCAATAAATTTCTCCACCAAGATAATTGTAGTTTCCATTAGTAGAAGTTCAGTTTAGGTCCTTTTTATATTACTCATGTCAGTGCTTTACATTTTTTATCTTTCATCTCAGTTTCTTTAACATTTGGAACTTGTTGTGAGAACTTTTTAAATATCCTCATCTATTAAGTCTACCACTTGTGTCATTTCGATTGAATTCTCTCCTAAATACAGGTCACATTTTCCTGCTCTTTTGATCACTTTAAATTAAATGCCGGCTGTGATTTTTTTACTTTGCTGAGCCTGGATACTTTTGTATTCCCAAGTATCCTTGCATTTAGTTCTGGGATGCACTTATATTACTTGGAAACATTGACTTCCTTAGGGTTTTGCCATTAATTTTTGTTTGGTGAGGCCCAACAGCATTGAGCTTAGGGTTGAATCTGCCCATAACTCTGCCTGGCGATGATTTATAAATTATGAGTTTTTTACTCTACTGCATAGAAACAAATAGCATTTCTTGCACTGTGTTGGTGCTGGGTATTGTTTGGTCTATGTTTCGGGTATTTTTGTTTTTAACCTGACCCCTGGTAGTTTCTTCTCAAAAATGCACTGGATCAGGACTCAGATGAAGAATTGTCAGGACTCTGCAGATCTCTGGCATTCTCTCTGAGCCACTCTATTCTCTCCAGCACTCTAACTTTCAATCCCCAGCCATCCTGGCCTCCCTGAATTCCTGTTTCTACTTTCTCAACTCATGGACCCTGTGGGCACTGCCTGGATTGCCACTCTCTAGGTGGCGAGGCAGAAAACCATAAGGCTCACATCATTTTCTTCCCATCACTCAGAAACCACTGACTCTCATTGCCTGATATCCTGTGATGTGAAATCCATTTTATTTACATATTCTGGTCAGTTTTTTAGTTCTTGCAGTTGAGAGGGCAGACCTAGTCCCAGTTACTTCATTTTGGCTGGGAACAAAAATTGCACATTTAGAAACTGAAACTGAATAAAAATAAAAATTTCAGGGAAAAATTAATACAATGTGTGGAAAGCCTGTACACTGAAAATTGCAATACATTTCTGAGAGAAATTAGAAGTAGACTTAAATAAATGGAAAAGATGAACTGGGTTCATTTATCAGAAGCCACAATATTGTTAAGATGTCAGTTCTCCCCAGATTAATCTATAGATTCAAGACAATTTCAAGCAGATCTTAGCAGGTCTTTTTATGCAGAAATTGACAAGCTAATTTTAATATATATACAGAAATGCAAAAGAAGATCTAGACAGTTAAATTATTCTAAAAAGAAGAACAAATTTGGAACAATTATACTATCCAATTTCAAGACATTATAAAACTATACTAGTAAAAATGGTATGGTATGGTGCGAATATAGATATATGTACCAATGAAACAAAATCAAGTTCAGAATAGACCCTCATCTCTACAGCCAATTGATTTTCAATGAAGATGCTAAAGTCATTGGAGAAAAGAACACTCATTCAATATGTGCTACTGGAGGAATTGATCATCATATATATTATATATATACATATATATAATCCTAGATGCACCTTTCATACCATATATAAAAATTAATGTAAAAATAGATTACAGAGATAGATGTAATATCTAAAACTAAAAAACTTCTAGAAGTAAATAGAAAAATCATTTTATTAGGATTAAGAAAATATTTCTTAGAACACACAAAAATCCATGGCCCACAAAAATAAAAACTATGATAAAGGGGTCTTAACAAAAGAATAATAAAGACTCTGATTCCATTTTGCTGTTTGAGTTTTGACTGCTGACAGCATTCAAGCCCCACCACTTCCCCTTCCCCTCTGCCCCACATCTGCGCCAGCTGATAAGAAAACCCAGGTGCTCCCACCTTTGTTGCCAACGGGAAGTTCACAACACGCAAGCCCTGGCTCTCAGGCACAGGAACCTCACGCCGGCACAGTCCCTGATCACAATAAAAACCGAGCCAGCCTCTTTCCCTTTCTCTGAAGCCATTTTGGGCCTGCCAAAGAGCCTGCTCTGCTTTGCCCTGGAAGGCTCATTACGTAAGTCGTAAACATCTTCATATCTTCTTAGGACAAATAGGACACCATGAGTCTCAACACCAGGGGCATCCACCTCGTTTCTGTGTCATGAGCACAAGAAAAACTTTTATACTTCAAAAGACACTGTCAGAATTTTTTTAAAAAGCCAGGCGTGGTGGGGCACGCCTGTAATCCCAGCACTCGGGAGGCTGAGGCAGGAGGATCGCTGTGAGTTAGAGACCAGCCTGCACTACATAGTGAGTTCCAGGTCAGTCCCAACTACATAGTGAGACCCTGTCTCAAAAAAACCAAAAAAAAAGAAATAAAAAAAAAATACCTCAAGACACAGACCAGGAGAAAATGCTGTTATTGTCTCCATTTATTTACCTAAAGGGCATTTATCTGAAACATATAAAGAATTCTTCTATCTCAATGTAAGGAAACAAACAATCCCATTTTCAAAGTTGCAAAAGCTTTAAACAGACTCTTCACCAAAGAAAATATATAAACAACAAATAGTCATAGGATAAGATGCTAAACAGTACTCATCATCAGGGCAATGCAAATAAAACCACACTAAGATATCACTTCACATCCACCAGATTAACAAAAATTAGAGTAATTATTCATGACTAGTAGAAATGCAATACAGTACAACCACTTGAAAGTTTCTTGTAAAATTAAATTAGGCATGGACTTAATGTAAACCTCACTAATCCCACTTTTAGGGATTTACCTAATAAAGTGAAAATATATATCCATGCATAGATCTTGCTGAAATGATTATAGACCAGCTCATTCAGACCGTGCCAGTTACTTTATGCTGTCCTATATAGTCAATAAAAAAGATACAGATCATTTCTGTCAATTTTTAAAACTACATATCAATTAGAGAGGCCTTTGTATTTCTGTTAGTGACCATCTTCTTTAGCACTTACTTTAGAATTTAATATAATTCCTCATCCTGTAGGGCAAATAAATCACTCTCTTAAAATGGAAATTAGCAAGTTTTACTTTTAATAAGAAACTTGGAGAGATTTGACTGGAGTTGAAGAAGAAAATGTCCTATCACGGACTAGCTATTGCAAAGTGAAAATGTTGTCTTTAGTCCTGAATTACCTGGCCTGGAAAGGACAGCATGCTGTCTCAGCCTTAGACTTTCCTGCTGAAATCTGACATGGGGCCTATAAGTGTCTTCTCAACACTGTTGCCATATCCGTAAGCCACTTAGCCAATTATTCACTCACTTTTTTCTTTAAACCTCTAATTTTTGTATTCATTTTAATCCTAAACAATGTCTATGAAATCACAGATTTTACCTTATGTGCACTATTGTTACACAGTAAAATAAACATGTATCAAGGTATGAAAGTAACTTTCCTGTCATCTCAGATTTTTGGCTTAATGTCTCAAAGATTCAAGAGTACAGAGAAGCATAACAATGACCTAAAACTGAGTGCTAATAGGTAGCCAAGCTGGTCCTTTCAGACTGTCAAAAAAAGACTAGATTTCTCAGGAAAAGACAACATTGAAGCCAAAAGTACTGTGCTGTCCTTTAGTGATGGTTAAACTTAATTGTCAACTTGGTTGACTTGGGAAATTCCTAGGGGATTAGCAAAGTAAACTTCTGTGTCTGCCTGGGTGGGTCGTGGAGGTGTGACCCCGGGTATATATGACCTCTGGTCCCTTCTTCCTTGGCACTGTTGCTGTGCTTCCTGGCCACTATTAACTGAACAGCTTCGCCCTGCCACATCTTTGCACCGTGATGTGTTTGCCTTAAAACAAGCAGACCATGGACTGAATCCTCTGAAACTGTGAGCCAAGTAAACCTCTCCTTTAAGTTGTGGGTGTTAGGTATTTTGTCCAAGAACAGGAAAGCTGACTAATACAGAAAATTCACCTTCCTTTTGACCTTGTGATTTTCCCCTTCTACTTGAGCAAAGTCAAGGAGTTCCAAGGAAGCCATTCAAACAGAATGATGATACTTCCCAGACTCAGACCCACAGGCTGCCCTTCTAATCTCTGACTGGGCATAAGCTTTGGGCTGCTCCAGAGCATTAGTAAATTATTGGGAGAATCCCACACTTGTTCCCTGGAGTTTGGGGAAACTGAACAGGTCAGAGCCCAAGAAATTGTCTGTAGTTATTCCAGAAAGCAGCTCAAGGTCAAGTGGAGCCAGCTGCCCTTCTACAAATGGCAGACAGATCAATTTCTGTGAGTTACCATGAGCCACATGAATGATTTTCCCACAAAGTAGTAGGATCAGAGCCATCTTGAAAGACTGTTGCCCAAGTAATGCCTACTGAAGTGAAAAACTCCAGCAGAGAGAGGCTGGTTGGGGTAAAGTGCCAAAAGATAGTGCAGAGGGTAATGGGATAGTGTCACTCAAAGTCATGGAGTCTATCACTTGTGTCGGGAGTGGTCTCAGTGGACACATAGACATGCCCTCCTGAGAGAGCCAACTTGAAGCTCTGTCACACAGAACTGCTGACAGCAAATTTACAAGAGCTGCAGAGATCAAGGCTTTCTGTTTCCCTCTAGTCCCTCACCTGTGGGTAAGCCAGAGGCAATATTGTGAGTTGGAGTCTGAATCAAGAAGGCAAAATCAACCATCACTCTCTTTCCTACTGTTGGCCACCAGGATCAGAGTCAGATTTAGATGGTAGAGGGTAAAAACTCTGACTTGGCTGAAAGGTTCAAACCCGCATTTTTACTTGATTGAAATTTAGGGGTTTTTTTGGGGGGGTACCGGCAATCAAACTCGTGACCTTGAGCTTGCGAGGCAGGCTGCGGCGCCACTGAGCTACATCTGTGGCCTTTATTTGTTTGAAATTTTAAACACATAAACCTTAGATAGTTCAAGTTCCCCCAAAATAATTTGATAAGCTGTGAAACTGGCCTACAATATCATTCAGCAGCAGGATGGAGACCTGACAGCAAACACACACACACACACACACACACACACACACACACCATGGCTTACATTCCATGCTCCACACCTTGGGAATGACCTAGTCATATCACAGTAAAATAATGGTACCATGAAGAGCACAACATTTCAGCATTAAGAGGCCCTTGGCTCTTACCTATGTTCAGTGTCAAGTAGAATCATTTAGAGATAATATCAGGATCCCAGAGATAGCAAATGACCTGCCCCAAACCACATAGTTGTTTCTTTAGCCAGGTTCCAATCTCCTTTCTAGATCAGAATCCCCTCCTGAATACTACTGTACATCCCTGTTTCACCACTGCTAAGAGTTTACTTCATTTCTAGGTAGGAATTTAATTACTGAATTATGATATTTTACTGCCTGATTGTTTTACCAAAAAATCTCTGAATGTCCCCAATTTAGTTAATCTAATACTAAAATTCTGAGAAAATATATTGCCTTCAAGTTCCCCCTGTCTCTAGTACATCTGCCAGGCCACACTACTTACCTCAGAGGCTGAGCTGGAAACACAACGAGAAGGAGCTTTTTTGTAGAGCATTCATTAATTCAACAAATATTCATTAGACTTCCTGGGTGCCAGGTCGTGTGCTGAGCATCAGGTGCACCACAGAAATACAGTGGAGTCCTCAGCCGGCTTCTCTTCAGCATGGGGAAAATGAAAAAAAAATGGAGGATGACACTTCCTCTGATGAGAATCAAGATACCTAAACCAGTCTTGGGCAGCAGGTCAGACTCTTGTCAGGCTTTGTCTGAATAAATATAAATACACCCATTTGGTTCCCATTAGAAGTCATAGTCATGACTCCAGGCCCACTCAGTTTAGGGCTCCAAGGGTAGGGCCCTCTTCCACTTCCAACATACTGAGGAAGCAACATCCTTGGACTCAGTACACACAAAAGACCTGGACTGTTCAAGAACAAAAGTCCACAGGAAATTGCACCTCTTTCCTTGATTTTACACAGAAAGAGAACAAACATACAAGAGCTTGTGGTAGGCCAAGTAATGGTCCTCTAAAGAGGTTCGTGTTCTCATCCCCAGGCCCTGTGACCATGTTTCCCTCCATACAGACAAAAGAGGCTTTGCAGATGTCACAAAAGCTGAGATCTTGAAATGGATAGAGAAAGCTGTGTTCCTCAGTGAACATGTGGAATTTTACACAGGTGAGGCTAGTTGACCACTGCAAATGCCACATGCATCTTCTTCTGGGGAAAGGTGAAGCGGGTGACATAGAGGACTTGGGCTACGACATCAGTGAGCACTGGGCATGAGAAGCTTTGAGAAGCCACAGCCTGGACCCAGGCCCAAGCAGAGAAGCCCAAACATTGATTCCCTTTCCGTTTCTCTGTGCTGCACTGCACAGATACCTGAGGAGACAGATAGGTTATGGGGGCAATAAAAAGCGGAGATATGTGGTGGGAGACTCATTACTTGCTTTTACTGTCCAAACAACGAGAAGGGGTAATTTGTAAGCACTCTTTCACAATGGTGTGGGAAAGGAATTCTTCTTTCTCCTTCTTAGCCATAAAAAGGCACCCAGGAGGATAAGTGGAATTGCATCATGAATTTTTCCTTTGTCCTCAGCAGGGTCCCGCTTCTATGGTTGCTAAAAGTAGGATTTATGTCAATGAGACTCCATTCTCTCCACAAGTTCACCTACTGGTGCAGATCAACAGTAATGGCTGTGTGATCAAGGGCCCCTGCCCTCACGAGGCAATAGGATGGTCCCAGATGTAGATGCTTCACGGTTTTTCATCCATCTTCCTTTTCCCTGAAGTGCAAATCATTTGCTGTTTCATTTTCTTTTCTTGCAGACTTGCTCTTTGCGTCTCTTCTTCATCCGTGTTCCTAGTGGTTAGATGCCTGGGTATAAGGAGCTTTACACACAGCCACAAATCCCTAGAACTGGCATGATCTTCAAGCATGCATCCAGTCTTCCTCTTTGCTCATGTAATCTGGCACTTTAGCCATGCTGGCTCATATCCAAAATACTCCCTGGCTTAGAGACTGATATGGGCTGAATTGCATCCCCTCCAAACATATATTCTGAAGCCCTAACCCCGGGAACCCAGAATATGACTGTATCTGGAGATGGACTTTGAAGATATAAGTAAGCTAAAAGGAGGCCATTTGGGTGAGCCCTGATCTAATAATATACAAGGAGAAATTTGGGTCACAGGCAGATACAAAGGGAAGACCATGTGAAGACACAGGGAGAAGACAGGAGAGAGGCCTTGGGAGAAAATGACCTACACATGCCTTGATCTCAGACTTCCACGCTGCAGAACTTGGAGAAATAAATTTCTGTTGTTTTGGCCACTCACTCTGCACTTGGTTATGGCAGCTCTAGAAAACCAAAGCCACTGCCTGTTTATATTTAGGAGAATCCTCCTCGTATCTAATCAAAATCTCACTGGCTCTAAATAATAGTCCTTTGTTTTGTTTTTCATGGAAAGGTTAACAAATCCTTTAGAAAGCACCATGAATATATCAAGCAAATCTAGAGTGTTAGATGTGGAGGGATAAAGAGGTTAGTAATTCAACCACTTCTTTTTAGAGAAAGAAATTAAACCCCAAAGAGGTGAAGTGATGCTTCCTCGGGTCACTCTGCATGTTGACAGTTAAGTCCAGAGGAGAGGCCCAGTCCTGGACCCCAGCCCACTGCCTGTGCAAGAATGACTGGAAAAGTCCAGAGATACCAGTTGGGCTAGTAGAATAAGTCATGCGAACAGGGAGCAGAGGTCAGAGACACAGGTTACCTGGCTATGGTATGAACTTGGGGTTCTTTTTTTTTTTTTTGGTACCAGAGATCAAACTCATGACCTAGTGATTCCAAGGCAAGGCATTCATGCGCCACTGAGCTAAATGCCCAGCCCATGTATTCACCGTTTTTGTTTTTGTTTGTGTTTGTATTTTGTTGTTGTTTGTTTGTTTGTTCGGTACAGGGGATCAAACCTGGGACATTGTACTTGTGAGGCAGGAGGTGGGACCACTGAGCTAAATCCCCGGCCCTAGAAATTGTGTAAAATTAATTTTTTATGTACTGGGAATTGAACCCAGGGCCTGTGTACTGAGCTGAATCCCCAGATCTTTTTATTTTTTTTATATTGAGAGGGGGACTCTCTAAAGCTAGTTGCCCCAGTTGGGCTCCAACCTCTGATTCTCCAGCCTCAGCCATTCACAGTGCTGGGATTATAGGATTTTACCACCACTGTGGCTGCATCGCGTAAAAAATGTAAACTGTTCCACCCCAGCTATTGTGGATTTAGGACTCTTAATACACTCAAAGGAAGGCAAGAAATAAATCTGACTTTAGTCTGTGAGGTTCTCTTTGGTCCCTACTTGCCCTGTTGGACATGAACGCATTCTGATTGCATTTTGTTCTCTATATTCTGTAACCTTCTATTCTGATAGGGACAGACCATTCCCCACACATTCGTGGCTTTGGTGGGATACCGTGCCCTGCCTCCTGCAGGTAGCTCAGGCAGACAGCACCTCTCCTGGGCCATGCCCTGGTAGCCAGGGCTGGCACTAGTGAGCACACATAAGACTTTGACTTAGGAGCAAATCATGTATGGCTAACTCTGCAACAGAATCCCACAGGAGTAGGGACATCTCTGCCAGATCACACTGCTTGTCAGTCATCTGTTTGATGATGGTGCTGTCTGATAACTAGACAACTTGTTGGGACAGATAGTCCTGAGTCAGTCATTACAATTCCATCTCCATCACTGCTGACAGTGGGAAAGTCACTCGCACCTTCCAGGCCTTCCCAGAATCATTCTAACAAGGAAAATCATCATCCTCAAACCAACTCAAAACTGTGGTGAAATCCAGATTTTAAATATGCGTGCTTTGTAAACTGAGAAATGCTATGGAAATATTCATGGAAAATGAAGCTTGTAGATGGATACCTGTTCTCACAGAAGCAAAACATTCTCACTCGGCAAGAGGTATTTTAGAAAGGGATTCTTGGCTTCCTTGTGTGACTTCTAAAATTACTATCCAACTTGCTGACTTTTTAACACCATGGGTTTTTATATTTTACTATATCCCTGTTGTTTCATTTGTTATCAAACAGGCGAACTCCCCAAAGGAATAAAAGCATCAAATAAAATGCTGCACACACTACAGTGAAAGCCAATGGCTTTTTATTCTCTGGGGGTGGGGGAGTTCCCATCCATTTTTCATTTTCCAACAGCTGTTATCTTTTAGAGAAACCAAATATTTTTGGAAAGGCCCACAAACATTCTACATTCAAACCATTTATAAGCTTTGCAAATGTTACATGCAATCAGCTTGCCAGTCTTAATCTTGTACTTCCATTAAACACACCACAACTGCATCATAAAACAGAAAAGGGAAGAATTTATAAACAAATAAAGAAGTTAATTGGGGGCAATAAAAGAGCTGTTCCCTCCTGAGTGTGGAATTGGTGTGTCTCGACCTGCAGAACCTTGAAACCTGTTTCTCAGGGGTCTAGTGACTGGAAGAGGCAAACAGAGACGGAAGATTTTAGAATTGCTCCTGCATCCACAACATTCACCTCTGCACCCACACCCTCAGCCCCCTCTGTCGCTCACATTGCCTAGGCTGCTAATCATTCAGGGGGAAAAGCAGCTGCCATTCCAGACTTCTGATATCCTGGGGAAGACAGGAATGCAAGGAGATCCTCAGCTCCATTCCATCTGCACCAAAATGTGGTTCAGGGAAAGATGGACACCTTTTCCTCAGCTGTGCTTCTCTTTTGAGCCATACCCACCTGAGAACCAGTCCGTGTGCTGGCCTCATGAGCTCTGAGAAGGAAAGGGCAGTGTTGGAGCCTCAGGAACTGAGTTAGATCCTCTGTTGCCTCTTACTTGTTTGGCAGTCATGAGCAAAGACAAGATCTTTATAGTGAGTTTTATGTATTTCTTTAATGAACATGAATTTATTAAACATCTACTCCATACCAGGCTCTGATCTTTAGCTGTTTTTGTTCAGCAGCTAAATGGTGATGCTAACCATAACTCAGAGGCTTGTTGTGAAAGTACACTTACATGCGTACCATATACCCATTCTCTTTCATACATACATGCATACATATATGTCTATGTGTGTATATGTAAAGACACATGTATTTAAGATATAGCTGTATACCTTAGCACATAGCATGTACTCATAGATATTTACTCCATTCAAACAATGGGGGGACAGTAAATGTATTATACACAGAATTAAACTTATAATATCATTCATAGTGTTACTTTTATTTAAGAAAGAAAATGAGACAGAGAAGACGTACAATACCCTACCACATCCCTCACATAAGCTGCAGCAGTCAGGGTAGATTTCTGGGCAGCCAGCGCTGGCTGTGACCATGGGCCAGAGTAGAGCCAACTGGAGCATGTGAAGAGTGCCCTGGTGACCTTTGGCTCGTTAACCCCGAGGACCTGCACTCTCTCCCACTCCTGGAAATGTTTATAGTCCATCCCTGTAATCAGATGCACACACACTATCCAGCAGGAAATGGTGCCTCTTCATAGAGGTCTGGCTTTGGGTTTGTTTTGTTTAAACTGTCCAGAGATAAACTACTATTTACCTTTGTTTAATAGCCCTCATAATATATACACTAGTGCTGTACCCAAAAGATGCTTAATTGATGACTTACAGTACTCATGAAAAATTATTTTCCAGATTTAAAGGGATGAAATTAGTACACAGTACCCGTATAAAATATTTTCAGGGTCCTAAGTCAACCTAGAAAAGGAAGTACCTGGTGGTCAAATGTGTGCAAATTTGGGAAAAGCCTACATAAATATCTGATTGTGCTTGAAATATTTCTTAGACACAGCAAGAGCTCCCGAGCTACTGCTTCAGAATATGTTAACCTGGGAACTAATGATTGAAGTTAATACCTAATGTTGGCCAGGGACATGGGGGAGAAAAAGGATTTAATTTCTCCTAAAGATGAGTTATCATGCATTCTTTCAATTAAATGTTTCCAGGCTGTGTAGGCTGTGTTATGGGTTAACTGTTTTCCAAATGGGCTGGGTTTATTCAAACCTAAATGAATATTTTATTTTTGGAAGCATATATGGACAAATAGATTGAACCTAGGCGTCTAAGTCATTTACACATTGACTGCAGAAAACATCTTAGGTTATATTCCGGAAAAGATCAGTCAGCCTTAAGCAAGCGTGCCATCTCTTGCACCTGAAGACTGATGGAGAAGCTCGTTGGGTGGCAGTGCCTTCTTGTTCCCAAGTCTTGCCAGCTCTTGTCTCCCTGTATATGTAAACAGAGCTCAAGTGACCCAGGAAGGCAGTTGGAGTATTGCCCTTTCATCAGGTCACCTGGCGCTCTAATAAAAACCCAAAAGGCCTACATCTGGTAGGTAATAAAATTTAGGGCAGAGGGAAGACGCCTGGCTGCCGAATTGCTCTGGCCACTAGACAAAGCCAGTTGCAACATTATTTCAACTATGGTCAATACCAGGATTTCAGTGGAGCAAAGCCAAGAGGCCTCTTCCTATATATTTTTCCTGTGCTGGATTCACTGGCTGTGCAACTCCCACACCACAGAGTGCTCCCCTCCACAGCACCATCAAACTGACTCACATCCCAAACAAGAAAACTGCTGCTCAACACAACAGAATCAAACACAATAACACTTATCGCATACTCCCATTTCCCCAGGGTAGTGGCATTGAAGGGTGGATCTCCTTTTTCCCTACCTCTTCTTCATCTCCCAAATAAGAATAAATGTTAGATCTCTTCACAGGAAGATAGCTATGCCAACCACACAGGACATGTTCTGACTGTCAACCATGATGGATGAGATTCTGTACATTTAATAAATATAAATGTCATAATCCAACCATCAAATTTAATAAACAAATATACCACAAGCCATCTTTCCTTTCTGCTCCATGTGCTCCTATATAGCTGATAACATTAGAACACATTTTGCCCAAGCTATAACCTCACCATCTGCCTGGCTCAACTTCTGAAGACTTGGTATAGGCTAAAAAGAAAAGTAAATGACTTCACACTGAGAAAAAAAAATAGAGTCGGTTGGGGGGACTGGATAGTTTTTCACTCCTCCTTTTCCTTCTGACCCATTACTTAACTCCAGAACCAGATGTAACTATGAAAGCAAAAGTCTAACTCCCAAGAACTATTAAGGAAGCAGGTCATGGAGATTTTCTTTTTTTTTTTTGCATGAGCTATACAAACTAAACTAAAAAGCATGCTTTGCCAGCAGGCTGAGTTACGGATTCCAGCATATTTGATTTAGAAATATGTGCGATCAGATGCAGAAACTAACTGATTAAGGGTACACTTTCTTTTGATGAAAAATTAATAGTAACAACCACAACAATAAACACAAACCAAAAAAAAATTTCATCCCCAGGGGTACAGAAGGCAAATTTAAAGTGATTGCTGGGAGAGGTCCTTTGTGTTGGGAGTTTAGGAAACTTCAGTAGCTAAGGAATGCTTAAAGTCCAAAGAAACTTACAGAACCTCACACAACAAGGACCAAAAGATATGCTCAGGGTATTTTAATATCCCTTTTTATTGAGAGCCTGCTATGTTCCACATACTTTATGTATATTTTCATAATTTAATTTCAATTAGTCCTCTTAAGAACACACAAAAAAGATACCATTAACTCTATTTCATGGCTGTACTCAAATTTACTGCACTAAAATACAGTAAAGCTGGAATTTGAACCTAGGTATAGGTTATCCCAGAACTGCTACCTTTTTTTCTCTGGGATAGCCCAGTTTTTCTCTGGGGAACAAATCTTTCCTCACTCTTAAGCCACATGTTCAACCCCACCTCCCAGTTCCAGGATATATAATCGTGGTGTCTGACTCTGGGCTCATTTTCAGCACTAACATGGCACAGTGGCTGGGGTCACTGTGGGCTGTAAAAGGGGTATTTCTTCACAATCCCAAATCTCCAGGGTTCAAGTTACATCAAAGGAGATCATGGGTTTTAGGACATGTCACTGGTTACTGCTACGTTCATTCCCTCCAGAGTTCTAAAGCCAGGGCACTGTGCTAACACCTGCATGAGACATTTGTGGCCACCTCTGGTGTGGTATAAGTTCCTTCCTTTTGGTAACCAAGTCATACACTCAGTTCTTCCAGAGCACACTTAATTCTCCACCTTACACAGCAAACTTCCTCAGCCAGATGAGCTGAGGGCTCCTAGCCAATCACCAAAGTCCCACCGATTTGTTTCTCTTCTGGTTCTGTGTGGTCAGAAGTAGGCTTGGCTTGTCCAGGTCCTGGAGCTCATCTCAATGACTAGCAAAGTAACATGTGCCCCATGGAAGAATTGGGCCAACAGGAATAAGGAGGAAGGGCAGAGGGGAAGGAGAAAGTGTCCCCAGATTTGCTGGTCTAGACAACCTCACTGAAAACAGAGTCTCAAGGGTGCTTTGATGAATAAAACCCAATGTGGGCAGTGAGGGAGGGAAGAGGATGAAGACTGAGCACAGATGGTTTCATCCTTAAGCCAAAATCTCTCTAAAATCCTTTGGCCCACACTAGAAAAGAAGAGCAAGGCAAACATCTCCCAGAGATTTTGCTACCAAATTACTATGGGGACATTACATTGCAATCGACATTTTTATTTGGAGCTAATTATAAATTTAATTATTTAAAGGAAACAATGTCATATAATTATTATATTATTACTAATGTAATTACTTAAAGGAAAATAGTCCTTTCCCTTTCTTGGTTTTGATTATTCTACAAGGTATTTTACTAGCAGCACTGAAATACATGTCTTGGGTAGAACAATTACCATTTCGTCCTCCCAACAGAACTCCGGCCCTCGGGAACTCCAGCAGCACTGGAGACAATAACTGTTGCTTACCAGAGAGGCCAGAGGGGTGGGCAGGGTTCTGCAAAGGAGTGTCCCAGCCCCAATAGCTGGGAATCTAATTTATACAGAGGCCATGTGCAGTGCTATCATCTGGAGACAGCTACCGCTTTCATAGCATGATCTCATACAGTGAAGGTCAAAGTTCGCTGTTGTGAACTTCTCTGCAGAGTCTTCCTTCCTGCCTTGCCTTGCTTCTTAAACAGAAGAGAGAGATGCCAGGGAAGGGGGCCACCTCTCTGGGCCACATTCATGTTATTTGCCCCCTCAACAGCAGAAAAATTTGGCACCTGTTGTCGATTATCTCTTTAAATTTATAATACTAAATAATAAGTTTGGTGCTCTGACTCCTTACTACACGCCCATGTCATTTTCACTGTCTGGAAAGGTTAAGTGTGTTACCCCAAAACACACAGCCAGTCCTTAGACATTAATTCTGAACGGCTGGCTTACTTCTAGCTGCACATGGGCTAGCAATGGCTGACTAAGAGCAGACTTATTTTGAAAACGCTTGCTAGCTCTTCTTCTGTCACTAGATATTACTTGGTAGTTCGCCTCATGAATATTGTATCATTATGATTCCTAATACCTCTGTCAGAGTTCTTAACTTTTATGATAATAGGCAACTTAAAAACACTTTGCCAGACGTTAGGCCATAATGGACAAAAGAAGTGACTTGCAAATGGGTTGTAGCTATCTAAAGCATGTCTGGTAAACAAATAACTGATACCGGACAACACTGAAAAATCCAAAAGCTTAAGTGCTGTCTTTGTGAAATGAAAGGAAATCAAATGAAGACCGTTTTCTGGTTCTATATCTCACTGAAAACTGCTAGAGTAGCTGCTTTTCTTTTTATTAAAAATTGACCCTTGGGACTGGGAATGTGGCTCAGTGCTTGAGTGTTTGCCCAGCAAGTATGAGGCTCTGGGTTCGATCCCCAGCATTGGAAAAATAAAAACATAAAGAAACAAAACAAAACCCCCCAAAAATGGCTCCTTGAAACAATAAACCCAGGAAGAAATTATAAGGAGTCAAAAAGACAAACATAGCCATTTTCTACCAGCACTAATTCCATCGTCTGCTGAAACATTATTAAGGTAAAATGAATGTCAAATTTCTTAAATTTTAATTTCTTTAGCTTCCCAAAGCAAAACAACTCCATGAAGAACCAAGGACATTCTTTGATGCTAGAGACAAATTACTCTTTGGGATATAACAGTTCGTTTCCCCACGGAGAACATTTTTACACAGAAGAAACCAGATAAAAAATAAAGTTCAGGGACACTTTTGAAGAGAAAAAGAAATCAAATTTTAAAAATTCAAACTGTGGTAAAGTTGAAAACAGAAGGATGAGAAAGGGTTTTATTTGGATGGTGGTAAGCTGTTTAATTATTTTATGGATTTTTCCCTTTTTTAAAAAATTTATTTATTTTAATTCTCTGCTTCATTCTACTGTGACTCAAAGATGATTTACAGAAATATAACAGGAACATGTTCTTAAAGACTGAAGGTATCTACAAGTTTGGATGAAAAGGTACTAATTCCAAGAATGATATTAACTGAGAAGAATGTAGGCCATATGGTAATGTAGATTTCCTCCTAAGCTTCCTAACAGCCAAAATAAAAGGGAAACACCACCATTTATAAGATGCAGCATGTCGTCAAGGTAAAAACAAACCGAATGTTCAGGAGAATCTCACTTCCTGAGGAAGACCTGAGGTACTTTTCCCACAGCTTCTCATAAAAATGATGTTGGCTGGTGCCCAAGAGCATCCTCACACCAAAAACCCACACTTTTCATGATGAGTTCATCTTCCCAAGTCTGTAGCCAAACCAGGCCGACATCTCATTCAGCGAGCACAAATCTAAGGAAGGTAGGCTGCTGGGATTATGTCAGAAAAAGCTAACACGGTTGCTTCAATCCTGGCTGTATATACCCAGGCCAGTTTAATCAGGGTCTTTGCTGAAGAGTATAATGAGTCAGTGACTTTTTCAAAGGTTTCCCAAATCACCTCAGTGTGCAGCCTGGGCCAAGAGCTATTGTGACCCACTTCACTCTCCCTGCCCCCATAAGTGCCTGCCTCAGAAGCAGCTGATCCATCCTCAGAAGCAGCTCATACACTCCTCCCGCCCCAGCTCCAGGGTGTCATTCCAGACAACACACAAGTCTCAGTGCTGCTTGGAGGTGTCATCTCTCCTGTCTTTGCAAAGGATGGTTTTCCCTGTAACCGTCTTGCCTTGGCTCTGACCTGCCAATCTCCAGGTGTCAACTTTGATCTCAAAGAAGACATGAATTTCAACCTTTGGCCATGCACTTGCCTCTCTATTCACACTCTCACACAGAGAGACACAAGTCATAGTGTACTTTTTTCTTTACTTAAAAAAAAATAACATAGGCCATTCCATGCCCTTCAGTAGGTGCTGTAGAAAGGCTCACACAATACCTGATCTATTTCCTCTGCTTCCACTAGAAGGCCTGGAAAATTGACACACCCACCCAGCTTCCCATGTACACAGGGACAGCCCTGTGGCACCGACACAGGCACAAGTCCCTGAGGAACCTAAGTAATGTTTCTAAATAAAAACCCAAAGCTTCACGCACAGGTTTTTGCTCATTTCCATTCTTCCTGTCTGGCAGCAGGCAATTGTCCATCTCATAGATGAAAGGAAACTATGAACTAAACAGGAAGAATGTGGGTGATAACATGGGCTAATGGCACCTACCCTAAATTACCTACTCTGGGACTTTTTGTCACATAAGGAAAATACACCCCTCTTTGGTATTAAACCACTCTAGTCAAGTTTCTACAACATACTGTCATGGGCAGTCTGGCCCAGCCAGGTATAATATCACTATACAAGGTGTTCAAAAGCAGCAGTTTTCCATAGCAGTTAGAGTCTTGTATTAAATACACCTAAGCTAGATAGAGAGATGTAGACCTTCATGATAGATAAGTTAGCAGGCAGGTGCACTGATAGACAGATTTTAGTCTTCACCCACTCACTAGAAGTTAAAATAATTGTGTGCTTTTCTCTGCTCTAAGAAGCAAGAAAACATGGGGGGGGGGGCTTCTCAGGTCCCTGGTTTTCTTAAAAAATCCAAATATCATATAATCCTTCTCCATGACAGAAAAGAGCCCCCAGTGTTAAAGGAGGTAGACAGGGCCCTGTCTAGGGGCACAGAAGGACCCCTCCAAAATAGGATAGGAAACAGGATTGTGACAAGTTCCTCAAGGGACAGCCTTGAGAAGAAAATGAAGGTAAGAACCCTGACCTTGAGAGCTGGCAGGTTGCCCAATGACCTATTGAAGGCAGAGAGGAGCCAGCTGTGCAGTGGCGAGAGGGGCCCTGGTGACCAGCACCATGAGCCCCTGTTGAGCTGTCTCTCACCCAGCAGAAGGCTCAGTATAAGATTTAAATTCTCACTGTAGAGTTAAAGCCAGGACCAGTGTTTCCAGTTTCCCTAGGGCCACCTATGCTGTAGGATTCTTATATAACTTATGGGAGCTTCTGGGAAGGTGTGCTCCCAAAATAGCTGAGAATGGGCTTGTTTTGATAAATGGGAAATTAGAATTAATATGACTATGAAAAACAAAGAATTGTGAGGGGTGATGGTTCTTGCACCTGAGCCCTGGAGAATTCATTCCTGTTGGCCAGTTTGTTGTTAAAAGAGGAATTCGGCTGGTGTGTGATGCTTGAGTCCCTTCCCCGACAGCCCCATCCACTGAACCCCCTTGACCTTTGACTTCTGAGCCCAAGGCACTGTGTCAGGTGCAGAAGACCTGGCTTTGGTGGAGGTGGGATGAGATGACAGGGGCAAATCCAGAGGGAGAGTTATTCCAAGGGTAAGTACCTTCAGGGAGAGTCTAGGAATGAGAGCCATCCAAAGTTGCTGAAAGGACCTCAGAAGCGTGGGGACAGACTTCACCAGTTTCATGACATTGTTTGAGATGGTGGCCAGGGAAGGCCATAGAAAGGGCTGGCTCAGGTGTCAACAGAAGGGGAAAGGGTGGAAGACCCATCTGGGGCTAAGTGATGCTCATTCACAGTTCGAGTCCTGGTTCCTGCTCTGCGCGGTAGGAATAGCACTGGGTTTCACCTGGAGCTGTGAAGCCATGGAGAACACAGTTGGGTTCCTTCACCTGCTTGGCCCAGCTGTGAGCCATACTGAACCCCATGGAAGGTGGCCTTCTGAGCTATATGCAGGGAATGTTGGGGAATTTGAAAATGTTATGGTCTGAAAAGTAGGCCTTAGCATTTCTGCTTTTATTCTCTCAAGGAGCTTATAAATCCCTCTTCATTTAGCATTTTTCAAGAAAGTGACAGCTTTTGTTAGTCAAGCTAAAGTCAGATTAGAAATAAAAAATTTAACCATTAATCCTCGCTGATTAAAGCGAAACCAGAAATCAAATTGTTACCAACTGTGTGCTAATTTCAGCTTAATTCTTTGGCAAGAGACATTGGAAATTTTCAGCTGGCTGCACTAATTCACAATGCGTTATGACCGATGGCAGAAAGTCAAGGTCTCCTTCCCTCCTGGGCCCAGGGTGTGAACAATGACTATTTCAAAATCAGTCCAATAAAATATAAACACTAAATCCTTAGCTATGTTGTTTCTCAGCCATCACTTTCCACACCACGCCTCCCTCCACCACCACCATTCACCACCAGCCTCCCGCCCCACCAACAGTGATGAAAAAGATCTCTCCCCGGAGATTAGAAGATCACAGCTGAAGGGCCAGCCTCTCTGCATCAAACAGCGTCTGCAGCATCACAGCAGGTGTCGCCCCACGCGATCCATTTCTGCTCCGCACGGCGCGGGGAGGGGAGGGAGACTTCATGCCAATGAGCCACATCAATTCATCAATCAAAATGAATTCATGCACTAATTAAACTAGCAAAAAATAAAAAAAAGGCATTTGTGTTACAGACAGCAGGACAGGGTGGGGAGGGAGATGGGGAGGTAAAATGGCAGGGAACTGAAAACTTGACAGGCACAGCATCAGAAAGACAAGGCAGTACATACATGACTGGAATTCACAACAAGCATTTCCTCACGGTGAAAATAAATAAACAATCGGCACTCACACCCACACAAAGGCAAACGTTATCTTGGTTGCGACCAACAGTGGCATTAGCAGGAGTGCCCTCTGGACTGTGAACATTCAGTAGGGGGAGGACTAAGAACAATAAAAACCTCCACTCCTATCCTCTTCGTATCCATTTCTAGTTTATCACTGGACACTTTCTCCTTCTGATGACTTTCCGGGATCACTATGTATAGTTGTACGGCTAGTGCACTGCACAAAGTCTCAAAGCTGAAGGAAGTGGAGAGACTAAAATTTAGTCCACGTTCTTGCCATAAAATTGTTGTCATTCGGATGTGGCACATCTTTCTTCTTCAAAGGTGCCCTCCGCGCGTGCACCCAGAGGGCTGTGTCACCACAGAAATTCGCAATAGTCCTCATCCTTGATTCATTGACTTCTCTTGTCTCCTGTTTCTGTTTCCTTCCTCTGAACTTTGAACCCAATACTGCTTCAGCTGTTTCTGTACATCATAAATACCTGAACTAAAAGCGGGGAGGCCCTCAGTTATCCACTGAAGCGTTTCATCTACATGACACCAAGTACCCACATAGAGGGGAAACATTTTAATGCCTCTCATTGTGTAGACAAAACATCTGGTCGATCAACTGTAGGCTACAGTACCCACTCCAGGCTGGGCTCTCCTTCACACAGGGTCCAGTTGTCCTGGGTTCTAGGAGTCCAAATCGATACACTGGCACTGAGTGATAATAAAAGAGAGAAAGAGGCTGTTTTCCTTTTTAAAAATAAGCAGCATTCTGCCCACCTGCTAACTATCCTGGCAAAGTCTTTTCATCTTTCATCCAGTCCTTCTGATGGCTCATTTGACAGCAATATACTTTTACTGTCTGTTGTAGTTATAGTAGAAAAACTTTAGTATTTGCCTCGTATTCCAGTCTTACAGTCTTTATGACACGTCTTTTTCTTTGAAAGCTCAGGCTTGAAAACAAGGAGTCCAGGGCCAGGATTTAGCTCAGTGGTTCCGCCCCCTGCCTCACAAGCGCAGGGACCAGAGTTCAATCCCCGGTACCAAAACAAAACAAACAAAAAAAAAGAAAACAGGGAGACCAGCAGATGAGCTCCTCAAAATGAATATGAAGGCAGTCAGTCCAAACTAAGTTATCCATCGAAGTGATGGAGAAAAGATAAAGTATCAAGCATTTCATTCAAGTCTTCCTCGTCTCCACGCATTCATCCCCATGAGCTAAGTGGCAAATGCCACTCTCTCCACCTTCCCAAAAAGAGAAGTGGCCAGTCACACACATGGCAGGTGGGGGTCAGACAGTGAGTCCACGCTCTGCACAGAACTTTCCAGACCTTTCCCTTACTGGCCCCAGGAGAATACAGGTGGTGTGCAGCGCACCCAGGGCAAAAACTAAAACTCCCTTTCAGTGCCCCGAGGCAGACTATGAAACTGTAAAGAAGAGCTGGCATCTTGTTTTATTTTGTGTAATAAACTATTCTTTTCACAGCAGCAGGCCCTGGGGGAGTTTCGAATAGCGCTGCTGGGCCACAGCTGTGGGTGTGGCCCCTCTCCATTCCGAGGAGGCAGCTCAGAGACCACAGCTGGATCAGGCCAGGAGGGAGCCGCAAGTTTACATCTGGGCTGCAGTCTTGCAAGTTCACCCCTACCCCCAAACGTGTTAAGTCAGCCCGCAAGCCGGAACCCCTCATTTGAAGGCTCTGTTCTTCCTCTGCCTGTGGTTACTTGGGGCCCATTAAACATCGCCAGAGACTAACGCCCACATTTGGCCCCAGCCACTTTCTAAATCTAAACCCTCTGCTGTCCCTCAGCTAAGTGTGGGAAACACTGGAGTTTACAAAAAGTAGCCGGCAGTTTCTTGGGTGCTGTAGGATGGTAGATTTTGTTTGGTTGTTAATGGGTGAACTCTCAGGTTCTTCTTTGGTTTGTGGCCATCACAATCTGCCCTGACAACTAGGGTTCATCCTCGCACCCAGGACAGTCATAGATCCTGCTAGAAAAGCTTTCTTCAAGGTTGTTCCCATCCATGGTGAATAAGTGATACCTTTCTCCTCCCTCTTAGTGTCCAAACCCAGGGATGGGCTTAGCAGTGACTGGACAACGAGAACAATAACACTGATACCACAGAAGGGTACCAGAGAGAAAACCTACCACAAGCCACTCGACTCAGCTACGCTCTTAGGTGGAGGGCCAGAGATGCCTTAGCAGAGAGCAAGCCTGCCTGGCCAGCTCGGGCTGCCCTTAGGGGAGAGCAGGCTGTGCTGCCACCAGCCTTTGGGTGGGGTGAACCAAGGCCTCGATCCCCCCACATGGGGAACCGCCAGCCTCTTCAGCAGCATGAATCATAATCAGGCTCTCCAGCTGGTGTTCACACTGTCCAAGCTGTGTGTCGTGCTCTTGGGCCCATGTCTTCAATCCTGAACTGTGTAGCAGGCACAGGGCCCCAAACATGGTCCTGTTCCTCAGGCCGCCATTGTCTTCCTGTCCCCTGCTGCCTCGGTGCAGAGACATGGAGGATGGAGACAGCATGAGGAGAGGAAGACCCCAGAGTAAGCCTGGATAGAGTGTCATGGTGAGAGGAGAGAGAGAGAGAGAGAGAGAGAGAGAGAGAGAGAGAGAGAGAGAAGATGAATATCCGACAGGCTGCTGGGTGCAAAGCCATCCTTCAGGAGAGACTTGCTGAAGACAAGAATTAAACCCTCATTTCAGCAGAAGACAGACAGAACAGGCCTCATAGGTACAATTAAAATGCAGAGCATACGCGCCAGCCTTCACAGGAAGCCTCCTTCTTAGAAGACAGGGCCAGGGCCAGGGATTTAGCTGCTTGGTTCCACCGCCTGTTTTGCAAGCATAAGGTCCAGGAGTTCAATCCCGGCACCAAAAAAAAAGAAGAAGAAGAAGAAGAAGAAAGGGCCAAAGTTTCCCTGAGCCAGAAGAGATTCTAAGGCTAAGGCGCTAAGGCTCAATGAAGAACAATGGGAAACAGGTGAAATTCCTTTCCAGCCAACAACTAAAACCAAGTTCCTGGGCCGTGGTCACCCTCCTCTCCTGTCTCTCCTGCTATACTTGCTACACTTCAGTTACCCTCACAGCCAGAATTCCTTCCTACAGACTTGGAAGTCTTGTGTTCCTCTGCAGCCAGGGTCAAATCTGGAGCAAAGAACATGAAATGTGACTGTTAAAAAGGAGAGATAGTAAGTGGCATAGCATTTTCTCCAGCTGAATCGCAGTTTCCAAATTTTGCACTTCTAATGATGACACGTTTTTGTTAAATGAGGTTGCACCTAAAACAATTAATGCTCCTCAGTGAAACGGAAGGTCATCTCTGAGACCCAGTGCACAAACCAACCAGGGAGACCATGGGTGAGACAACTTGTGGCTCACGAGGAAGCCATGGTCCTCCCCACAAAGAAAGTCTCCACACCCAGACATCAGAATCCTGGACTTTTCAGTGACAAATCCTGGCAATTTTTCAGGTCACTTAATACTTTGGCTCATCCTTTGTCCTCTTCTCATTTGTTTAAATTTTTGGGTCCTAGACAACAAACACAAATCCAAGTATGAATCAAGAATATTTCCCAGTATGCACATCAAATTTAACAGTTATAAGAAACCTCATCATTAAGATTGTTTCACCTCACATTGTTCTAAGCTGAGAAGGTTCCAACAGGGAAAGTTAAAGTCTGTGGCTAATGAGGAACACAGATTTTCTTTTTAACTTCATGTTTGGAGGGCAGCTCTTTAGGCTCTCTGTTGGAAATATGACAATGTGGGTCTGATAAAATATGATTTGGTTTCAAGCTATCAAATAGCATTATAAAATATCTAGACCAGATTTAGTTCTCCTAAAAGGTGGCAGATTGATAGAGCATGGATAAAGCAAGTCAGCTTCCAGGAATGATTGCTTCGTGAGAAACAGGGCCCTTCTTCCTCCAGAGGGAAATGGACATTCCCAGACAATGTCTTAACTTGCAAAGTTCAGAGCATGGACCCCAGCTTGTTTCCCTGTTGAGGCCTCTGGCGAGAGGGAGAATTTCTGTAAGAATTCTGGAATGATGAGCACCTGAGACTAGGGGTCAATGGGTCACTGCATTCTAATGAGCCAGAAGCCAGTAGGACTATCTCATAACCGAACCTCCAAGAACAAAGCTGCGCAGTGTGCTCACAGAGCTCAATGGTCCTTAGGCCTGCCACCTCCCTGCTGCGGCTGTATCCTTCTGCCCTCTTCTTCCCATGTTGACCACAGCCCCACCTTGCTGGCCTGGGTCTCCTGGGATCACTCTTTGGTTCTTTCCCTTTTTTCCATCTTCCATCCTCTTCTTCACTGCTCTTTTCCATGCATTTTCATCTCCTTTGCGTGACTGACACAGCCAAGTGAGCATGACTTTGTAGACCATCACTCTGTGGGGTGACAACATCAGGCAAGGTATTTTGAGAATGGATGTCTGTTGAGTCCAAACCATTTAGGTATCACTTCTTCAAAATACCAGAGGTTGTTCAAACCCAAGACTTTTCAGACAACAAAGTGAATAAAGGATTGAGACAAACCTTCACTGAGATATTTTTTCATGCACAGCTTGCTAAAAAGATTATTTACGTTTACATGCATGAGTTCATAAGTGTATACAAAGCTCTGGACATATTCAGGTAGAATTTCCCAAAGATCTGACTACCTCCAAATCTGGAAGCTATTGCAGTTTAGATCCAGAAGTCCCCTCAAAGGCCTCTGGGCTCACAGGTGGGGCTTGTGGGAGGTGACTGGATCATAGAGTCACGATACTCCTCAATGGAATTGTCTCCTGGTGGAAGGTAGGGCCTGGCTGGAAGGGGCAGGTTGCTGGGGTTGGTAATATCTCCCTCCCCAGCTCCTCCCTCTCTCTGCTTCCTGGCCACCATGAAGTAAGCAGCTTTCCTCCACCCTAGACCCTTCCACCATGCTCTTCCTGCCTTGGAGCCGGGTGACCATAGACTGAAAACACGATCAAAACAAGCCTTTCTTCCCCTTGAGTTGTGGGGGTCAGACACTGGGTCCCAGTGACAAGAATATGACCAAAACAGAAGCCTTCGTGAAGAATGGTTAAAGAAAATGCCATGGAGACTATCACCTACCATGTGTCATCACTGATTTCATCTACTGATTGCAAAAAGTTCTGTTGGAATCTGCACGCTCCAAGCTCCTACTTTACAAAGAAATACCCCCTCCTCCCTTTCCCTTTCCTCTGCCCTTTGCCCTCTCCTCTCCCATTCTCCTTCCCTCTCTCCTGCAGTGACGACAGGGATTTTGCCATCCCTTGGCATTTACTAGATAGGGTAATTCATGGACTAACCTCTTGCCTGTGCCTCAGAAGTTAATCTCCCTATTTATTTCCTGGGTTGATCATTAAATGTGCCTTCCCTTGCCTGATCTCCACGGTTGCCTACTTGTGATTTCAACTGTCCGACAGCGGTCTTACTGAAGGATTGTTGGTTCATCTCATCATCCCCAGGACTGAACAGTTCCCAGAGCACCTTCAGAGAGCAGATCCAAAGTCAGGCTCCGAATCATCAGCTGGGCCACCTACCTACATCTTGAAGATGATCCCATCATTTTTCTTTCCATGGGAAGCAAAACCATTGGCCCCACACTGATGGGCCAGGTCTCCCACACTTATACAAAATCTCAGATTGGCCCACATATATCAGTAAAACTTTCTTAACAAGGCACTCCACTGGCACTAACTAATCAGAACCAGGAGCAAGCAAGGTTGCTAACATCACTCAGAATTTCCAAAAATAGCAAACAGAGCTACAGGAAAGGGAAAGAGCTACCGGAGGCCAAGCTGCAGCGAATCCTGGAAAGCAGTGACACCGGAGGTCCAGACGGCCAAACTGCTTCAGCAAAGCAGCGGATTTTTACAGAGTTCATTTAAACCATTATGCTGTGTACATTTTCCTTTTAAAAAATGATACATCACTGCTGACAGTTGGCATGTACTGTTTTCATAGCTTAGCCTTTATAAATATTATGAGTACACACCACAGCAGTATGGTTGTAACGAGTTACAATGATGTGTTCTTTGAGAGAGTGCCAGTGACTGGTTTATATCCTTGGTGAGGTTGCAGCATCATGATAAATGTGCTATAAATCTTTTCCAAGGTTCAGCAGTTCTTTTAAGCCAAGAACACTACACGAGAGTTGTTGGGTTCCTGGGGTTGCCCCAACCCAAACTTTGAAATCTTTACTTTCTCCATGCTTTGAGATATTGTCCCCGGTTTGAAGGATTTTAATGTGGCCAGGGATCTAACTGCTCGCCCTAATAGAGGGCAGCCTTTATTATAATCTGGAAACAATGTTCATCTAAATATCACCAACAGTCATAATAAAATACATATAAGTCGGGTAACATTGTTCAGAGGCCCTGCCGGCTCCCTGTCAGTTATGGCCACTGTACACCAGGAGATCTCAGGGGCGAGTGGGTGTGCTTTCCTAGAGGTGCTGTCATTGTTGGGGAGCACGGGTGTGAACAGTCACCCCTACAAAGGTGACTCTGCCATCTGCAGACTTAGACCACTGGGTTATCTCAGTGACTGTCAAGAGCCAAATGCAAGGGCTGGGGCCGTGAAGTAAGCAGCAAGCCTGACACAGAGGGTTCAGAAGGGTCATCTCTTCCTGCTGTGACTTACTGTCTCGGCTTGGACAGGTGGCATGGTCTTGGTGCCCTTCTTTCTACCTTAAGGGCCTTCACAATGGTGCTACATCCATGTTCACTGTTTTGGGAACAGGCAACAATAATCCACCATTACACTCACTTGCACCAGCTCCTGAGTTACATCCTCTAAAATGGCACCACTTTGGCTCTGGAGCCCCTGAACTGTGTCTACAAACTCAGGTCCCGGGTGTACTGTTCCTTTCAAGGTATTGTGCTTCAGGATGATTAGTTGGAAATTATAGGTGTACTGAAAACTAAACAGCTGAATCCCTGCACATTAAATCTTCATTTAACCCTGCTAATCAGCCAAAAGCCACTTTCAGATAATCATGCCCAACAGAAACTGGCCATGGACACAGAACTGACCTATAGTCAGCTGTCCCAAGCTTTAGGTGGTAATTCTCTTGCCAAACATTAATGTATTATATATCAATGAAGCCACACTTGATTTGACTAATAAACCCAAAAGAATGTGCTGTGGGATGCATCACAGGACTTGGAGAAAACTCCTGGTAAGGTACATCTTTCTTTAAGGCTCCAGATCACTTCCATGCCTGGCCAGGCTGCAGTTACTTCATTACCTTTTCCTGTGCATGATTCATACCAGAAACACTAAACCTTGGGGCAAGGGTTGGAGAAAACCATGCAAATAGGAAATGAACCCCACCTATTTCTAAGTGCTTCTCATTTTCTTTCAGCTGTTCCCTGGAATTTCCTTTGTTTTCCCCTCGCTTAAGTGTTTGTGCATTTTAAATAGTTGGTGTTTGGGTCATTAGTGGAGCTCAAGCTTTGGCGGGAGTTTGTTTATTCTTTTAAGAATATGTTCTGAAAAGAAAAACTAGTTCCTGTAACTTTTTCACAGTGTATGACCCAAGTCCCAAGTGATCTGTGAGGATGTGAGTTCTGAGAAAATTTTTTTACTCACTTCTTCCTTTGGTGTGAGAATAAACTGGTGTGTGAAAAATGAAATCCTTCCTGCTGCAACAATAATCTGTAATCTCAACAGGCAGATGGGAAGGCAGAGGACAAGGACTCTTCTCTCCCCATAGTACAGTGGTTCCTTTCTGATATATTGTCCTAAGTTTCATCTCTAACCATTCCTTCCTAACCCTTGGAGCCCCCGCAAAACTTTCCTCCTTCTGTTCTGGACCCTCTGGGAACACATCCCACCTCTTTCCCACTTGGCCTTTTCCATGCTTTCTAGCCCTATATCTCTAATAGGCTACCAACACCCTCACTGGACTGGCCAGAGATTGTGAAAGGCATCTTGTTCAAAAGTAATTGTGTCAGGCTGGGAATTTAGCTCAGTGGTTCTGCCACCTGCCTCACAAACATAAGGACCTGAGTTTGAACCCCGGTACACCCCAAAAGAGTAATTGTGTCATATTCTGCATCCCCCACCTGGCCCTACTTTAGCAGTGGATGGACCTATATGAGATACTTAATAAATTTTTGTGGGCTGATTGAAAAGAGCAAGATTAAGTCAGAAGAAAACACGTATGTATGTGTTTTCAACACTCAAAATACATAGACCAAAGAAGATTTAGAAAATTGGAGATAGAAGAGAACAGTGCACATTTCTTGAACCATAAACGTATATGTAGTTTAGAGGAAAACTTCAGTTATTACATTATGGTCCTGGGTTCAAAGTAGCCTTTTAAGTCTGAGAAATATTGGTTTGACCAAGAGAGAAAATAGGCTCATGAAGCTTCTGGCACCTCAATCAAGTCTCAGAAAATAACCTCCTGAGGAATTAGGGATTAAATAAAATCACAAACATATGGAATATATTTCTCTACAAATACATATGAGGCTAGAAATTAAGGGGAAAGTGTTCAGCTAAAGTTATTTAGGGTTTGGCTTTCTCCACAACATCTGAAAAACAGTTCAAGATGTTAGTTGAACCCAAAGTGCAGCCACATTCACCTTCTCCTACTGAAAAGAGAGTGTGTGTAGCAGCTGAGGGAAGGCATGTTCAATGTCAAGTTAATCAAAGGAGAAAAAGGTATGTTGGAGCTGAAAGGAGGCGGGAAAGTTCAGATATACACAGAGAAAAATAGTTTAAAAGCTAAAGAGGCCTTCACTAGAAAAGGGAGGAAAATGAAGCTTGAAGTCTTAGGTTCTCTGCAACATGTGCTTTCCTAGGGCATATGTTCTCTTTGCAACACCTTCTATTGCTTTGGTTACCAGACAGTGCCTCAAAACTTTAAGCCACTGCACCTTGGTTGTAACAGAAGGATCTTATGGCTCAAAAGGATAGGTTTAGGATGGAATTGATGGGTTTTTCTGCCTGGGTGGTTCAACTCCTAGAAATCCAGGCCCTCTTAAAAAAACCCAGGACTATAGCCAGTTATCTACACAAGGGAGAGCCTAAAGACCACCTGTGTATACCAATGGGACAGACACTTAGTCAGGGTGTCTCTTTGTCCCTTGCAAGACTCAAAAGGTGGTAGAGCTGTCCCTTCACTGACCAGACACAAAATGACTGTTTTTCTTCAGAGCCCATAGGCTGCACCTTACCATACTTTCTGCTGTACCTCCTTGGTCTAGATTGATGGGAACCTTGGGTGGCCTTGAATTCCCTTGTAAACTATAAATAATCCTCTTTCTTTTTTCACTGGACTTCAGGAGACAAGAGACAGCAATAAACTTGGCTTCTGGCCTGTCATTACTTGCAGAATCTTGAACTCTGTGAAGGGAGAAACTTTGTGTCTTGCTCCACCTGTAGAAAACTAAAAAAACAAGTTTTAAATCAGATTACAACAATCATCAGAAAGACTTTGAGATAGAAAAACAGGACCACGTGACCATGCCCTATTGGGTGCCTTTGGATTTGTGGACATGAACTTGGCAAAGCCTCTGAGTACCTTTTTGTTTCAATTTCCACCTGGAAACAAAGGACAACAATATCTGCTGGGGTGACTTCATAAAGGGATTGTAATGTGATTAAATGCTGTATAATCCATAAAAGCTTTTTGAAGACATAAAAATTCTAAAATGTTAATCTCTAGCCTTCCCTCTACATCTCTCTTCTGAGTCTTGGGTGGTCTATTTTGACATTCCCTCCTGAATATTTTACTGGAATCTTATACTTTGGAGTCTAAAACCTCTAAACCTTCACCTGCCAATTTCCACATATTCTAGTTTTCCTCATTTTTGCAGATTCCCCACCCCACCCCCACACAAAGCAGAAACCTAAGAGTTTTCCTTGAGGCCTCTGTCTGCCTCACTCCTATTGCCAATTAGTCACCACATCCTATGGTTCAACTGAATTCTTTCAGGAATCTGGGTACCACTCCAGCCCCAGCTCGCTCATGATTCACCCAAACCACTGCAAGAACCACCCATTAGTCCTGCTGCTGCTTCTCTCGCCCGCTACCCATCCACCTCCCCATTCCCCACCTCTGCATCTCCGTGTGACCCATTTCTCTGCACTGCAGCCAGAACGTAGTCATGTGATTCCCACTGTCACCATGCCACAGGAGGGTTTCTGCAAGCCTCCCAGGGCCTTGAAGAAGTATTCAAGAACACAGGAAGTCAGTGAAAGCTCCACTCAGTTGGCACGTAGGACTTGAGACTTCGCAACTTAGGATGTGCTCTTTCACTGCAGCACACAGATACAGAGCTAATGCACCCCAAAGTTGTTCCCCCTCTACAAAGCTCTTACAGTGGACTGATACTTGGGGCCTTCTTGGCTGGGAGTCTTCACCGGACACCCTAACAGGCAGAAGCCCCGTTTAGAGGATGTGTGTGTGTGTGTGTGTCTGCTTTTCTGTGCAATACTTGTGTCTGCCATCTGTTAACCAGCTGTGATTTCAAGAAAGAAAAGAGGAGGGAATTAAGTGACAGTATAATGCAATAGAAAATAAGATGGGTTCTTTTCCATGGGTGTTCTTATGATAGTAAATATTTAATAGTCCAAAAATATCTCTCTAAAATGTGATTATTTTCTTAATGACTTAATGCCATACCTGGAAAAGCCTCAAACTAGTTCACTAAGCACCTGAAAAGTATATGATTAACAAGTATGTTTGAAATTTGGAATACAAGCAACTCTGTGGCATCGATATGCAAATCCTTGGCTCAATGGATTATCTAAGCCAAATTTTTAATTCAAAACTGATTTCCTCTGCCACCCACTGTTAATGATCTGTGTTAAAAAAATACTAATTAATTTTAAACATTTTCCAAATAAGACATATTTATGAAAGATACATCTACTTCCAGAAATATTCCATAAAATTTTGCAAAGCTAAATATAAATACCTTCTGAATTATATGTTACTTTAGATTATTGGTTTATATTTTCGTGCTTTGGGCCAAAACACCAAAGCAAAAATTAAATAAAATGTGATTTTGACAATAGTCATGCATTATAAAACAGAATGAAGCCAATATTTCTAAGCATTCAAAGTTTTTTTAATTATCTGCATTAATTCTAATCAAAAGACCCGAATAATCTTAACACTCCCCTACCAATTCAACACAGGCCATCTTTCCCCATGGAAACTGTAACTTACTTTACAAAATACTTAAATAGAATTAATTATAGTTAAACGTCTGATGGCACTTTCAGTGATCTCTAAAAATTTCATAGATATGACCTGGTGTCAAATTGAGCTCTCAGCTGAAGAGGGGCTTGGTGATTTGACCAAAGTTACATAAACATAGTATAAGGAAAACTGTGTTGAGGGTCACAGCACATAGAAATTTGTCCCTTCCTCTCTCTATGTCATATCCATAACAACCAACCATACCATCTAGTTTCTTAGATGTTCAACTACAAGGTGCAAGTGCCGAAGCAGTTGGTTTCCTAAAAATGCTTTCCAACTTCTACGATGCCATGATCCATGTTTCTGATTTCATCTGCAGGATAAATTGTGTTGGAAAAACCTCTCTTGGAGTGATTCCATTTGGAAGAGAAACTGAAATTCCTAAGAAGTAGTTGGAGCTGGAGGGTAATGTATGAAAAGGGATTATCTTTTTTTTAAAAAAAAGCTAGAAATTATTTTAAAAGGTTTACTTTGTCTTATTTTTAAATGGGGGGTTATAGCTGCAATGATAAATTTCATTTTGGAATTAAGAATGAAACAAGTTGATTTTGACATGTAATTTTCCTACTAAATTTTATGCTAATATAATACCACATTACACTAACCCTTACTACCATAAAAATAGTCCAATATTTTAAGGCCATTGCTTTCTCAAGGCCCTCTTAATCATTTGATTTTCAGACATTTCTGGTGAATTTCTATTTCATCATCATTTTTCTCTTACACTTATTGTGCATTTTTCCAATTTTCCACTCCTATCTGTAAAGAGCTCTGCATATGATTCAAACAATTGTCAAAAACTCTTTTGACAACTTCACAAAATCCCACATCTTCTCCAAGGTTTGCAACTTTATTTTGCAATAGGTTTGTATTGCTTTGCTAATGTAGTTGACAAGTCTGGTACTAATTAGAGGAGAGATTTTTAAATGTTGAGGGTAATTTTATAGATGGTAAATAAATAACAGTAGTTAATCTTTCCAGGTTATGATAACTTTTGCTCTTCTATGTAATTTGCAATGGAAAGGATATTTGTGAATTCTAAAAACCCATCTAATGCAAAAATCAAAGATGTTTTCTGACTGCTGATCCCTGATTCCTGTAGGAAAACAAATACTACACATTACAACCACAAGACTAACATTAAAGGAATTATTAAAAAATTAATAAATGAAAGACTTAAGAAACAATGATGTACCAACTCCCAAACAGCTCCTTGCTATGACTGTTTGGCTATGGTTTGAACAGGTTTGTGTGCCCAAAGGGTCCACTGTGATTGGAGGCTGGGTCCACAGAATGGCACTGTTGAAAGATAAAACATTTGGGAGGTGGAGCTTGGTGGGAGGTCCTTAAACCATAGGGTAGGAGGTGTTTTTCCTGTACCCCTTAGTAGTCGTCTTAGTCACTTTTCTCATCACTGAGACATAATAACTGGCACCTACAACTTAAAGAAGGAGAAATTAATTTTGGCTCACAATTCAGAAATCTCAGTCCTTGCAAGGTCAGCCAACTCCAAGACAAGAATGGAATGGTGGAAGGGCCTGGTGGAGAAGAGCCACTCACATCATGGTAGCCAGGAAGCAAAAAATAGAGAAGCTGGGGAAGGAGATACATCCATCCAGGCAAGGGGCCTACTGACCGGCCTCTAACCAGGCCCCATCTCCCAAAAGCAAGAGAGCTGTAGCACCCCATAATTCAATCACCTTCTGCAAGTCCTGCCTCTGTACACATGAGGCTTTGGGGGAACAGTCCAGGCCCAAAGCACAACAGTAGTTTCTTCACAATCCCTTATGTTCTACTGAGATGTTATAAAAGAGCAAGCCAGGCATTGTCTGTTCTCTTTCTCTCTGCCTATTCTAGATGTGACCCCTTGTTCCTGTATCTCCTCCTGCCGTCATGTGCCACCACTCACTGCCCTTACCAGAAGCCAAACAGATGTAACCATATAGTCCTCGGCTTTAAACCTCCAAACTGTGAGCTAAATAAACCTTTTCTCTTTATGAGTTACCTGTTTCAGGTATTTTGTTGTAGCAATGACAAGCTGACTTTAAAAAGCTCATAGCAAAATTGTGATAACTGTCCTCACAAAATATTTCCTAGTAAGAAATATTCCTTTTTTTAGAATTTCCTGGTGGCAAAATCCCTGATACCTTAATCCCTGATACCTTTACATGAAAGGCCACTTATCAGATAATAAGGCAGCAGATCATCCCAGAAGAAATCTCAGCTTGGGATGATTTGTTTCTGGAAAAAAATGGTCTCACTGTAGCCTGTCCATAGTACAGAAGAAAGAAATAGATTGAGCTATCAAAGCTAGAAGGAAACTTAAAATATCTAAGGAAAACAAATCTGCTTACAGCCGGTATTTGTCCAGTCATGTCAGTGATTTCCCATTTCCTCTGCAGAACCTCTATATTTTGTCTGCAGCTGTGTCCTTTGGTCCCAAGATGGAGCCCTAATATTCAACTGATGTAATGGTTCTCAGTATGGGTTTCTGAGCCAGGTTCTTTCTTTACCTCTTATTTATGGTACCACTTCAAGACAGTGAGCTGCATCTGGTTGAGAGATTAACCCAGAAAATAGACAAGGGAAAATGTGGACAATCAAGCAGTAAGGCAGAGGAAACAAAGAGAAAACTGAGTCATCTAGGTGGTCCCTGCTGTGGGTGAATGGAGAGAGCTCATGACCCTCTTCCCCTAGACACTCTGAAAATGTAGTGGATGTGCCGTAGAATCAGTTGCCTGAGGGACAATTATAGAAACATCTTACCAGTTCCATGCACTGACCCAGGCCTGACCTGGCCTCCCACACTTCCAGATGGCACACAGAGTGGGTTTCCAAAGGTATCTCTCACACCCCACATCAACAAGACCTGGGTGCAGGAAGCAGTAGGTCCATGGAATAGCAGAGAAGAGGCACTGTCAAATCTGGCCAGCAGGAAGCTAAGTGCAACCAGAGTGAAAGGCAGGCTATGAGCAGGGGCAGTGCAGGTGAGGCATTCAGCGCAGAGGGACAATGTCACTTAGAGGAACAGCAAAGGGTATCAGCAGCTGTGTAAATTCTGTCGTTGATGGGGATGACAAGGACAGGTTTCCTTGTAGTACTGCATATGGTGAAACCTGGGCACTGGCAAGGGACTTCCAACCCTGACTCACACACATGCACGCACACACACACACACTCCTTTGTACTCTTCTATACTTCTTTCAAGTGAATTCTCAGCCTGTTTGTTACTGCTGTGCAGGAGGACAAAGCTCAAAACATATTGTCTTAGTCCCTTTGGGCTGCTATGACAAAATGCACTAACCAGAATGGCTTATAAACAACAGAAACTTATTTCTGAGTCCTGGGGGCTGGGAAGTCCAAGATCAAAATACTAGCTAGCATAGTGATGGCTTGATTCCTTCATGTATGGATGAATGTCTTCTTGCTGTAACCACACATGGTGTAAAGGGAGAACAAGTTCCCTTATTCACCGATCCAATTGATGAGGGCCTTTCTTTTTTTTATCTTACCACCTCCCAAAGGCTCTATACCTCTTAGTACCATCACCTTGGGATTAGGATTTCAATTTGTGGAGGACACAAACAGACCATAGCACTTGCTTCAAAAGCACACAAACCTGGCCGTCCCAGGGCCCCGCAGGGTCCCCCAGGGCTTCAGGCCATTTCTGATCTCTATTTCGAATATTAATAGAGAGTATGGCTCAATAGGCACTGTCTAAATAGTAACTTCTTTCTCTGTTACTGATAACTCCTTGTTCTTTTGCTTATTGTGGTAGTCATTTTCTTTTATCCACCACACTCTCAAACTTTCCTGAGGTGGCAATGCCTAGATTCTAAAGTGAAAGCCTACTTCTTCTTTTTCCCTGTTTGTGCCTGCACAGGGAATTTCCTCTAGGGCTATACTGTGGGGAAGCAGGAGTTCAAGGCCTGGTGTGGTTAGTGAATATATTCACTTATAATACAAATATTCACTGGCTACTTTTGGTGGTCCAAGCACAGGTACAAACAATGAGCTACTATTCCTTCTTCCATGTGTTCACAGTCCAGGGTGGGGTGCCTCACCTGGAATTCCACTCTTGACTCAGATATCTCTTTATCAGTGAGGACTTCCCCAGCCAGACTACATAGAAAATACCAAATTCCTTTCTCTCTGCTCCTAGCTGCAGTTTCCTCACCCTGCTTTACTTTCCTCCATCGCATTTCTGACTGTCTGCCACATTTTTGTTCCGAGTGGACACTGATATCATAATATTAAACAGGAAATGTTGTTTATCATCTTTCTTCCCCTACTAGAATGTGAGATCCAGGAGGGCAGGAACTTTGTTCTCTGCTGCATTGCCATTGCCTAGGTCAAAGTAGCAACTCAGTAAGGATTTGACAGATGATCATGTTATGTCCATCACTGTGACAGAATATCTGAATAAGTCAATTTATAAGAGGGAAAGGGTTATTTTAGCTCATGGTTTCAGAGGCTTCAGTCCATGGTTGCTTGGTACTGTTGCCTTTGGGCCTGTGCTGAGGCAGCACATATGGGAGGGCGAATGCGGCTGAGAAATCTACTCAGTTCACCTTGCTAGGAAGCAAGGGCGGGAGTTTCTGTGGTCCCAATATCTCCTTCAAGGACAACCCCCCAATGACCTATCTCCCTTCCACTAGGCCCTACCAAGATCCTAAAGGCTTCCTCACCTCCCAGTGGCACCACAGATCAGTGACCAAGCCTCCAACAGATGAACATTTGGGGGACATTTAAGAGCCAAACCGTAACAGTGAAGAATGGATGACGTGCAGCACTGTTTAGGACTGACTAAGACCAAGCGGTCCAAGTAGTCCAGAGAAGCAAAGGTGAGGGCCTAAATTAATGATGGGACAGAGGGAAGGAGAGAAGGGACAGAAGGTCAAGGTGTTGGGAGCTGAATTCTATATATCTCAAGACTGCCAGAACAGGGAAGTGAGTGGTGGGTAGTCAGAAGGACCCCTGGTTTGTGGGAGGAGAGCAGAAGGGCATCCTTCTCTGAGACCAAGATAATAGGGGTAGATGGGGCTGGGGGAATGAAGAGGAAGGGAAAGAGCACCTGACAGCCTCTACCATCTACCGAAAATGTTTGTGAAAATTTGGGAAGAGGTAAAAGCTGCCATGAGGGCTATGAAGATAAAACTCTCAGAGCTGTGTGATAACAGACATTAAGGATGGACTTGAGGCAGAAAAGGAGTCAGCTTGCCCACCAGAAACTGGAATGAGTAGTTTCCATCCAACTCAGACATGAGGCAACTTGTGTAAGACTGCCCTGACTGAGAGTGGTGCAGAGTTGGAGCTTGGTGGATCCTGATCTTGTGGGACTCAGAGTTCTTATAATCTGAAGACTAGAATAAAAAAATGAAAGCAAATACACAGCTAGGAGGAGAAAAGGAATCACCACAAATTACATATTTTTAAGTTGACAAGTGCCTCATACATCACAAAATAGAAAAGATAACCCGATATTTTTATTAATAGTTGCCTAGCACACTTCCATAGTGTTTTCTCCTATGTTATCGGTGCTCAGTTTTGATCATTTCTTCATATGGTAATGATTTTGTGATATGATTTTTACAGTGAGAATAAAAAGCAATTCAGTCTTTAGATGGTGAAACAAATTTTGGTTTTTATTATTGATAGCTGGGATACTTTAAGCATTAAACAGACACAGCTCTCTTTTTAATATGGCTATGGGTCTATACCCTGAAAATGTACAAACTAGGATTCATCCCATTTCACATATTCCTATCAAAAAGAAAAAGGAAATTGCATGGTAGATAGGCTTATGATGTATGTTTCCTTACTGGGTACATTCCTGGTAAGGAAAAACTTTCATATGCACTAACGTCTGCCTAGTGTATGTCAAATTTCATATCTCCTCCACCCATTTTGGAGCCAGGTCCTGTACAGTATGTTATGTGTACTATGATATGGGGGCTCTGAATCTTCCTGTTTCCATGCTGAGAGGGCAGTCAACTCAATGAGTGGCAGAGGGGTTCTGGGAAACATTTTCTGTACTGGGATGGTAGCAATATGCTAACTGAACACAGAAATGACTGGAGACCAAATAAATACATCTCAGGAAATCATAACTAAGCATTGCACCAGCTCAACTTCCCTTAATTTTATCCTCCAAAATCCTAGTGGCCATTCTAAGTATTCACTACCCACTACTACAGCAAGTATCAAGAGAGGAAGTTGGAACAAGCAAAAAACAGTGGTCTTTACCAACTGCTTTTAAATAGCTTAACATTTCTAAACTTCACAAAACATACAGCTATGCAAGCAAATTACTTGGGTCCTACAAAGGGTCTTGGAAGAAACCCATGCAAATGAGGGAACTAAAGTTTAAAGTGCGTTAGCATCATGGTAAAATTGCATCTCTTTGCAACTCAATAAATCAGCATCCCTCTCCTTGTCTCCCACAGGCTATTCTAGGACAGCACTTCCTAGGACTCTGCCCAAAGCCAGGACACTGTCCTTGCAGGTACACACAGCCCACGCTTGACAACCTCTGCATTTTATCTGCCATGCTCAACTGACTTAAGTGCACTTTGCATGCGTTTTTATTTGAAGCAGTTCCAATATTTTAAAATAGAAAAGCAGACTTGACATTTGCAATACTCTCTCTGGAAGGATGTCTTAAAATGTAGTCTATAGCAACCATACTTCTATGAATAAAAGAGCTGGAGACTGGCTTTTGAAACTTAGATACATCCCAACAGAACAATATTCTCATAATACATTCAATTAACGCTTCATTTACATCAATATTGTAGACACAAAGAAATGGATTGTGAATCATGGTTAGAATCCACTCTCTTCACTTAAGTGTGTTGAGTTCAGATTATATTTTAGAACGGAAAAGAGGGAGGCAGAGAGGGAGGAAAAACACCAAAAAGCCCTCTACAATTGTTTATTATATTTATTATGAACAACTTAATTTTTTCTCAAAAGTTAAAAATATTTCCATAATCTCTTGAATCCAGGGTGGAGAAGTAGAAAAGAGTCTTTTCCAGGGGCTTGAACACTCTTTGTCCTAGGCAAGATTCTAATATATGTGCACAATTTATAAGTGATACTTCAAGGACTATCTCACGGAATTTAAAGCAATGCAGGATTTAATAGCAATCAACAGAATCAAGGCAAAGCGAAACCATTATGGCTGAACACACTGGAAAAGTGGAGTTTGAATTGATGCCTCGTATTACTCATTTTGACAAGTGCGAACTGAAGATAGCAGGAGTAGAGATCGGGATTGCAGAGGAAGCCTGATGCGGATGTATTATTAACACCGAAACAAATCCGACTTTAAACCTGGTGTGTCTCCTCGTTAGTAGGAATAATAATACGGCTTGAATTCTCATTGCCCTTTGCATTGAATAACACAGGATACCCAAATTTTTATGGGTGGTATGGCAATCAGTCCACACTAGTTATATTCTTCGAGGGAAACCAATTACTAGTGGAGTAAATGTGAACGCACTGGGGTGGGTGCAGATGAGTAATGTCAAAAATGCCCTCCGACCCTACGAAACGGGGAGGGTGGAGATGCAGTCCTCTTCCCACACTGCACTCTGCAGCCGTCCCGCCCAGGTCCACCAGGCAGCTACTCAGAAGTGGCTCCTTTCACACTCTGAGGGTGCTCTCCAAGCAGTAGAACAAGCAAGTCTCTGAACCTCCACTCTGAACTCATGGAGTGGCAACAGAGCATCTCAGAAAAGCATCTCATCTGTCATCAGTGGAGTCCACGAGGGCTCCGAGAGGACCGAGAGGACAGGAGCACCGCACTGGGCTCCTGCCCTGGGGTATCCAGGTGCTGTTCGTGTGCATTTGTCTCTCTCACGGTGCTCCAAGGAAGCATTGCCAATCACTGTCTCCATTGTCCTTTCAAGGAAACAAGCACGTAGAGGCTGCGATGCCAACCCGATGGCTTTACTAGAAGAAACTTAGTTAAGCAGACAGAATCCGCACTTGAGGAAATGTTTGTGCTTTATTTGTCTGCTCATGGGATCCATGGACTGTTCCAAGACTGGGAAAAATATAAAATCAAACTTTAGAGGATCCCTCCTCTGCCTCTTCACTCTGTTCCAATGACTTCTTGGGAAGAAAGACGGAAATATAATTGCCAACTAAATGTCAAAAACAAAACCAAACAGAAGGCAGAGTATGGTCTGGATGCACCTACCAGCAAAGCAATGCCTGCCAGGGACACTTGGCATTGTGCACTTCACACCCTAATAGTACAGTGGCTATTGGCTAACACGGTGGCTGTCACAGGTAGCCACGATTCTAATATCACTGCTTTTCCTGAATTAGTGTCAAGTATGTAAACCTAAATTTACATTAGCATAAGTATTGAGAAGTGTTTAACGCTATGCTGTATTCTTGATTTATAGGAGGACAAAACAAAACCGTAAATCATTTTCCTAAAGTGCCACCACAATGCATCTCTGAATAAACCAGTCCCTTGGCTCCAAAGGCTCTAGTTTCTTCTTCACCCACATCTGTAATTCTCATTAGTATCCAATGAAAGTTGTACCCACCTGGAAAAAATAAAACCTGGCACTTCCGATTTTCAGAGCAACTGGAATAAAATTGATCTTTCAATTTAATCACAGAAAAGCAGTGCCACAAAGTCAAGGAATATCAGAGCATCAGACACCCAAAATCAGATGTTCATTAATATTGAGTTACATTAAATTCAAAAATGCAGATCTTAAATGGATGAGCTCCTTATAGAAATGTCGACACATATAAGGAAAGGGATAATGTTTAAATGAAAGCACGTCTTTCTTATCTGCCCTAGAAATCTGATTTTCAGATCCACTAGGAATACATTATTCTTTAAGAATTAAAAAGGAGAAGTAATTATCAATAATGTAGTCAGCTTGCCTATGTCAAGCAGATAAAGTCAGGCCACTTTTAATGAGATACTGAATACGAATTTGTATTCTAATGGACAGGCAGAAATAATGCGAGAAAGTGTGGCACAACCACAGTACTAGACCTGAGATTTTCAAGTTAAGTTCAGAATCTTCTCTCCATATACTTCTAAGCATCAAAAATAAGAGTGGAAAAGAGTAAAGAGACTGTCAGACATGGGGTAGGTTTTTATCAGCTTAAGAACTTCCTAAACCAGACCTTCAGCTGTTGGCAGCTTACAATCCATTGGGATGGGAGTATTTAGACCATGGAAACCAGCAAACACTACAAAGCAGGGCCCCCTGCTTCCTCACCCTGTTTTCACTAGTCCACTCTTGGTTGAGTTCTGAGGTATACTCTCCTTAGCCGAAATCTAAGGGCATAGACTTCTGTTCTCACATTTTAAATATTGAACCAAACTTCTGCATTCATTGTCAGTTCAGGACCAGGACATTTAGTGATGTGAGTAAATCAAATGGCTATGTGCATAGTGACGGCTATATATACAGTGCCCAATAAAATGTGATTCTGTAACGAATAATTGTCTGATAAGAAGACTACTGACCAGGGAAGCAGAGTGTTAGCTTGACTCTCAGTTCTACTTACCAGCTGGGTGGCCTTGGGCAATTCACCTCACTCCCTGAGCCTCCTAATAATACCTTCCCTGCCTGCTTATGAAAATGCACATAAAACCACTCTCTGCACTGTGAGGCCCTGAAGAAGGGTCAGGAAATCCATAAAATTAGCAGCCTATTTTATGTTGCTCGTTTTTCCCCATGCCTTTCTCATAATCTACCTTCCCATGGCTACCACCAATAGAGACCCTTCCTAGTGTTCTGGGCCCAAAGCTGGATCCCTGTCCTGTTAGCTCTTATGGGCAGAGATTGTCACACGTCTTATTTGAATGCACCACAATGCCTAGTACAGCTGTACACATGTTGCGGTGCCCCAAAAACTGACTTATGTGAGGACTTTTACTTCAGTGATAAATAGCCAAGAGCTCTGCAAAGAAATTAAAACTCTACAGAGAAGTTTTTTTTTATTATTATTATTTCAGTCCATGCACCATTTTTTGATCCCTCTGATTACAAGTGTCTTCAGATTTAATCTTTGAGCATCTACAGCCTCTGCTTCAAATCGTGGCTCCAAGTTGCTCTTTCTTGATGTTTCCAGATCTCCAAGGCACAGATTATTGGCAGCCTACTTTGAACCATATGAGACTTTTTAAAATAAGCAGCAGAATAAGACATAACACTGGTCATGAAAGAATCAAGTTATTATTATCTTCTACTAATTCCTATTTAATTTCTGGCTGTTTTCCTTTCTTTTTTCCCCAATTTTTACAACCCATGGAATGGTCCCCTATGGTCTTACTATAGAAGACCATGAAGTAATGCAAAGCCTAGATATGATTTTTAATTCAACAGATCGTTTCAAATTCCAACTTTACCAGCTAGCGACTTCTTCCGGGGAAATTATTTCACTACTCTGAACTTCAATTTCTTCATTTACAAAATGGCAGCAATACATCTGGATGAGGGCTGTGGAAGTATAGACCCAAGTACAAAGCTCCCCTCGTGCCCACCCTGCCTCTGGAAGGGCTGACAGCACCTCCAGCAATGGCTCAAAGCACCAGAAGCCAGGCTTGCTTATGCACATGCGCTGTAATCCTTTGGTTGACAAGTACGCTTCAAACTGGCTGAATTGATTGATCTAAAGCATTGTGTACTACTGTTTGAGAATAGTCTAGGAATGCTGCCTGTGACTGATCAAGGTTACGTTAGACCCTCCTAGTCGCCGTGCAGTTTTTGCTTTGTGTTTGTTTTCCTTTCTGTCTTACCACTTATTAGATCAACAGTTTTTCGTTATATACCTATAGGTGGCAGATACAGGTTGTGTGGGTCTTAAAGTTTATGCTGTTTGGGAGACCCGCTTAAGAAAAAGAATATAAACTTCAAATAAGTGCGAAACCACATATTTGTTAGAATGCAAATGAAAAGAACTCTACAGCTTAGCTTGTTTTACAGCACCTCTGCACCTGGTGCCTACTTCATGCCTGCACAGTTTGAGTCTCTGAGAATGTGGCGATTGATCCAACAGAGTCCCACTCATGGGCATCCTGCATTCTGGTAACTTTCATCCAACCATGAGCCTTTTTTGCCTCCTCAGAAGGCTAAGGGAGCCGGTTTTTTCTATGCTGGCTGGGAAGAACCTTTTTAATCCCTCTACAATTAGTGTCAACTGCTTGCTCCAAGTTTTCTCCTGCAGGAAAGAGAAAACTGCCTTCCCTGTGAGCATCACTGGGGAGATTTATGGAATTTTCTCCTCAGAATTTTAAACCTCATTTCCAGATGAAAACGTAGTGTCTAAACCCTGAAGGATTATCTTACAGTAGACGGAGAGTTACTACCCGGGCCATGATCAAAGCCAGTGTCGGGTTGGGCTCAGAGGCATTTCTGTTCTGCCACGTCTCGTCACCAGGACTTGTCCTGATGAGGAATAAGAAAAGGCAGATAAACTTTATCTCTCCCTGGACAGGCATTTTAGCCAGCCAGTCTCCAGAGGATGTGATGGATCGTTAGTTGTCTTTATTAACTTCCTGCCATTATAGCCAATCAGCCTTCAAAATTCTTCAGTTGTCAGTTTTGGGTTGTGATGGTTGCTTTAGTCAAGAAGTACCTGGAGGTCTAGGAAAGAGCTACATCTTTATAAGTGCTAAATATAAATAAAAATTAGACCATAGCTCCTGCTCTTCTTTTTGGTTTAACCTTTATTTTCACTTTCTCCCTGAAGAACACGATAGTAGCCATCTACATAGCAGGATTCAATCTTATCCAAATTATCATCTTTTTCTGGTCTGAGTATGAGTTTGAGTATATGTAACAACTGAATCTTTTATCTTACAGTGACAAGGATTAGTCATGAGATGCCCCCTTGAAATATTCATCAATGTCTACTGTGTACAGGGTACTGCTTAACATTCAGGACAACATAATCTTGCCTTTTCTTGAATTTTTGCCTTTAGATTAAATGGCACTGATATTCAAGAAATACGAACAACAATCTCTGAAAAACCATATATATAAGAATAGCTATTGATTTCATTTTAGAGTAACAGCAAACCATAGCACTGCTGTGAAATTATCAAATTTGGGTTAGAAAGCTTTAAAGAATGAAGGCTGGGAAATTCATTGTACTATCAACATATTGTATCTTTGCAATTGCAGAGAAAACGCATATAGCAATTGCGGCTGAAAACATCAATGTAAATGTTATTATGCTTTCCCAACTCTCAGTCATATTGGCGGCTGACATCTCTCGGAATCCGTTGATTGTCAGTGGCAAAGCAGGTCTGCTGTCTATTGGCTGAGCAGTGTCAGATGACCCCCATCGCCTTCACCCACGTAAATCACCAAGTGAACTGTTGTGTGAAATCACTCCTATACCCGTTAGTGAATTTGCAGCATGACAGCTCACACCAGAAATATACTGGAGGCTCTCAGATCACATTTGCACTTCACGGGGTCCGTCCAGAAGGCTGAAGTTCCTAAGCACCTCAGGATTCGCATTCTCACTGTCTAATCCATGCAGATTCCGTAGGCTCAGCTCCCTCAAAGCACAGCGCCCCAGCCTTCCTTTGCTCAGGGTCTGTCTGCCTTTGTGCAGCGTCTGTTTGCTACTTTCCAAGGAGCACAGTGCAGCAGCTCAAACTGCCTTCTGGTGATTACTCTTCCCCCAAATCTGATAAAGAGCTTAGCCATGCCTTTGTGTTTGGATAATTTATGTGGTGAGGACATAACAAAATCAGAATTGAGAAGACATTGAGACATGTTCTTACCTAAAAGCTATTACTACAAACCGTATTCCAAATTCTTGTGAAAATTTTGCTTCTCAAATTTCTTATTTTCTCAATATAGCATAACAATTTCATGTGCTTATAGTGAGGATGAAAAACAGTATAACCTTTCTAGAGGACAATTTGGTTCCATGCTAGATGAATAAACTGAGAGGTGTGCAAAAATGTGTTTATGAGGATGCAGAATAAGAGCTGTTTATAATAATAAAAGAGCTACTTACAGTGTATATTTATAATTATTATGTATATTATATATTTACAATTATAATCATAATAGCAAAGTGAAGAAAGCATAAATAAATGAAAGACTGATATGAAAACATCTGTAGAAAACATGAAATACTCTACCCTAATTAAGGAAGTTCTTTGAGATTATGTGTATCATTTTAGAGCAACTTTCTAAGCAGGATACCAATCCCAGAAAATTAATGATTTTTACCCCATCCAGATTTAAAATATCTTTGGACTAGCCAACATAAAACTAAAATAGGATAAACAAAGACAAAAGATGAACCAAGGAAAAATCCTTGCAATGTATATATTGAAAAGGGTATAAGAAAGCTCTTGTGGATTGATTTAAGAAGAATAGGAGAAGAGGATATTAATAGAAAATGAGACAAGGCGCATGAACAGATAATTCATAGAAATCCAGTGGCCAATAAACAATTGTAAAGATGTTCGGTCTCACTGATGATCAATGAAAAGCAAATGAATGCCATAATCAGATATTTTGCAGCAATCAGACAAGGAAAAAGACCAATAATATGCACTTATTGAAAAGGAAGGAGGACACTGTCAGTAAAGGTATAAATTGATGTGCTTTTAGAGAACATTTGGAAATGCCTAAAGTGATACATGTATCGAGAATAATATGATACTGTGCCAGGCGTGGTGGCGCACTCCTGTAAACCCAGCCCTTGGGAGGCTGAGGCAGGAGGATCACTGTGAGTTCGAGACCAACCTGGGCTACATAGTGAGTTCCAGGTCAGTCTCAACTACATAGTGAGACCCTGTCTCAAAAAACCAAAAGTAACAAAAACAAAAAACGAAAATAGAATAATATGATACGGTAATTGATTGAGTTTATTTAGAACTTTGTATTTGTTCAGGCTTAGTGCAAGTACAGAAATGCTGCACGTACTAAACTTTTAACTCTCACAGCTCCCCTCTGAGCAGCTCTGTGCGGTGCACAATTCCAGAAGATACAGTGCCCAGAGACTTCTGGTTAATGATGCCTCCCAGAACTGCACAGAGAAGGCTCCTGGCTTTAATTGCCCTCATTTCATACATGAAAAAACTGAGTCCCGGGAAGGTTATACCACTTGCTGTGGTATAGCAATGGTGTGATGATAAAACCATCAGGAAAGAGAGAGTGGGAGAGAAGGGAGGCAGGGAGGAAGGAAGGGAGGGTTGGGAAGAGGAAAAAAGAAAAGTCCCAACTTGGACCATTTGCTAATATCTATGATGTAAAAAGTCCACCATGGCTGACTTAAGGCAACGTGAAATCACTGAACTTGAAGTTAGGAAGAGATGTGCATAACTGGCTTTCCCATGCCTGCCTCAGAACACTGCTGTTTGTAAGCTGTACACCCAGGACCCGGATTGGAACAGTTTGGCTTCTATGGGATGTGCCCATGCCTTACAATTCTATTTCTAGGAATGCAAAAAATCTACAAAATACATGTGACTCTAGTTACGTGGAGGAGAATGTTCATAATGGAGAAATAAATGAAAACACCTGAAAATATTATTCGTTATTTATTGAGAACCTAGAACCTATCCCAGGCACTAACCTGGTCCTGGGGATAAATGTGTAAGACTAACATGATCCATCAGAGCTTGCAGTGGAAGAGAGAAGTGAATACTTAACCCTGAGTCATAATTCATCTGATGAAAATATTATCTAAATGGAAAATGAATATATGAATGCAAATATGAATATATATTTGCATATATCTATATGTATTATCTACTGTACTTTTTTTGGAGGTACCAGGGATCGAACTCAGGACCTTCTGCTTGCAAGGCAGGCACTGGAACCACTGAGCTAAACCCCCAGCCACTATACGTATGTATCTGAAGAGAACAAATTTAGAAATGGCATAAATGACTTAATGTGACATTCTCTTCTTTTTTGAAACTATATATATATATATAT
>NW_022900938.1:19814232-19866321 GCF_012274545.1 Fukomys damarensis
ATATATATGTATACATGAGACAAATATTATTTCTGGAAAATTATGAATTTGAAGTTGTGGTTTAAAAGAAAATATGTGACAAAACAGTATATATAATATGAGTCTATAAAAAATTAGTTTGGTATAAGAAAACACCTACAAAGATATACATTGAACTGTGAGCAGTGATTGGTTGAGTCATACTTTTGTCCTCCTTTTTGGTCATTTTTACTTAATTATTTTTCTACCATGAACACATAGAGCTTCCGCAGTAAGAAAAATAAGTATCACAAGTTAATAACTAACAGAAATGAAAGAAAAAGCTACCCAGTGAGACCTGATAGTTTTGTCATATGAATAAGCTCAGAGCTACTTTTCTTCAGTAAGTGAAATGGAAGGAGTGAGTGGGTAGGGTGTCTGCCGCCCCTGAAGAAAAGCTGTGGGAATTCTGTGTGTGGAAGAATCAGGACCCTTGCATATCTCCCTTTCATCCGGGTGCTTGCCTTCAGGTAATTACACCCACTCCATGAACTGGCCCCATCCAAGGGAAAAAAGAAAAGACAGCTAGCTCCCCAATGACCTCCATACATAAAACAACCTCTCCCTCTGGAAATCACTGTCAGGTTCAAATGAATTCACTCATCTTACACATATTCCTCTGCTTTCGCTTACCATGCCAAAGGTCAACTTACTATTTAGATTCATACCAATATGACATGTCTAGACCATTGTGAGTCTCATAAAAATACAGTGCACAACCACACACCAGAGAAACAACCACCCAGCAAGGGGGAAAGACTTCAATAGCCTTAGAATTGCTCAACAAACCAACAAAAACCAGGAAATTCAAAGTTAAGTTTTACACTCCCTCCTTAACTCCACACTACTGTGCAAGAGAAATAAAAGGAACAATGGTGTGTGTTAGGGGTGCAATGTCAGCAGTAACAGCACTTTTAGGCTTTTATTGACTTGTGTCATAACCTTAACATTCTATAAACAGAGAGTTTGGCTTAACACCTGGGTCCTTTAAAAGAGAAACGTCTCCTGGAAGCCTGGACGAAGGAAACCCAAAGAGATTTCCCAGTCTCTTGGGTATATACAGTCAATCATTATAGAGAGAGGAAACAGATCAAATTGTTGTTAAGATTACAGCCTTTCTGTCCTCTTGAGAAAATAAATAATTGCAACAAAGAAATACTATCTACTTACGAGACCAGAATAGACTCCTGAGTAATCTGGTCGACCAGCTAATTATCAGATAGATTCTACTCCGCAGAGCTTTGCATTTAGGGAATAAAAATATTGCTCAGTGGTACTTAAAAGTGCTCAGAGTTTAATGTTTCCTTTCTGACCATTTGCCAAATACAGCAAACCTCTTTCTGAATGATCTATACTTCTTTCTGAATGATCTGAATAAATTGAAATTTCGGCCAACTCAACAACAACGGAAACATTTTTACGAGTTTAAAAATAAGCATAAGTTTATTACTAAACATAAAACCTGAATGTTTAATTTTTTAACTAGGTAGCAGAAGTTTTATAAAGGAAGTTAAATAAGTGAGTCCCCAAAAAGTTTGTTTTTGTGACTTAGATTGGGTGAGATTGTAAAGGAGGGGAGCCCCTGCAGAGACCCTGGGCACAAGAAGCTCCTTTTTATGCAGAAAATTCCAGAAAGGGTGTGGAAAAACTCTAGGACTTGGTCTTCCCTGGAGGAGAACCACTCCTGCTCATCGGTCACAGTGAAAGTTTGGGAATCTTTGGGGACCCTTAAGGTTTTCAAGTGCTATACTCAAAGTCAATCAAGGAATGATTCTGGAATCCGGGCTTTTCTCCCCTCAACAGAGAATAAAGTACAACAACAATAAAGTACAATGAAAACAGATTCCCTATCTTGGGAGTCTGCATGTTAATAAGCTTCACAGGTCAAAACTGCCCCATCACTGAGCAAATAACGTGCTATTGTAAGCAAATTTTGGCCATGACCCCGGGTCTCATGGATAAGGCAATGTATCAAATGATTTTGGGGTATCTTCCAAAAGGATCATATGTTTTTCCCTTTTGTAATGTATTAATACGGTGAATAACAATAGCTTTCATAGTGTGAAATCATCTTTGCATTGTTGGGTAAACATTGCTCCATTTACATGCATGCATATCCATATGTTCACATATACAACTGGAAAGGAGGCTAGGAAATATAGGTGCTTTATGTGCTCAGAAAGAAAAGGAGATGGGTTGGGTGAGGAGCACCCAGTCTCTCAACACCAGCCACGTCAGCGCCCACAGGGTTCCCCTAAAAGGAGCCTCTCAGACCCCTTGTTCTCCATTATGTCTCCAACTCATGATGCTTGAGAAGTAGAGGTAAACTGAAGTTAATGAATGCTCCCTAGTCAAATTTTCTTAATGCATAAGAGTAAGAGAATTGTTTGACTCACACCTTAATCACTAATCAAATGAAGCAAGGAGGTCTATGTTTTCCACTCTTCTATAAGCTGAGCAGGTACCTAGCACCACTTAGCTATCACTGTTACTTCCTTAACTGCAGAATGATCCACATTTACATGCATTTATATGTTGTCTCATAAGTGAAATGTGTAACTATTACAGAAATCAAATTTTGCATTTTATTTTTTAAGCTCATTTAGAATGCAGGAAAAATATTTAGCTGGAAAAGGGGAATAATCTATTTTGCAGGCATCTGTCTTGAAGTTGCTGAGATGAACTCAATGGGTAATGTATTCAGAGGCATGCTCCGTCTGCAAGGCAGTGTGATGAGCAGGATCTTGGTCTCCACTCTGTCCAGGAACCATTAGTGTCTTTGGTTTCTTCAGATCACAAAGGCTACGCTATAGAGGGAGAATTCTGTCAACGTGGGATGTAACGTGCCTTGCCTTTCATGCATCATTTGCAATTTGATTGATCAACTAGATCTTGTAGGGACTTGACAATGTCTAAGAGACTTTGTACAAGGTTAGACAGAAGCCATTGATTGTCACAGTCCCTAAATCCATTGATGGACAGCTCCAGCCAATTTATTTAGTTCAAGTCATATGACTGGCACATGACCCAGCATTCCAAATGAAGTATCTATATTTGAAGAAGATATTTCCATTTTCTTGAAGGTCAAAAGAAAGAAAAGAGAGCAGGAAAAATATGAATGATGGCTGACTACCGGAAGTGATCTTAAACCAAACACTTTAGGGCTCTTCTTTTTTCCCACTGGCTCCCTCTGAAACTAGTCTCTGGTCTTCTCAAGCTCCCAGAAAAGCACTGCAATGTCTTGAGTTCCACATGTAGCTCTCCCACAACAATCCTGCAAGAGCTAGGAATTTGTTTCCTTTTTCATTTGGGAATTGGGCCTTCAGTGGTCTGCCCAAGTAACCTGCTGTGAGGAGGCCAGGCCCCAAGCTCACAGAGTCCTGCCTTGCTGTCAAGCATCTGAACCAGGTATAAGGCCCCCAAAAAGAGGCCCCAAGGTTGACCTTTCTCTTACTGCAGTTACGTAGTGCACACAACCCATTTCCTGGATTCTTTTGTTTCTGAGGAGACAAGAGTAGAATCTTGTCTTTTCTACCCTTTAAAGAACCTGGAAATCTCACATTTCTTACATGGGAGCCGCTGGATGCACTCACCACTCTAGGCCCCCGCCACCTCCCACCTGAATTATTGCAGTACCCTCCTGCCTGGGCTCCCAACCCACTCCCTCCCTTCTTCCACTCAGACAGACAGATCCTTTTCAACCCAAGCCAGACTGTGTCACCACAGTGCTCAAAACTCTCCAGATTAGCCATCAAATCAAAACCAAATGAGATCGCTCTTCACACCCACTAGGATGGCTATAATCAAAGAGACAGACAATAACACATGTTGGTCAGCGTGCGGAGAAATTGGAACCCTTATACACTGCCAGAGGGAATATGAAATGGTGTGATTGCTTTGGAAAACACTCTGGCAGTCTCTCACGAGGATAAACTTTTTTCACTTGTATGTCTCACCCAGGAATTGAATTTCTGGGTCGTTCTGGGAGATTTTGACTCAGCAATTCTACTCCTAAGAAGTAAATAGAAAGGAAAACAGATTTCCACATGAAAATTTGGTCATGAACATTCATAGCAGAGTTGTTCATAAATACTAAAAAGTGGGAAAAATTCAAACATCTATTGAGTCATTAATAGATAAAAAGCAGCATGTAAATACAATGAGGTGCTGTTCAGTAATAAAAAGAAATGAAGTACAGTGCGGGCTACAACAGTGGTGAAGCTTAAAACACAATCAGTAAGAGAAGCCAGTTTCAAAAGATCACATACTTTATGATTTTCACTTACATGAATGTCCACATTAGGCAAACCCACAGAGACAGAATGCAAAATAATTTCTGCCTAGGACAAGGGCACATGAGACGAAGGGAGGGATGCCTCTGATGCTGGCTATGGAATTTCTTGTTGGATCAATGAACGTATTCCAAAATTGATTATGCCAATAGTTTCACAACTCCACAAATCTACTAAAAAGTCACTGAAATGTGTGTGTTAAGTGGATAACCTGTGTGGCACATGACTCTATCAATAAAGCTGTTCTTTAACTCCAAAACCAAATCCTCCCAGGCCAAGCATAGAACTTGGCATGTAGTAGGTGTTCAATAAATATTTGTTGAATGAATGAATGTTTTCAGTTGCAGATTAAGCTAATATCATAAGACAAAAAACAAGTTCAGACTTAGAAATTAAGTCTTGACTCTGTAATATTCCCTGTGGGGCCTTCGCTGAAATTTGGGAATGTGGTCAGACCCCTTGCGGTGGCCTCTTCCAGTGCCTGTCCTCCCTCTGTCTCATTCATGTCCTGAATTACCTGTGCTCCATGAGGACAGAAGTCACAGCTGCATCCCCACAGCCCCCATAGCCCAGTTCTTGGTACTCAGTGAACTCACATGAAGTTAGTGGCAGTGTGTGAAATCAATTCAGTATTTCCACCTACTTGATTCATTAAGCACTTACTGTATGCCAGGAAACATACAGGGTGTCACAGGGAATATCAAAAGATGAATAATCTTCTTAATTGTTTGACTTGTTACTACAAGTAGTTTTACTTTTGTTACACAAATAAATAATGGCTTTAAAAATTCTAAGCCTTTGTCTCTTTTGACTATTTGAGAGGGGAAAACAAATGGTAACCAATTCAGGAAGTCTGCCATGGATAGCTGATAACATAAATATGCATAAATTTGCTGGGGATTTAGCTCAGTGGTTCCGGTGCCTGCCTCGGAAGCACAAGGACCTGAGTTCGATCCCCGGAACCAAAAAAAACAAAACAAAACAAAACAAAAAAACAAACGCATAAATTTGAACATAAATACAGGTTTGAACATAAATATACTGGATGTAAGCCACACTGTGCTAAGTGGCAGAAGGGAGCACATTAAACACGAATGCACTTTCTGGTCTGCACATTGGCTCAGGCACCTACTAACCTGACAGCTGCCAGGCTACTCAGAGCCTGGGTTTCCTCATCTGTAACAGGGATCTTGACACTGCTGCCTACTTCAACGGTGTTGTGAAGATAAAACAAGACACCAGGTGCAAACTTCTGCAAATTATCAGTAGCAATTAGCAGTAGTACCAGGGGGAAGGTGTGGTCTCTTCAGAAACCTCGGAAGGACATAGCCCCTGGACCAGGGCATGGAGAGGGTGTGGTTGATTCATGGTCTCTGGAGTCAGACCACCTGGGACCGCTAGCTAACTTTGGGAATTTCAGTGAGTTGCCTCTGATGACACTCATTTTCTCTTGTTAAATGGAGACATTAAAAGGAGCTACATTATTGTTGTGGCAAGAATCCAATAAGAAACTGGTGTTTTATATATCTGAAGCTTCCATCACTGGTAGCCCGACCCAAGTCCTCATCCTTAAGAGGAAGCTGTGCCAAGCAACTTTCAAAATGGGCAGAAAAAAATATGCGAAGCAATGAAGGGCGGGGAGGAGAACTGGGCCTACACTGCAATGCCCTGTGCAAAACTTGCATCCCGCACTGTCTTCTGAAGGCGATCTGTGTTACTGAGGCCATGGCTGCTTTGAAAAGTTTGGAGACATCTGAAAGCTCTCCAGCAAGTTGACCATCCCTGAGCTGCTCTGCAGTGAGCTACTGGAGACTCCTCTGTGAAGCTGATCAATGTGAAGCAAGTTGTTGCCTCCCATCGGATGATGTCAAAGATGGGGATGGTGTTCCTGTCTGTTCAGATGCAAAAAGACACCAACGACTTGTGGCAGATTCCAGAAAGGAAGGAAATCAACAGGCTCTGCACATGAAGAACTGCATTTGGCCTCATATTAACTAGAGTTTCCCTCACCTCTGCTGATCCCCATTATGTATCTTTATATGAAGATTTCAGCATGGTGCTAAGACTCTGGTCTGCCTCAGAAAGACACAGGAAGTTATGAAAATGCAGATGGCTGGGCCTGACCCTAGAGTTTCTTTCCCAGCAGGTTGGGGGGGATCCCACCTGAATGGCACTGCTGGTCTGAGGGACACAGTCGGAGAACCAGTTAGCTATCCCAACAAAGAGCTGTTTGGAAAAACAAAATTTATTGAAGGCTGCCTTTCCCTTTAAAAGAACTGACAGTAGTCGAGCCTTTCGGATCAAGTTCAATGCACAAAACTCTGGAAGTTCCTAAGGGTGGACCCTCTGAGAAGCACTGAGTCAGGAGCTGATGGGTTGCAGCTGCTCTGATGAAATATCCTATAATCAGCGGCTGCTTGTCTTCACAGACCTCCCTTAGCACAAAGGGTTCCCAGCCCAGCTGCCTGCTCCCGGCGTCCTGGAGCACAGCCGCAGCTGGCCCCGCTTCCCGCTGCGCAGGGGACCCTGGGTGTGGTGGGGACCTGAGCAGCCGGCTGGAGGGCGACTTCCTCCCCGCTTCCTCCCACCCCTGCGTCAGCCCTGCGCCGCCCGGAACCGGCCTCCGCTGTCTGGAGGGCAACTGCTGGAGGCTTGGTTGCCATGGCAACTGATCCGCTAACCACCGAAGGGTGGAGGAGCCCTGGTGTGTGATTTGATGGGTGGGCTGCAGCGGTTCCAGTCCCCGGGTGACACCTATTTCACCGCTACGAACTCCTTTCGGCAGTAAGCACTTTCCCATCCCGGAATGCCATCTTACAAGGCAAATGGCCCTTGGAAACAGTGTGGCTTTCCTTGCCAAAGGGTGTCTGTACCAGCTTCGGAGGAAAGGCTGTCAGACCTCCCCAAGCAGGGACTCTGATAGCAGCAATTTGGCCTCCCGTCCAGTTCCACCAACGTCCTTGCTGAGAGTGGGGAGGGGCGTGGCGTGGCTACAACAAGCCCAGGCTGGGGACCGTAGTCCTCCCCAGCGATGGTGACACTTCTTAAATCTTATGACCACAAGCTGACGACCACGGATGGCCGCCGCACACCTTACCGGGCTGCCTGTCACAAAACAGAGAAAGGAAGAGAAAGAAAGGTCTTCTGAGGTTGAAATCTTACTGGACATCACAATTGGTTGATGTTTCAGAGCAAACACACTTTCATGAACTAGTACTTTATATTTTATTTTGCTGTCATCTATTTTAAGCTCTTGAGTCAGGTTACACATAAAAGAACTAGAGCCAGGATGTTTGGGAAATTAACAGATGATATTTAACAAACATTTTGACGGGTCATAAAGAAACATCTGCAGAACGTCTGGGGCTGCGCCTTGTGTGCTGGGGAAGGAGGCCCCTCTCCAGCAGCTGCATTAGGTTACAGGGCTGAGAAGAACTGAGCTTTGCAGCTCACGGTGGTGCCATTCAAGGAGATTCCAGCAGGGGGCACCCTTTTGCAGTAAACTCTGGTTTTTATAGATTTGCTCCGCACCAGCAAACCTCACAGATAATTGGCATTTTGATTTCTCTAACCCTTTGCTTCCTCTTTCAAAGCAGACACTCCCCTCTAAGAAGGTTTCCTCCCACCTCTTATGAAAATGGACGTTTTAATGGAAGGCGGCTCTTGTGGCAAAGATTAAAAGCAAATTCTGAAGAAGAGTCAATGAAATTAAATATAGATTGTGAAGAAGGTTGAAGACATGCCCACAAAATTTAAAGATGGTCTTTTTCTGATGTTCATGGCCAACTTAAACGGCACAGGGGTTCCTACACTGTCTCATAAAAGTGTGAGTCAATAGAGCACACGGCATCAGTGTAAAACTGGCCTCCCATTGTTTAACTTCTCAGGAGTGAGCTGTGACACTTGGCAGCTTGTGCCTGTATGGAAAGGCCTCGTGTTCTCTTGGCAGTGCAAAAATAATCACAACAAATAATCCACTCGTTAGCTGAAACAATTCACCCTGTCCTATATAATCTTGGATGCAAACAATCAGGAAAAGACAGCAGTGTTCTCTTAGAACCAGGATCCAGGATCACTGGGCATTGGTATCTAAACATTTTAAATAATCTATTTCTTTCCTCTTTTGAATTACAGAAGGTACCTACTCTACTCTCTGGTACATAGTGTATCCTCAGTGAAAATTAGGGGTGAGAGGGGAAAACTATTATATAGATGTGTATCAATGCCCATTCATTTAATGAAGCACTTGTGAACAGTGTGTTAAATAGAACAAGGATATTTCCAGCTCTGTCAGTCTCTGTGTGGCCTCACTCAACCAACTTAATCATGTCTAACTCTGTTTTGCCACCTGAGGATAAGACTAGTACAGTCTACCTCACAGAGCTGAGCTCAGGAGAAGTAAAATAAGGCAGACTAAAGCTTAGCACAGTGCCTGGCACAAGATAAAAAGTTGTGATTCTTCCCTTCAGACTCATTTAGATTCAGTTTCACGTAAGGGCTTCATCAGCCTGTAGAATCATCAGTCTATAGAAAGAAAATATTTACTCGTGTCCCCCACACAAGGGAAATCAAGAAGCAAGTTCAACTCTTTCTGGAGAGGCAGAAGCATTTGGTAATCGATATTGATTGAGGGTTTTGAAAGGAAAAAATATTAAGAGCACTATTAGAAGATCAGTTATGGACTGAAATCTGCAAGGTTTACAGAGCTTCAAGTTCAATACTCCTCCTCTGTAGCCAATACTTTTTAATGTGTGCAAGAGAAACTGGAAGGTCTGCCCTCGGTGAGCCAGCAGACAAAGAAATCAGGAAGGAGAAGCTCAGCCTGGCTGTGTTTGGAGCCACAAAAGGAAAAGCAGACCCGGTTCCCTTCTTTCCTCCTGCTCTTCTGTCCATGCCCCCTCCTGTCCCCTCTCCTTTTGCTCTCACTTGCTCAGCCTAAACCTTCTCCTGGAGCAGCTACTGAATGGTGAAAGAGCATAACTGCCTTTGCTGCCAGGGGCTGTGATGAGGGCCAGGTGGTCTCAGTGAATGACCAATGGCCAATGGTGGTCATGGCCCGAGGAGGACAGAGAGTGATTCCTCTCAGAACACCTCGCATGTGTGAAAGTCATAGGCTCCTTTGCTAAATGCTGATCTTTGCCACAAAGGAAGGAAAATAATATTCAATCCGGAGGGTTGCATTTTACACCATCGTGTGAAACATGACTGACTCTGTAGCATCGAGGGTAGTGTTTTCTGATGGTCAAATACATTGCTGGGAGGTCACACTTTCGTCTACCGTCTTCTGGGATTCTCATGAACTCCAGAGACAACTTTAAGGTAAGATTTTATGGGTGTAGTGATACAAGCCTATAATCCCAGCTACTTGGAAGGCTGAGGCAAGAAGATAATAAGTTCAGGACCAGTCTAGGCAACTTGGTGAGACCAAGTTTCAAAGTAAATATTTTTAAAAGGGTTGGGCATGCAGTTCAGTGGCAGATTGCTTGCCTAGCACATAAGAGGCCCTGGGTGCCATCCCCAGGAAAGGGAGATTTTAATATTTCTATTCTTTTTTCCATTTCTCATGGTTTCATTGTCATCCAAATAGGATGCTCAGTGATGAGATTCACATAATTCCAAAATAAGGAAGGAGAAGTAATAAAAGCAACCTTAGTAACTCTAAGAGTTGGGGGAGGGGCTCCAAAATGCTGAAGAATAACAGCATTTTCTGATGACCTACAAACAAGCCTGGCAACTTCACTCTGTGATGTGTGTTCTTGTACATCGCAGGAGCCCCCAAAGGACAGCTGGAAGCCTTTTATCAAAATGATAAGAAATACATCCCAGAGGTTCTACTATATAATCCATGTGTGGGTCTGCATGTTTTGGGCTACCAGTGTGTTCCAACACTGAGTTAGTCAAGGAGGGGAATGAAGCACAGTTCTTGCCTTGAGGAACCTCTGATGTGGAGGTGCGAAAGTCCAGGAGGCTGGCGTTCATAGTCAGAGTGCACTAACTGAGGCACATCAAAGATGGTGGGGGTCCTGGCGAAGTCAGGGAAAAGTGCTGGCTTAGCTGAGGCTGTCCCAGAAAAGGCTTTGTAAGCCATCTTATCCTTTGACCAGGCATGGTTTTAGGTATCAGAAACTGCGCCAGAGCTTGAAAGCACACAAGGAAATTGGAAACTGCAGTGAATGAAACTTATGCATGGGGAAACCAGGTATCTTAGTTACTTTCTTGCTGCTGGAATGCAATACTGGACACCCACAACTTAAAGGAGAGGTTTAGTTTGGGCTGATGGTTTGTGGAGGTTTCAGTCCATAGTCAGCTGGCTCCAAGGCAAGGCAGCATGGCAGAAGAGAAATAGCTCATGGCATGACAGTGAGAAGCAGAGAGAGACCAATGGAGGAAGGAGGGAAATAGACCCTTCCAGGCCACATCCCCCAGCAAACCACCTCCTCCAATCGGGCTTCACCTCCCAACCATACATTTAGCTGGAAACTCTTCAGTGGACTAATCCACTCTTCAGGGGACCAATCACTGATGATTGTGATGCCCCCATGACCCAATCACCTCCCAAAAGCCCCATCTATAAGGCTAAGGCTTTGGGGGACACCGAGATAGTAACCGTAACACCATGACAGATGATTCAAAAGGTGGGCAAGAGCCAAACTCTGAAAGTTCTTATAGGCCATGGTAAAAAAAATAAAATATAAAAATTATAATTTCATTCTCCAGGTGAAAAGAAACCATGAAGGTAGAAATTTCAGAGTGATAGCATCACATTGGAATCTTAGAATGCAGGAAACTCTCGTCAAGGACTGGCCTGGTGGTACAGACACCATTCATTATCCCAACCCCTGCCCAAAAATGAGCATTTGCTTTCCACTTGGAAAATCCTGGCCGTCCAAGCTTATAAGAGCCCATGGCTATAACCCTCACCCACCTGCCTGTGGTAACACAAGCAGAGCCATGAATTACTTGCAGCTTCTTTCAAAGGTACAAGAGGTGGAGTCTGTTTTCCTACCCCTTGAATCAGGAGTGGCCTTGTGGCTCATTTTGACCCACAGAATGTGGCAGAAGTGACATTGCAAGACTTCCCTCAGCCTCGAGAGGTCTTGCAGCTTCACTTCCACCCTCTTGGAACAGGAGTCTCACCACATCGGAAAGCCCAGACGTGCTCCCTCGAGGATAGGAGACCAGAGAGAGGACTCACACACCACACCTTCGAGCATTTCCTTCACAGATGAGCAACACCCAGCCTCCAGCCACTCTGCCCACTTACTGTGGCCCCAAAGTGACGCCGCGGGAGGAGAAGCAGAAGGACCATCAGATAGAACCCAGCACGAATTACAAACTCAGGAGCGAGGTCACTGTTTTACACCACTTTGTCTTAGCTGGTTGGTTACACGCGAGCTGACTGGCCCTCCTCTAAGGGCAGCTCCCCAAAACTGGCACTGAATCAATGGGCTGTCCAGAGCATCATTGGAATTCTTGCTGTCTGAAGGGTAAATATACTCCGCATGCCTGTGGAGAGGGATTCTGCTGGGGTTGTCTGAGTACTCTTCCCTCCAGAGTGCAAATTAGGAAGGCTGACTTTTTCTAACTTCTATCTAACTATAAATGCACTGCTTTGATTGATGGTATATCAATATTAATTAATAATTCATAGTATGGTCAGACTTTTTCACATGTAATCACAACTTTAAATCTGAGGAAATACTCCTGTAGAGCTGGAAAGCAGCTTTTTCCCCAAATTCTGACTTTGTGGGGGGAAAATGTGACCTTAATCTCCCAGCACAAAACTTAGGGAAAGTGTGTGAAAAAGTCAAAGTTGGCCACAGATGCCATTTTTCTCCACGGTGCAGGATGCCCCTCCTGCAGAAGGGGCTTTCATGTGCACAGACCCTACTGTGGGGACAGACAAGGAGAAGATAAAATGGCCTGGAGCTCAGGACCTCTCCCCCACGGGCTCAGGTTCCATCTGGTGGGCCGTGGGGGAGGGGCACCAAACCAGGCCCTTGAAACCAAGCTGATGTTATGAAATTCACGGCATCTAAATTCCTGAACACACATCAAAAGGGAAAGAGCCTTGTTGCCACACACTTGAACTCATTTTGAACCTGCAGGAATTCTCTGTAGCATAAAACCAGGCCTTATTTTTGTTCCATAAATCTACAGTTAAGTTTCTATCTCTCTCTGTCACCGCATCATGCCAAATGGCCAGATAGATTTTTATCAAACTGAGAGGATATGTTTGGGATGTGCTTACTTGAAAGAAAGAAACAGGCTGTGGGGCTTGCCAGCAAGCAAGTCACTTTGAGAGGCCCTGAGGGGAGTAAAAATGAGACAGGAGAGACATGCACAAGCACCCATGGGAGACCTGGTGGGGTTACAATGCGAGGGCCAGGGGAAAAGAAGAGCAGTCAAGTGTGAGCTGAGCCCACGGGGCTGTGGGCTGCGGGCGCAGCTGGAAGGGAGTACATCTCACCAAGGCCACTTGCCCCTCTCTCTTCCTGACCTGGAATGTGCTCACCCAGCCAGGGAGCCTTCCTGCCAACACCGAGAGCCAGGCAGGCAACGAGCACCTGTGGGCGGTCACGCTTGTTGGTATCAAAGATAGAATCCAAGCTGACTGAAACCCAACAGGGAACAGCTTACTCACTTTTTGCTAGGATATTTCCTCACAGTAAGGTGGGTCACCATGAAAACACCAGCTGCTCGGTAACAACTGGTCCATCAGATACCTGTCGCAGACCTCAGAAGCCACCAGAATGTATGCCTGATGTTCTCCTCAGGTGATCAGTATACAGCGGTCAGATGAATGAAGGAATGATTGGATGGATGGACGGACGTCTGAAGAGCTTCAAAAGATTAGATGGGGAAGAAGATCTGGGATGGAAGAGGCAGGTGGAAGGGATGGGGAAAGAGAAGTAAAAAGAAAGGAAAAAAATATATATGTATGAATTCTCCATGATGAATATCTTTATTATGTATCACAAATATATACTCACAAAAATGTTACAAGAGAAAAAAAGGAATTATCTGACAGCATTCTTCACGGAAAGCCCAACCTTGTTAGCTGCCTTTTCCACTGAATGACATCTTTATTTTCATTATTTAATAGAGTGTTGAACATTTCCAAGCTATATACAGAGGATTCAAAATATAAAACCATGACTATAAAAGGTAAGGATAATACTGCTTCTGTAACATTTTTCACAAGAACTGTTTACCTCCCGTTTAATATTGGCAATACCACTGTTCCTGCAATGAATTGACAAAACAGTTCAATACACCTCATTTAGAACCATTATGGGGCATTTCATCAAAGATCTGGTTATGAATGTCTCCAAAGAAAGGATCAATGAGGTTTTTATTATGGCTGGGAGAGATTTCTTTAAGAAAAAAAAAATCCCTATAAAATGAAGGTGACTAAAATAAAGTATGGCCAGGGCAAAGGACATGCTCCATTTTATTCCACTGAAGGTAAACATAATTTTTTATTTTTATAATAGTCTACTCCCACACATATCATCCATGTAATTGTTTATGTTTCAAAACCCACTTGATAGCAGTTTTACAAAGGGCAGAGGCGGGCTGTTCTCAGGGTGGGTACTCTGGGACTGTTTGAAAGAGAAAAGGGCCTTGTAATTGGCACATGTGGGACATTAGCAACAAAGCAGCCTCAGGGACAAGGCTAGACTTAGGTCTGGTGCCCACACTTCCTATAATTGGGTAGAGGTTCTCCTGCGCTGTGGACTCAATGAGAGTTCCATGGAGCATGGTACATTTAGTGCCTTATTTGTATATTCTCTTTGTACATGAAGTGTATTAATTTAGCCTTAACATGGTTCTGTTTAGTCCTAGATAGTTTTAGAATTTAATAAGCAAAACATTTCTAACTGGCTCTCATAGTTCTCCTTAGTTTGCATCAGACAAGACAATAATTTGAAGGAAGAAAAATGCAATTTTCAAAAGTGCAGGTTTCTACTATCTTCTCACTTTAGATCAGCCATATTAATAAACTCATCTAGGTTTTGTCATTTAGACAAACCTCAGAAGCATGTACACAAGCACTTGAGAAAAAACAAGCACTGTTTTCCTGTCGGTATGGGTCAAGATTCTTTGGGTACCACCCAGAAACAGACTGGATTTGACAAGAAGTGGGTTATAGGAAAGACCCTGGGCAGCTTCATGGAGAGGAGAGAAGACCAGGGATCTGGGCAGTACCACGGGCCTCCTCATCTTTGATTCCTCCAACCATCAACCAGGATAGGGAATCTGATTGGCCCAGCTTTGCTCTAGAAGATCTGCCTTGGACCAATCAGGTGTAGTAAGGACCTGGGAAGGAAACCACAAATCAGGTTGCTGAGAGTGTCATGAGCTGTGCAGCCACCTCCCTCCATCCCTCACTCTCTTATGTTTGTCTCTTGTGAACATCCCCCATTGACTTTGACTGTATCCTATCTGCCAGTGATAAGTACTTATATTTTTTCCAAATAGGCTTACCAATAGTAATGCCAGATATTTGTGCAACTTTAGTTTTAAAACACTAAACATATATCATTATTAATAACACACTCTTTTTTGGTGCTAAAGCTGAGCTACATCCTCAGCCCTCCTACCCTTTACTTTTTATTTTTGAGACAAGTTCTTGTTAAATCGGCCAGACGAGGTTCAAACTTGAGGTCTTCTTGCCTCATCCTTCCAGAGTGCTGGAATTACAAATGTGTGCCCCTGTTCCTGGCTATCGCTTACAGAATACTTATTTTCTGTTAATAAATTACTACTGATTTTCTGCTCACAATGACCTGGGCTTGTGCTAAGCATTTTGAATAAATTATCTCTAATCCTCACAACATACTTGCAGGTTCATATTATTATTGAGTGTGTCTGATCACATAGAGAATAAAGTAGAATAATACATTCAAAAGTTGAGTGCTATTTTAGATATGGACTGTTTTGACCCCCCAAGACCTGATGAAGTCACAATTATCCACAGCACACAGATGAGAATACCAAGGTTGGAAAGCAGTGTGGTCCAGAACCTACACACTATGAAATCCTCACCACTTAACTCCTGTCAGGTGCTCTTTACAACAACATTTGAGCGAATGTATTCATAAGAATAGTGCTAGTGTCTTGAATTACACAGACTCAGTTTTAATAGGTATATCAGGAGTAAATTTGGGTATAATCTGAATCACTGTAACGAAGACACCCACAAGCTAAGTGACTGACTCTCCTACCTGAGTGTTTGGGGTTTGGGGTATGACATTTCCCAGCAGCTGGAAGGAAGAAGATGGAAGTTAAAGACAAGTAGGCTTTAAGACCCCGATTGTCTACTGTCTCTTCAGCTTACATCCTGTTGGCCCAAACACCATCACAAGGCTACACCTAACTGCAAAGGAAGCTGGGAAATACACTCTCTGCTTGAACTGACACATCCCACCTGGAAGTCAGGCGGAAATGCGCCATTTCTGACCCAGGAATCTTCTTAATATGTTCTTTATGTGAGTGACCAGAATTTGAAAAAAATAAAATATTCACCTATTAATTGGGGCACGTTTGGGTTTTCTGGCACCTGACATTTATTCAGTCAGGGTGGAGTCAAGAGCAAACATCCATTTCATGAAAAATAGAGCACAAATATCTAACTTTGATAGTATCGCCAAAAAAATACATTCCTATAAATCCTGTAGGGCCTTGCAGTCGGACTCTGCACAAATGAGAAGCTAGAAATTTAAGCCTCCTTAGCTGCAGAGTGGAACATCTTATGCCAGTAACAGTTGTCTTTTCTCATTTCTTATTCCTGCAAAGTTTTGCCCCATAAATGCTATTGCTTTGTATCTGAGATAAATAGCTGGATGGCTCACAGAAGCAGTGTGATTTTTCTGGGCGCCCACTCAGTCTCACCACTTGGCAACTAAGAGACCGATAGTGAGACACACTGACCAGTTGGTCTCTGCCTGGCCATAAACAAACACAGCCAGAAAAATAGCTCATAGAAAGCAAATGGTAGTGTTTGCTTGATTGTTTCCTCTCCTTTTTTAACAGAGATGGAAGAGCTGACTCTTATTCCTGACCATTCTAACCAACATAGTGGCCTCAGCAGAATGGAACAGGTATCCATCCCTGTGGGACTCGTCTGAATCCATAAAATGCGGAGTGGACCTTGCTCTGTGTCCTCCCTGCAGGAGAGATCTGGGCAGAATCTTAGTGAAATACACTCTGCTCTGCTCTGCTCCACTTCATGGGCCCGAGACCAAAGAAAAACAATCTCTCATCACAATGGCCACTTTAACCATTTTCCCAGAACAAATAAGAAAATGTGTCAAGCACCATTTTGCTAAAAGTATACCTTGAATGGGAGAGAAAAGCTGATTGCAGTTATTTAGTCCCCTGGAATGAACTTCTCCGCTAGATACCTTCGGCATGCACAATTCTCAGCTCAGCTCAAAAGCTCATTCATCCCATGACCACTTACTTTTACCCGCTCTATATAGGCAGGACTGGGGATGAAGGATGGCAGGGAAGGACACAAACACACACACACACACACACACACACACACCCCAAGGCAAGAAGGCTATGCCAGAGTTAGGCATAAGGCCATGGAGACTCAGATAATCCGGGTGTGGCACAGATGGGAGGTGACCCAACAAGGGAGGTAACCCAACATTGAGATTAGTCACCACGAACTTCTCTCTCCCTGGAGTGGCCTCTCCTTTTTCAGAGTACTGGGTCTCTATCTCATATGACACACCAATCATGTGCCCCTGCTTGACACTCTGCAATGCCTTACTTGCTCCCACAATGACATAGAGGATTCTAGGAGGTGGAGGAACAAGTCTGAGTGTGACAAGGACACTAGTATTTATTAAGCACCTATTTAGGTCAGGCAATTTAGATACTGCTTCATTTTAATCATTTTTTAAAAACTCCATGAGGAAAGTAATATCCTGTTTTACAGATAAGAAAACTGAACCTTTAAAAAGTTAATGAGAGTGAAGATTTGAGATTGGTTATTGCCAACCGCCAATACACTTTCTAAATATCAGACTGACTCTTTTTTACCCTACAATACAGAGAACACTTGCTATGTGTTTGTCAGGGAATCTTTCTGCTGAAACTCCAGTCTCATTGGGCCTTTCTGCATGGGCCTTACTAAGCCTAGTGACAAGAAAACCTACCACAGCTGATTTCTCCCTACAAAGACATCTGCCAGTACAGGGCAAGGATAGAGAACACAGGCTTCTCTGGCAGAAGTCATTAAATAATGATTGCTTAGCAATAACTTTGATCTTAGCTCCACTGAAAAAATAATCATGGCAATTAAATACTCCAGAATAGTATGTCACCATGCTGTTGGTATGGTAAAACTATGCTCTGTGCTTTCAGTTCTTCAGAAACCCACATCAATGAGGAGGAGGAAGAGGAAGAGAAGGAGAAGGAGGAGGGGGAGGTGGGGGGGGGAAGGACAGGAGAAAGAAGAAAAACCAAGATCGTGATTATTAGAAGTGTTCTTCCCCACATAGTCTGATTTCCGAGTTGACCGGTAGACATACGATTTTATCTGGTTAATTGCACTTATACCAAAAGCAAATTTTCTTCTTACCAAATTCTATTTCCTATTGCTGGGGCCTGGGGACATATTATCTAGTAATATGGTTCAGATGTCCCCCAAAGTCTCACGTGGTCTTGATCTAGAGTGCGTGAAGCTGGAATTGATTCAGGGTGCAGTGCGAGGCTCAAGGGCACTAGGATTAAGGGTGTGAGTGCCACCCGCCCTAAGTAGTCTGAATAAAATAGAAGGGGCAGGGAGACGCTGTTAAGTCTTGCTTGTTGCCTTTGCTACCTTGTGAGTCCCATGTTGTTTCTCCTCTATGATGCCTGTTTGTCATCCTGCCTTGGAGCCAGCTAATTGTAGACTGAAACCTCTACGAACTGTAAGCCAAGTAAACCCCTTCCCTTCTAGCTTTGGATGTGGGCTATTTTGTTTCAGTAATGAGAGAAAAGTAACTAACACATCTAGTATTGCTTATTAGGTGTTTTTAAAAGAGAATCATGGATCTTGCATTCTAAACAAAAAGTAACTAGATATGTTTTTAGTTAGCATTAATCTTCCAGCCACTAAGTTCCATACAGTTATGATAGAAATGATGTATATTATTGAAGATAAAAGCAAAACCTTGGCCATGACCTACACAATATATACTGTTCTTGCCACTGATGCTCAACAAACACAGTGATCCTAACCTGAGGATTCCGTGTCTCCACGAAATCTCAGGAGCCATCTTCCTATGCTTTTTCTAGACTTTTTTCTTAACCCCAGAAAGATTAGAATTTGTATTAAATATTTTTTAAATATTGTGATTTTTATTGTGATTTATTATTTTTTATTGTAAAAATACTGTGATACTTTTATTGGAATACAGCTCATTCAATAAAATAAAAATCCTTGGCACATGCTAAGATTCAAGACCCTTCCAATGGTACAAGAGAAAACTAACACAGAGATCATTCTCAGAGGACAATACTATCTATGTGACCAAAATAGGAAGGCAATGGCTACCCTAGTAATGACCTGGGCAAAAGAAGAGATAGTTATTTCCTACTAGTTTATTTAAATGTCACTGGAAACTTTTAACCCCAACTCTAATACACCTTAATACTCTCCCAGATGTAGCAAAGAGCAGAACCATCCCAGTTTTGTTTTCTTCAGGCCTAAACATTTTAGTCTCCTGCTTTATTGAACCTCAGAATCATAGAATTCATGAACCTCAGCAAGCACAATTTGTACTTGAAGAAACTGAGGCAGAGAGCAGCAAAGTAACAACCCAAGCCTATGATCCTTTGGAAAAGCTAAGACAAGAAGCCAGCCCTTTGGACCAGGCTTTCTCAGTCTCAGCACTACCAACACTTTTGACCTGAGAGTTCTTTGTTTTAAGAAGTTGTGTCTCATTGTCTATTGCACAGTAAATACCCATGTCATTCTGAGCCTGTTATTATAAGTGAATTGATTTTGAACTCTGAATATCTCTATTCTACTTCTCTTTCCGTATTCTACCCCTGAGTCTGCATGATCTACATCAGAGTCCCGTCACAGTCCCATTAGTAAGCCCTTCCTCTCCTCTAGTAGCTTTGCTTCCATGATTAATGAGAGGAAGCTAACATTGTTGTTCTCTTCCCTTGTGCCAAGCACTGTGCCTTGGTTCTCACAGACTGCTTATTTAACATTTCAGCCTGGAAATGGGCATCGTAATTTCCATTTACAATTGAGAAAATGGTGCTCAAGGAAATTCAGAATACTGTCCGAGAGCCCTCGGTGAGCAAATGAGTAAGTAAGTTAATAGGCCCAGCTACAATTTAAACCTCAGTCTGCCCAGTGCTGAAACCTATTGCTCTTTTTGGAGAACTTCATGCCAAGCTTTGCCAGGAAGTCTCAGGACTCCAGAGTACCAAGAGTCTACCCGAATTTTAGCTGCTCATGAAACTAAACCAGAAGACAACCGCATAGCTAGGGTCCAAGTGGAAACCTCAGAACAGAAACACATATGAGATAAAATTCAGGCTTTGGTTTAGGCCGGGTAAGTCAGACAAGGGTGAATTTGTTGGGGATGTAGAGGAGAGTAGGTCTCAAGGGGCTGTCCTGATTCAAACTTTGGGGTCTTATTTCTCCATAAAGTCTTTCCAAAATATAAGTTCCTTCTGGAAGCCTTTGGCAATGTTAGAACGTCAAATACACTGAAACATGACTACTAATTAATTTCCATGGGAAAATATCTGGAAAAACTACACACATTGCAAAGCAACAGGATTCTCAGAATAATCCCAGAAAAAGAGTTACTTTTTAGTTAGAACTTTCCAGTTCTTAAATATTTATTTTGCCCTTGATGCTTATTATCTTTTTATTATTTATTTATGAATGAACTGATTCCAAGCCCTAACCTATCTCTTCTACTTCTGATTATAGTATTTATTGAAAATTTAGGAATAGTAAAAAACAGAAATCAATTGTTTAGGTTGGAAATGCTAATTTCTAACATCCTTTTGTTATTTTTAAATTTTGGTATTTTATTTCAACCAAAATAGAGTGCAGTATACCCAGAGATATCTGCTATAGAAAAGGTGGTATTACTTCATCTATAATAATGCCACCATTGACAAAACACCCTAGGTGTCTGTTATGGATTGAATCACATCCCCTAAAATGATTATGTTAAAGTCCTAAAGTCCTCACCCCTCAGCATCTTAGAATGTAATCTCCTTCAAAACAGGGTCTTTTCAGATATCATCAGGATGAGGTCTTTATGATGGGTCTCCATCCAGAGTGACTATATAAAGGAGAAACTTGAACATAATCCAGAAACCCCGAGGGAAAATTATGTGAAGAGATGCTGGAGAAAGCCATATGAAGACTGCGGGTCAGAGAGAGATGTCTTCAGAACCCAGTAATACCAAAGATTGCCCACAAACCACCAAAACCTAAGAAGAAGCAAGGCGAGATTTCCCTACAGCGTTTAAAGGGAAGATGGCTCTATCAGGGACTTCACTTTGGACTTTTGGCCTCTGAGGCTAAACGAAAATACATTTTTATATTTTTAAGGCACCTGTTTATGGTACTTTTACCAAAGCCTTAGCATCCCTACTTTAGCCTTTTTACTTCCAAGCTATATTAAGAAAGCTATTGACTGCCTCGCAAGCACAAGGACCCAAGTTCAATCCCCAGTAACCAGCCCCTGCCCAAAAGAAAGCTACGGAGCCAGGTGTCGTGGCGCACACCTCTACCCCCAACACTTAGGAGGATGAGGCAGGAGGATCGCTGTGAGTTTGAGACCAGCCTGGTCTATATAGCGAATTCCAGGTCAGTCTCAACTACATAGTGGGACCCTGTCTCAAAATAAATAAATAAATAAAAGCTATTGTCCAAGGGGAAAGACACAAAGAAGTTGTACAGGGAAGGAACATATGGATCAACTTTGAATCTCAGAACCAAGTTTCTTTTTCTTCAGTGAGACATGGTGTTGAAAGCCAGACTCGGTTGAGGGAGAGAGAAGTGTCTAAATAACAAAGTGCCCTCGTTAAAATATCAAAGACGCGGCCTTGCTGACCAGCTCATAGTTTCAGTTGAGGAAGACTCCTACTGAACAGGAAGAGGGGATGCTCGTTGGCTAGGGGGGAGGGAGGCTGAAGGGAAGGCAGCTATGCTTCACCTACTCTTTGAACTCTGGAAGGAGGTTTGTCACCCCAAACCAGAGGCCGCTGCATCAAAGTGAGGACGTGGGCCACCTGGATCCCAGAGGCTGCAACAGGGCCCAGAAGTTCTTGCATGCCTCCTACCCTCAGGGCCGATGTAGATGACAGCTAGGCCCAGGGCCGGACTCAGAGGTCAGAGATGAAATGGAAGGATGAGGCCAGGTCAGATGAGGTGTGCGGCCCTGACTTGGAGAGTCTGCAGCAGCAGTGTCAAGCCCCTAGAGACGAGCTGAGCAGGCTGCAGGTGATCTCAGCAGAGGGCTGGAGGTGGGGGTGGGGCAGCCACACCCACTGTGGGGCTGAGTGTCCCAACCCAAGGTTACTTCCCCAGGAAGCCAAAGACCAACAATTTCATAACAGGAACTAATATGGATCCCAAGGAAATCTCTAAATAGACCTCCATCTCTTCAGCTCAACTCTCACATATCCGGTTCCTCCTAAGACAGGAGCAGGGCCAAGGCAGGCATGAGTCAGAGCCCTTGTTATCCAAAGCATCTGAGCAGCCACAAAGACCTTAACTGATGGCATCGGCCTGAGTTTGCCAGTTAGCAAAAACCTAGGGTTAAGCTATTTTTCCCCCCATGTTTCCAAGATACAGATGGGGATTCATGAGGAAGATCACATTTGTTTTATATAAACAAAAACCTCTATTTTCGCATATGCATATATTATGAGAAAATGTGTGACGCTACAACATGAGGATGTAGACTGACTAAAAGGAAACACCCCTAATGAAAATAAGTTATTTTTGTTTTTTACATCATTTTTAAAAAGAACATCTGTCCTAGTCCCAGTCACTAAAGAAGAAAATTCTATAGCAGATTTACAATGAGACTGTCCACATTCTAGGCAAGTAAACATCTTTCTAGCCAAAGCCTGGTTCCCATATAAAAACTTTAATAAAGTTAAAGAGACTAAAACAAAACTGTTTTCACTCCTCAATTCATCCAGTTTTCTGGAATGACTGAGAGAAAAATCAACAGAAAAGTACAAAAGGTTCAGAAAAATCTTCCCCACATTCCTCCACGGATAGGCTGCAGCTATCATTTGGGGACATTGGCCTTTCTTGGCTGACCAGAGCTGCTGTGCTCCAAAGATCCCAAAGAGCCTCCCCTCATACCCACCCCACATCTGTGACCGTTTTTCCCTTCACACTTCTCAGAGCTCATGTGATGTCTCCCAAAAGTAATTCGAAATTTAATGTGAAGGAACTGCCTGCATGGTTTGATTTTCTTCTCTTTTATTGCGAAGCAAGGCCAGCTGCCCCTTCCAGTTGTCTGAGGATGCAGTCAGGCTCACAACAGAGCATGCCCGGGGCATGTGGTTTGAAGGGTGAGATGACGGGGAGGTCTTCCTCCTCAGGAACATCTGCTCCCTCTGTAGGGCAGGTACCAGGAGTCCTGGCAACAGGAACTCAAGGTGACTCTACTTTCAAGAGGTCGCGTTACCTGGTTGGCAGAAATAATATGTTCACTCTTTGTCAGTCACCATTCACCCAGTAGCGACCAACCAGCTGCATGCAAGGCCTAGGAAGACAGGAACCACACATGGTAAGGCCTGGGAGGTAGCAGAAGCACTCAGCAGATAGGGAACGGTACAAAAAGCAATCTGGGTATGATCCCCCGACACTAAACAAGTAATTATAAGAACAACAGTTAGCCTTTAAATGGCCGCTCTGTGCTGGGCACTTTAACACTGTACCGCATTTAATTCTCATAGCAATCCTTTGAGATATTATAGTAACCAGTGCACAGATGATCAAAATGAGATTCGGAGAATACAAGTAATTTACCCGAAGTTATGCAAATTATTGAGCTGTGAGTTGGAACTCAAGCCTATAAGCCTTCTGACTCTGAAACCCACAGTCTCTCTCATGTTCTCTATGCATGTACCTGTGTGTGTGTGTGTGTGTGTGTGTGTGTTTACCAACAATGTCAGGTACTAGATAATATTGGCAGAGGGTAACTTGAAATATTTCTAAAAGCACTAAAAATAGTTTCAGCATTTTTTTTAAGTCATTTTAAGAAGAAAATCAAAATATGCACAAAGATTTCCTCTATAAGACTATTCACTAAAGGATTTAGATAGAAGGTAAAGTAATCTAACACTCAACCCTGGAGGATTAGTTAAAAAATAGATGTTATTTCTATGCATTAAAACACTGTGTAACCATTAAAAGGTTATAGAAAGAAACAGAATGACATGAAAGAACAGCTCATAATATGCTGCTAAAATTTATCAGTTTGTTTTAAGCATGTGTTATATAACTTCTGTTTTATAACAAATTATTTAATCACTCCATTTGGTTTTTCTCAAAAAATGGATAGGTCAGGTATTCAAGAAGGACTCAACTAGGCAGTTCTTCTAACAAGGTCTTTCTGGTGATTTCAATAAGACGGAGGGGGGTGCAATTACTATGTACAAGAGCCTGTGTTCAATCTCCAGCATCACACAAGAAAATAATAAAATAAGACAAAAACTGGGCTATTGTCATCTGCTGGCCCTTCTGGGCTGGAGACCCAAGATGGCTGCCAGCCAGAAGTTGAGCGTGGGCTGTTGACTGCATTGCCTACGTGTACCCTCCCTTGTAGGATGAGGGCCTCAGGCACTTCATTTTGCATGGTGACTTGGGGTTCCAGTGTGAGAATAAGGGAGAACGAGGCAGAAACTGAGCCCCATTTTCTGACGAGCCTTTGAAGTCCCATAGAATCACTTGGACATTCTATTAATAAGCACATCACAGATCTGACCAGGCGCAAGAAGACATAGAAAGCAATGTCAAAACTAGTGTCTTTGAAGCTGTCTCTGCATGTTACTAAAGAATTTACCTAATATAGCTATATCTTTATTATGTAGACATGTGGCCAGGGGAAAAATATTATAAAGACATGAATAAAATATTGAGCAATTTTCTCTGCAATTTGGATGAGTTTTCTTTTCATCTTTTTTTATCTTTTTTTTTTTTTTACTAAATGTACAATAATTTTGTGATAAGAAACAAATGAAATAAAAATATTTAATTTCTAAAGTTTGGAAAGAACTTTTATGTAATATTTTATCTCCCTATTTTATACTAGTTAGGCAATTTCTATCACATATTCATCATCCAAAATCACCACAAAGCAATCTGCCTCACCCTCAGGTACAAATTACACATGAATTTATTCTTGTTTTCTATTATATTCATGTCAATAAATCTCCTCAATATCTTAGACCACCAGTTACCCGCCATCACTAGCAATCTCTAATGAGCCGGGAACAGAGTCAGTGTGGGAACAACCACATTTAGGGCCTTCTTAGACAACATGCTTAAGAAAGCCCACAGGCCCACAAGCCTGCAGTTACACTCTCCTGAATATAGAAAGTTCATGGCAGCTGGTGGTATTTTCTTCTCTCATAGAAAGTAAAAAGAGACCCCAAGTTGATAAGTAATTTCAGATTTTGAGAATTTTATGCTTGGAAAAAGAAAAGAAAACCAACTCAGTTTGCTAAGTGCACCAAAGTGGACTCTCTCTTTCAACCAAATGAGTAGACCACAACTTAGATGATCTATTCACTTGGGCTGATTTCCATGCCAATAACAAGGGCTACAGACAGAAGGAACAGATGTCTTTGACTTAGTAGGTGGGGGTATAAGCTAAACCAAAATATTCACAAAAGTCTCAGGGGCTAGGCCACATTAATGACCCTCTTTTTCTTTCCTCCTCCCCTGAAAACACTATTAAAAACTAAGGTCACCAGCTGTTGCATGCCATCAGGAACTAAAGAATTTATGGCAAGAGTCCTATTTAATTACAGCTCATGAAATTGATCCTATGGTTTTGCAGACCTTATATATAAATATTATTTATATCCCTAACTTTCAGGGAAGCAAGGTCTATTTCACAGCCTTGCCAGAGGTCAGGGATCTGCCCCCAACGTTAAACATAAAAGGTGTTGTATAACATAGCTAAACAGATTACAGGCTGGTTTGCAGACATGGTTTTCTTCTCCACAAAACTAGAACTCTCCTTCTCTGACAATGGAGAAAGAACTCCATTGAATCCACATTGCCCTAAGGACAAGCATACCTGGCTGAAGAGTGTGTACTTAATTCAGAGTGCCATGGGGAGCCTTTAAGGACTTACCAAGCAAGGAATGACAGGATCTAAACTGTATCTTAGGGGGATTAAAGCTGCAATAGTAAAATGAAAAACAAAACTACATGAATTGAAAATCTGATTCTTTGAAAAATCAAAACACAGGAAAATAGATAAATCCCTCCCAAGCTTGATTAAGGCGAAGAAAAGAGATAACAGTAAAATTAGTAATGAAGTAAGGGTACAATGACAAGTTCTAGAGATACTAAAAGGTCTATAATAGAATATTACATACAACTTACATGACACATTTGAAACTCAAAAGAAACAGATGTTTCCTAGAAAAACAAAATTTTTCAGATTTGATCAAAGAAGAAATAGAAAGTATGGATAGACCATGAACACCGAGGGATCATGGGAGATTACCTGTTGGTTGAATCCGAGATTTATTGGGTTGGTGATTACTTATAAAGGATAGGAAAGAGGCAAGAGGAAGGTCACACTTAGAGATCTAGTTTAATTGATTAAAAAGACTGATTTTATGCTCAGGGTAATCAGGAAAGCTGATGAATTTAGGGAAAAGATAATGCATCAGTTTGGAGGAACTTCTAGGGTATATCCACAAAGAGATACCAGTGTCACAGCATAGCGGCCACCTACCGTGTACACCCAGGGATTGATCAGGATGGTACACTCATATGCCAGAAGAAAATAAGTTATATTTACATTTATTTCCCCCTAATTTTCAGAGTACATATTATTTTATAATGTATAAAAGCAGTAGTATTGTACTAATATATTTTATGTCTCAATAATCTAAATACATGTGTAGAGAGGTGAATGCTCAAAAAATTTAGAAACATGAATAAGTGCTCAAAAGTAAGTCCATACTTTAGCAGTACATCCATGCAGTAGAACACTGTTCTTCAATGAAAAGGCAGGTGTTCTAACACACACAGCATGAGTAAATCTCACAGTCACCATGCTGAATGAAGAAGTACACCACCAAAGAGCACATCTCATATGATTCCATTTATGGGAATGTAAGCTAGTCTACAGTGAGACAAAGTAGATCCATGGTAACCTGGGACAAGGAACAGATAGAAGAATATGTTGCAATTGAGTTATAATTATTTAACAGAATCATAATTATTTCAACACAACACAAATGTTGACATCAAATTACTATAGAAATATATGGGGGGAGGACAGAGGAAGGACATGCATATTATGGGAGGAAGATGATAATCCAAGCTTCATCTTCTAAATGAAAAGTTAATGTGACAGATAATATGTGATGATGGAAAATAAAAGTAGTGTTTGTGTAAATATGAGAAGATAAATTCCAAGGCTGGATGTGGTGGCACATGCCTGTAATCCCCACACTCAGGAGGCTGAGGCAGGAGAATTGGTACAAGTTCAAGGCCAGCCTGAACTATACCGTGAGATTCTATCTCAAAAAAACAACAAAAGTAAAAGGAGGAGGAGGAGGAGGACTACAAGAAGGAAGCATTATGCTTCTTTTAAAAGAGAGCTGAGACTCAAGAGGAAAAGAAATACAAAAACCATTTGCCATAAAAATGGGACTCAGAGAAACCAATTCTGCTAAGGATCTTAGAAAAGACTTCACAGAAAAAATAGGGCAGAAAATGCGGAACTCTCTGGTTGTCCATCCTTCTTTTCATAGTAGAATATACTCCCACATTCCATCCCCGTACAAATTTTAGCTAAGTACATGGTCACTAGAGGGTCTACTTCCCAGCTCTCCGTCCTACTAATGAGGACCATAGTACTAAATCCAAATGGGGAAATGGGGTGGAAGGCTCTCCTCTTTTGCTTCCTGCAGCTTTTTCCATGGTCTCAGATGCTGGTGTTTGTACATCTGGACAAAAGCAAACCCTTTGGTGTTGGTAAAGCAACAAAATAGAAAGCACATTGTCCTGGATGACAATAATGGAACAGAGCAGCCTCCCCCAAACCTGTCTACTACTCACACTTAGATGAAATAGAAATAAACCATCCCCTTTGTTTCAATCACTATTAAATTATTCTGTTAAAGTAGCCAAACCAATACCCTAAGTAATTGAGATATCCAGTGGTAGGGGTCCATGGACAGGTGCAAGTAGAAGAAAGAGGCTTGGGGCCCAGGAACAGACACCATGGAGGCTGCTGAAGAGACGTCAGAAAAGGTTGAATGAGAACTTGGAACTTGGTGGCAAAACCATGCTGTGCAATTTTCACTTTATCTTGTAAGAAGTGAGGCAATAGCAGAGCCTTCTTCATATCAACAGTGCCAACTCTGTCATTAAAATGCCCACATGATTATCTGAAAATAATTTGTAATCAAATTTGTACATTTTAAATACTACATACAAATAGACTAGAAACAAACTACACGCAACAGATAGCAGACAATATCTGTCATTGTGACAAATGTCCTAGTTGGAACTACTACCTTTTCTATCTCTAAACTGGCCTTTCCCCATTCAAAATTATCATTTTAGGGTCTTGGGAAATAATTTCTTACTTAGTAAAGCACATTGAATAGGAATTTCTAATGATAGTTATCTTCCCAATATTTAAAAACCTGTTATGAAAATACTCATGCCTTATTAAGCAGCATTTCTAAATATCCCATGATGCTGAATAGAAAGATTAACTAAGACTAATAAACCAATTGGACAGAAATAAATATTTAATATGTAATAACTGCTAGTAGAAAGAATAGCCAGAAATAAGTGTAAAAAAAAACACTGGGTCCACTTTCCATATGATAATACAGCTCATTCTAGCTGAGTTAAGATGTTAAGTTTAGAAGCAAAAGTAAAGACTGTAATTATCATCCCAATAGTGGAATAAAGAAATCTTTATGGCAATTGAAAAACACCAATGATAAGATAAAGGAGATCTAAAGGAAATGATTTAAAATACATCCTAATATAAGACAAAAGAAGAAATGGAATAAGTAATTTGCACTGTACATGAATAAAGTACTTAATATATTTTTTAAACTGGATGTAAATTCATAAGGCTTTCTACTTTTTAACTAGGTAAATTTATGAAAAGATAGAATACAGATGAGAAGAAATAAATAAAAGTCAAGGCTTAGAATTATATTCAGATTTTCCAATATTAAAAATGCAAATTGAAATAACTGTGACCTAGTTCATGCTATCATATTAGCAGAAGTGTTTTAAATTGTGTGTGCTTTCACACCAGTAGCATTGTATATTAGTACCTTTTTTAAAGGGGGCTACTTAGACTACAATAAAAGCTCTATAATTGATCTATCTTTTTACATACTAACTCAAGTTGATTACCATATGTCCAGGAAAATATTAAAAGAAATATAATTACTTATATAAAGGTGTTTCAGTAATTCCACTGTATGAGCTCTTTTATCAAGCCACAAATGCTTTGTTAGATAAAATAACAATTGCTAATTGCAATTTAAAATACTAGATGCAACTTAGCTTTTTCCCAGTATCATTTTATGCTTAGCAGTCAAATATAAGGAAACCCATATAATCAGTCCTATATAAATTTTTAAATATAAGTATGACAAGTTCCAACAAAAGCAAAAATTCTGTTTATCTTACAAAATGTTTACCACTATATACTCTAGAACTGTAAAAACAAAATGAAGCAATCGGAAGGGCATAAATGCAAACAGAACTGAAAGTGAAACAAAATGTACTGTAAGCCAGCAGAGCCAGACTTCCAGTCTGAAAAGAGAGGCATGTTCTTATAAATGACAAGGATCAAGGATTCCTGATATAACAACAGTCTATGAGGGATTTTTTTTTTAAAGAACTAAATTTCACAAGAAATAGTTCATTTAAAAGAAAGCAAATTTTAGTCCCAAAAGTGCACTACATTCTGAGTTTGCCTTTTGGGTATTAATGAAGGAACACCATTGCAAAGTCAGCAGTGATTACCTTTCAAATGTATGACTCATTAATGAAAAAACACAAAAAAACATGAATGGCCTAAACAATACAACTGAAAAATTGTACAACATAGTATGTGGCACTTTAGTGTAACTGAAAATATGAATTTAAAGTATATAGTTTTTCTATAGCTGGAAGATATTCTGTGGTGGAGAAACCAAGAAATTGAAAAAAAAATCTGCTTTATAGCTTCTGGATGACTGGTTTCTTATTTCAAAGTAGCTATTCAATTCAGAATGTAACAGCACAACAGAACACACTTTGCCACACTGGAATGATCTGATATCATAAAAATTAAACTGAAAAGTACCCTCAAATGATCTTTTTATTTTATAAAAAGATGTAAAAATAAGTATTTTAGTGTCTGATATTTTCTGGTTTTAAGATCTAGTATTATTTATTATGAGACTATCCCATCATGAATAAACTTATTTTCAACATTATCCAGCTACAAGTAGTATATGTATAATATGAAATTACAACAACTGGGAAATAGATATGTAAATTTTGGTATATAGCTATTGCTGTAGTATATAGCCATTAAATACCACTGATATATGCAAAATTGTATGTAAAAAATGTTTAAATGAGGCTCAAAATGCTAAGTAAAACATAAAATATTGTGTTTATGGGCTATATAAAAATGTAGATCTCTTCACTGAAAAGAATCAGAAGACATATATGTAATGAACTAGAGTTTAACATTAAGGACGGCTTAATGTTTTTTTTAATGTTGTAGTAAACAATAATAAAAATTAAAAGATTAATTGGTAAAGTAAAAGAATATATTCCTTCCACCTTGTAATCACCTCTAACCCCAGAGTAATAATTATGATAAAAGTTATTTATTGATTACCTACTGTATGCCATAAATTCTGCCAAACTCCTTAAATAGTGTCTGGGTTGATTCTCATAGATACGCTGAAAGTTGAATGCTGTCTCCTTCATTTTACAGATTCAAATTGAGGTCCAAAGAGATTAATTTACTAAGTATCATGCAATTAGTGTAGACAAGAGCTCAAATTGGAATCTAATTCTACCTCCAAATTCTCTTATAATCTTTTTCATTTGGATCAAAGTAACCCATGCTCACTGAGGAGGATATGGAAAGGTACAGTTATTACTGAAAAAAAAATCTAAATTCTACCATCCAGAAGCAATCATTCATTCTTGTCCCAAATATTCTTCTAATATTTTTCTGGCCTATTTTCCTTCTCATAGTTAGACATGTAGTCCATATCTAACTTAATATCCTACAGTTTTGTTGAATATTACATCATACTCATAAGTTTTAATGGCAGCAAATATATAATTATAAGGATATTCTATCCTTCACAAAGTCACAAATTGGAATAAAAATATATGGGGATTTTTAAGACTCTGGTTACCTGTTACCAAATTTATTTCAAGGAAGATTGTACTAGTTCAAACCAGCAGTGATTGAGAGTAGTTACCTTACAATATCTTACCATGACTATTATTATTTTTTGATCCTTGCTAATGGATAGATGAAAATTAGGCATACCATTCTTGTTTGAACTCACAGGTGGAAGAAATTCCTTTGCATATTTTTTTAAAATTTCAATATTCTTCTTGCCATTCATGATTCTAGTTTTTAATATGTCATAAAGCAATTACAAGCCTTTCAGCTTTCTCTTACAATGTGCTGCCTCCACAAATAAACTGAATCTGCCATCTTCATTTTTGTTTATTCACCCACTCATCCATGCAATCCTTAAATAACTTTTACAGAAAGCATTCTAACAAAAGATCTCAAGTCTGGGACTGGGGATTTAGCTCAATGGAAGAACGTTTGTCTAGCAAGTGTGAGGCCCTGGGTTCTGTTCTCAGCACCAAAAAAATTAAAAAAAAAAGAAAAAGATAAAAAGTCTAAAGTTCACAAATCATCATATCCTTTAACCCTGTAGACTCTCTCTGAGTACAGTGCCCTCTGAGGACCAGTTTCATTTCATTTAATTTCTAAATAAACTTTGTAAAATACACCCAAGGAAAAAGCCATTACCTTTTGCTTTTCTTTGTTTCTTTCATTTCATTTCAGAAGAGTAAAATATATTACCAAGAACAGCTATGTTTGAAACACCGGTAAGGAAACAGGTGGTACAACCTGTAGCTAGGTAATTACAAGCTCTGTAAGTGGCTATTGGGTTGTACTGATATCCAGTTGTTTTGTTTGTTTGTTTTTTGTTTTAGATTTTTTTTGGAAGAGCTCCAAGACTTGGCAAGATTCAAATTCAAAATCTTTCCAACAGATGAAGTAGATAGACATAGAAAAACAGACAGACAGACAGATAACAATGAGCACTTTCCAATTTAATCTGACATGGAGCAGGTGCTCTGTTGAGCACCTGTTGTGTCAGTCACTTGCCACATATCCCAAGGTCACTCTAACTGTAAATCCACTACCTGCCTCAGGTCTATCAATGGGTATTTGATAGGAAAGAACAAATTCTCTGCAATCCAGTCTTTTTTTCCCCACAACACTGAAAAACTTTTCTCTACACGCTTGTGTGTGTGTATGTGTGTGTGTGTGTGCATGTTGTATATGTGCATTTAGTGGTATGACTGGTGGGTTGGTGAGCACCCTGAAAGCTTTAAATTGCTACAAACTGTGGGGATCATGAGTATTGGTTGTAAGTACCGTTAACTCTAGTAACTCCATATGTGTTAAGCTTCTCCAGTTGAGCAGGTAGAGTGTTTCCTTTGTGGAAAAGTGTTTCCTTTGTGAAAGTTACAGTTTCTTGTCTCTGACCTTTAGATGTGTGGTTGTCCGGGTTACTACTACTCACGGTGGGTTGTTTTGGTGAACCTGTTTGCTCTTTTCCTGTGTGACCTTTCAGTTACTATGGTAAACCCATCCCATAATAGTTTGTGGTTTTTTGCCTTAAAAGGCCGGTGCTTGCCGGCAATAAACGCCGCCTTGATCAGACTCTTGTCTTGGCGTCCTTCCTTTCTCTCTGCCCCATCTCCACCCCGCTGCTCTTTCAGGTTTGAGACACTGCTGGACAGTGCTCTGCGTCGCCGGCTCTCGACAACAAACCAATAGTCTTTCAAGTGCTTATACACCAAGCATGCATTTGTTCACCTATCAAATATATTGGTCCTGGTATAGTACATTTTAAAGATAAAGTAAGGAATATAGTGAATATAATCCCTTTCCATTATAAGTTTCTTTCATGACATTTACGTTCTAAAGAAGGAAGACAGACAACCTAACCAAAATATGTCAGTTGTGGCAAAAAGTGCTATGAGAAAAATTCATAGAGCGACATGGTAGAGTAACTGTGAGCTGTCCACTCAGGAAGCCTCTTGGAGAAAATGGCATTTCAGCTGAGCGCCATGAAGAGTAAGGACATCCAAGGAGCCCGGCTTGATAACCCTTCAGAGGGACTCAAGCAACAGAGTAGAGTTACTAAGGACAGAAGGTTGACCAGATGGCTGGAGCAAAGTGAGGGGTGATAAAAGGAGGTGTGGAAGATCCCACTCTATATGAATTTTTGTTTAAGGAATAGACTTCTCTGTAAAAGGTATGGGAAGACTATAAAAGGCTTTAAGAATGAGCAAGTATGTCAGAGAGTCATATAATCCAATCCAAATTTCTTCTGTAGGCATGACTCACTCTCTCACTTCCAATTATTTTGCTGAAATATCACCTGCTCAATAATCCATACTCTGACCACCTTCTTTGTGTTGTGAGCACTAACCCTTCCCTGTCCTTCTCCTCACACTTCTAATCCCCTTTCATTTACTTTGCCTTTCTTTTCCATGATACTTGTCACCTTCTAACACATCATGTAATTTTCTGACTTGTCTATCTAATGTGTGTAGCCTGTCTCCTGTAGAATATAAGTTCCCTAAGTACAGGGATCTTTGGCTCAATGATCTTTCCCCCCAATAACCTGTAATGGTAGCCAACACAGAGTAGGCACTCAGCAAACACTTGAATCAATGAGTTTCCTGAAGAAAATAATTTGGAGCAATAAATGAATAGCATATTCATATTTTAAACAAAAATTTCCCCATAGAATGGTCTGAGAAAAGCCATGATTTTATCTGCTTCATTCTAATTATTGCAGTGGCAATGTTCTTAGGAGTCAACAGCCTACTTCCACAAGGGGTGAAGAGCTGCTCTGTTTTAGTATGAGGACTTAACCTTACTTGGTATGTCATTTTGTTTAATTACTGTAGATCTGTGACTTCTTGTGTTTACACATACTCCTGCTGCTACAGTAGTAATGAGACCTTAAAGCTCATTTATTGACTGGAAGGTAGCACTCTGTATTATGTGATTGGAGCTATCTAAGCTCACAGAGATATATGAGTACTAGCTAATATAGTATTATAGAAAATCTGTGAGATTATTATAAACTATAAAACATGTTAACACGAGTTCGATCCCTGGTACCCCCCCAAAAAAATGCTAACAAATTCTCTTTGTAGCTCAATATTAAATGCATCCACACTCTAAGCAGGGTCATAAAACAGGACAAAAATGTCAAAGCAGCAACAATGAGTCTCAGGCACAAATAACAAAGGAACTGCCTATAGGGTGTGGTTCAGTCTGTCCCTGGGTGCCATTTTTTTCTACAATGTCTACTTTTTCATCTGTGAAATGAAAACCATATGCTATGCCTCAGGATCTCTGGGATAACCACTCTAAGCAAAATTATAACCCACTTCATGATTCCAAATAATTGCATGAATAGAAGGTAGAATATATCAGAAGAGCGCCCTGAAAATTCAAAGTGCCTGCCTGGATATGTTGATCCTGTGAATGCATCAGGATCTGAGTGGCCTGCCAGAGAGCCATTCCTGCTGGGCAAAACTATCTGGGACTCTGCCTCCCCTCCTCCTCAGCCATGCACTGCAGAGGATAAACCAAGATATACCAATGCTGGCCTATGAGATTATTTTGTGAGGCTTTTGAGAAAATATCATTGCTGTTATAGAGATAAAAAGTCTTCTTCTCTCCCCTGGAATATGGTTATGTCTACACAGTGCCTGGGAACGTATCAACCATCTTGCACCCACAACCAAAAGACAGGACTGCATGCTGAAGATAGCTAAGCAGAAAGAGGTGGGAACCTGGATCTGCAATGACAATGTCAGTTGTGAACTTACCCTCTTGGAGACACCCTGTCTCTACTCTTCTTGATGTATATGACAACAAAGGCCTGTATGAGTGGAATGATGTGGTGGGCTAAATAATGGCCCCCCAAAGATGTCACTGCCTCAGACCCGGCTCTTATGTACTGCGGATATATTTGGTTACACTATAAAGAGGAATAAAGATTGCACAGAGGAACAAGGTTGCAACTCAGCTGATACCTTTAAAATAGGGTCATAGGGCCAGGGATTTGGCTCAGTGGTTCTGCCACCTGCCTCCCAAGCACAAGGACCCAAGTTGGATCCCCGGTACCAAATAAATAAATAAATAGGGTTATTTTTCTGGGTTATCTGAGTGAGTGCATCATAATTATAAGGGCCCTTAAAGTTATGAGAGGAAATCAGAAGAGAGGATCAGAAAGATGGCAGTGCGAGAAGGACCTAACTGGCTATTGCTGAAAGGGGACCACAAGCCAAGGAGTGTAGATGTCCTATAGAAAATGGAAAAGTTGAAGATAATGGGGGAGGTGTTGTGTGGTAAGGGGTTATGTTCTTTTTTTAAAACAAACTCTATCTTTTGCTCAATTTCACTGTGACCCTATAATTTCTCTAAAAAATCAAGTCTGTTTAAAAGCAAACAAACTACCATATGATCCATTAATCTCACTTCTGGGTATTTATCCAGAGGAAGTAAAATTACCATGCCAAAGAAATTACTGCACAACCAGATTCATTGCAGCAGTTTGCCATAGCCAAGACATGGGCTCAACCTAAGTACATATCAATAATTGAGTGGGTAAAGAAAATGCAAAAATGGGTTGGTAGAGTGAAGTTGGGTGGAAGAGGAGAGAGATGAGGAATGAGTATTGAATTTCTTTCTTGGGTGATGAAAATACTTCAAAATTGATTGTTGTATGACTCCAAGAATATACTAAAAACCATTAGGTTGTATACTTCAAGTGGGTGAACTGTGTGATATACAGATTATATCTCAATAAATGTTTCCTCAAAAGTCACAAAAAATAAAGTATTATCCCCTAGAGCATCCAGAAGGAATATAGCCCCACTGTCACCTTGATTTTAGATCACTGACACCTATGTTAGGCTTTTAATCTACAGAAACAGAAGATAATAACTTGGTGTGTTTTAAGCCACTAAATCTGTGGCAAATTGTTATACCCATCATGAAGCATTACTACAGATGACCATATACTTTACCATCCAAATCCAGACACTTTTGAGAGGAAAGTAGCTTTGATTTTTAGTAGAAAAATAAGGGAAATTTACAAAGTTTTAGGAATATCTCCACTTTTTTTTAAACATCACTTTGAATTGAGTTTTGTGACGTTTATAGCCCCAAACATCCTAAACATAGTAACTGCCAAAACACATTTCATATACTTGCATAATTCATCATAGAAATAATTTCATTTTATGAAATTAACTTTGCCTAACACAGAGCCAATGCTCCAGGAATGAGTAGCTACCTCAACCCAGGCATTGGCTTACGCATGGGTGTGAGGGCTCCTTCCCAATATGGAGGGCCCTGTGGGGAAGTTTCCTCAGTGTTGAGAAAAAGGAAAAGAAAAGAAGACTGTGGCCCCTTTCAAAAAGTTTACCATTGGGCCGGGGATTTAGTTCAGTGGTTCTGCCGCCTGCCTTGCAAGTGCAAGGACCCGAGTTTGATCCCCAGTACCAAAAAAAAAAAAAAAAAAAAAAAAAAAAAAAAAAAAAATAAAGTTTATCATTGAGTTGGAAAGACAAATGTCACAGAAATTAAGAGCCTAAACAACTGATTTCTACAAGAAGCTGTTTCTTGGTTGCACCTTAACACATTCCTGTGCCAAATGGTGTTGTTATTCCCCAAGAAAGGGGGAAATGGGAAACTTGATATCATCTCTCAAGTATTCGTCTCTTGTTTAAGCATCATTCATCCTAAGTGCCTAAAAGTTCTTTTTCCAAAGTGAGCTAAACAAAGCAGAAAGCAATGGTTCACTTTGAAAACCTCAGAAATGATTTGATACTAAAAAGAAAATACAGGGGGAGGGGAAGTGGGAAGGGTAGGGGAAAGGAAATAAGGGAAAAGAAAAAACACATGAGAAAATGAAAAAGTAGAAATAAAGTATTTGTAAATAGGGAAGGGAGGAGGGGGTGAAGGGAGGGCAAGGGTATGGGGAAAAAATGAGAACCAAGACCTGTCATGTAAAGGTACAAGATCCCAATGACGAACATAACTGTACTGTATACCTAAAATGTACCAATAAACTCAATGAGAAGAAATATACAGGGGGAAAAGCATTAGAAAAAAATGCATATTTATATATACATATACATATACTGTGACTCTCACTTTAAAAACACTAATGCAAATTTAATGCAACTCTCTCTTTATGCAGGAAAATAAGGCTCTGTGATAGAATGATCTTATGGAATTTGCCGGGGAAGAGCAGCCCAAGAAAGAGACAAGAGTCAAATGCATATGAATCCTGAAGGCATTAACTCGGATTATCTATGAAGTAATGCAAGAAGAAAGATGTAAATTTGGAGGTTCTGGTTTGAGAAAGGAATTCATTCCCTGAGACCAGTAGGTGGTCTCTGCACACAAACCATCAGCCTTTGGGCATTTATAGGGCGGGCATGGACTCCATTTACCAGATCAGTTTCCTACACTGAGAGAAACAAGGAAAAAATAGAGATTCTGTTGACTCTGTATGTATATAGGAAGAGAACCAACCTCCTACAAAGACACAAACAAATCTTTCAGAAGTCACATAACTTTTACCTGATTTGTTCAGATGTATTAAAAAATGTTTTAAAACAAATGTTTCTTTAAGAGAGAAAGCAAGTCTGCAGAAGACTATGAGAAGGTTGGAGGGGAAACTGCTGAGCAGAGTTAAACGCACACACAGACACACACGTGCACAAAAAGCCATTCCATGATCCATAACTTTCATACCAAAGCAAGCGGAATTCAGCTCCCAATGTGCTTTGTGTCCATGGAAGGGAAGCCAGGGAGCATTAAGGATATGAATATTGATTGGTAGGAAGCTGAAGACCTGGGATAACCAGACATCCTCTCCAGCCTCACTTTCACCTGCACCACCCCAAAAGAAACCACAATTCCCATCTAGTTAATGATTTGTTTGCCGTGGTCAAGAAAATCGGCTCAACTGCATTCTGAATCCTCTTGAACACTTTGTAGCTTCCAAACCTTGATCAATAACTATTATCTCACTCTTGCTTCTGAAGCCTCCTTAGGTCTTGTCAGCCCTGGTCATTCATTCCTTCAATCATTTATTCATTTTTTTAATATGCATCAATGTTCCCAGAGTGCCAGACCCAAAGGAAAGATTCTTAAGATCCAGTCTGACCCACATCATGGTGGTGTGCGTTCTCCTGGACAACTGTTAGCCAAAAACACCATCTCCATTTCTTCAGAGACCTTTACTGTGGTTTGTCAGTTGCTTTCCCAGGTAAAGCCCCCATAGCATTCTTGTCCCAGGGCTTTTCCAGCAACCTCACATTTATGCTCCTCAGATCAGCATGATGGAAATCAGACCCCAGTTTCGACCACTGCTTACTCCACAGACCCAGTTGTACATTGCTTCTTGTTCAGCAGAATAAAAGGATGCCTCAGTTTGCTCCCACCAAAAGGTATTTTCCCTGCCCACTGCTACTTAGCAGATTAATTCTGAGGATCTTAACTCCAAATTCAAAAGATGCAAAAAACCCTAGTTAACTCACTATCACACCTGTTATCTATGACGTGCTCCAAACATATCCTTATGTGCCTCTTTATCTTCACTTGTTCATGAGTTTCTATTAAACTGTCCCATAGTTCTATGCATGAGAGCTTCCTCAACAAAGCTCCGTCTTTTATTTAACACTCTCAAAGCACCCAGTAAAGCACTGTACTCACAGTGCAACATTTAAAATGTTATTAAACAAATATTTCCCTTGATATTAATTAAATGTGAAAAATAAAGAAATTTTCCTCTTTCCTCTCCAACTTACCACAGTGCTTTCTTATTCATCACCATGGCAACAGTGGCATTTCAGGCTCCTCCTAGGCCAAAAACAAAAGTCTAAGAGTTACTTGAATCTATGCTATTTTTTTATGAGTCCTCTTACGGCCATAGCAAAACATTACTACTTTCATTTACATTCATTTCCTTCCTCTCCATCTTTGCCACCAATGTATCAGGCCAAACCCTGTCCACCCTAGTGACAGATCTCATATCCAGTTGTTGTAAGTGACAGCCACAAATCTCACCCATTGCTCAGCAAATGAGATGTCACGCTGGGGGTCTTGGAGGATGGTAAGAGCACACCAAGTGTGGAGGGATTGGACTGTTTCACTCTCATATCCTCTGCCTCACCCAGTACCCTCTGGAACAGCCCTGAGGGACAGATAGTCACCTGTGATTTAGAGCCAGATGAGACCATATTTGAAGGCCAGATCAGCCAGAGTGGATGGGTGACATGAGTCAACCTCCCTGAGCTTCATCTGTGAACTGGAGACAGTGCCACTTCTTTGCAAGATCACTGGGGTCATTAAATGAGGAAAGAAATGCCAACATTGTAGTTTTCCAATATTCAGTGGCTTCCCTGTTGCCTTCTTCTGCACACCCATACCACACCACTCCTGCTTCTTTGAAAGATCACAATGACTTATCTCCAACATTTTCATCTTCTAACGTAGAACTTCTTTCTGAGCAAGTATCAGGAAAATCCAACTCAAATTACTTAAATAAAAAGGGAAGAGGGGGAGGAGGGAGTCACAGTGCAGAGAGGTCCAAGGGTACAGCCATCTTCTGACCCGGCTGGACTGGAACTGAAGGATATGCCCAGGCCCAGCTCCTCTCTGGCTCTTGGCTGGGCTCTGCTTTCTTTCCTGTGCTGACATCCTTCTCAGGCTCCACGTGGTCTACAATAATGAAGCACCTCCTGCCTTCCAGACTCCCAGGTTCAAGTCCAGCTAGAAAAGCAAGACTCTTCTCCTGGCTGCAAAAACACACAAACAAAACCACACTAATAGTTATTGGTCTAGCTTGAGCTACAAACTCATCCCTGAACCGGTCCCTCTAGTTAGAGGATTCAAGGCTGGACTGGCCAGGCTAACAAGTGCACATCTATTTGAGATGCTGCATCCGTTTCTTCCTGAGCTGAGAAGTAAATTAAAATGGCAGATCTCTGCTTCAAGTTGGGGTGATAGACAGCATCCAGCACCTTAGAGTCTGAGGACCAGGAGAGGGTTATCTCCAAGGGAGATGCCGAGAGCCGGGCTTGGAGAGTTCACATCTTTGGAGGGTTTCACAGGTCTTTCTGATCTGGGGTCATGGTCAAGTGCAGTGTCTCGGTCCAAAGCCTGGTGCTGCCACTTCCTAGTAAGCGAGTTATCCCTCTAGGGTTCTGTTTCCTCATCTGTGAAAAGTAAATACTGCGTCTAAAGCAAGTGAAGACCTCAGGTCTGTGCTTGGCTCTTGAAAGCATGCAGTAAGGGTTCTGCATGAGTGGAGACCTCAGGCACGAAGCACCTACAGCACTGCCATAGGCATGCGTGTTGAACACAGAGATCAAAGCTGTGCACACACAAACGTCTTAGGAAAACAACCCTAGTCCGGGACTCCACATGTCCAAACTCCTAGAATGGGAGCACAAAACCTCTGTGTGATATTTTTTAAGTGCTTAATCCATAAGTAAAAATAAAATTTAATGAAGGATGGCTTTCCAGGCCTCCTAGACCTTTGCCTACTTAGGTTTTCTGTACACATGTACCTAACATGCATTTCATTAAATAAGTGAAGACGAGAGCCCAGCTAATTGCATACCTGTTAACGGTATTCATTACAGAAGACCCTCAATCAGATGCAAAGCGTGAGTGATGCCCCTCAGCCGGTGACCTGAGTGGTATCTAAAAACACTCACTTGTCCTAGCAGGGTTGATGAAGGGCAGGAAGTGTAACCTTTGACCAGGCAAGTGGTAACAATGTTGCCCTTCCTGCAACCAAGAACCAAAAGAATTAAAATTGAGTCAGTCACCAAGTAGATTGCATTTAGGGTCGCCTATAAATCTCCCTGAAACATTTACCAAAATGTTTACTTTTTTTAGTAATTTAAAACAAATGGGAAAAGGCTTGTGCCAAACATTGGAAAAACAAATTTGGCTCCTTCATGATTTCCACTCCCGCAGTCTGTGTCACTTCCTGTTAGCCGGCACTCTACTGAGCCCTTCATCAGGATTACAGCACTGCAAACCATGGCTAATTTGACTGCAAATTAAGTAGATGCCTGCCCCTTCAGCTGATTACGCTGAAATTATTCTATGATGTACATCTGTGGATGACATTGAATTTCTCACATAAAGCAGAGATGATGAAAATCTGTTTCATGTAACTTACTTTAAATCTCCTTTTGTTTTCCACTTCCCCTTTAATAACATTCAGATTGTGTTTTGCAGTTCCGCCAAGCATCTGACTGGAACAAAAGGGCCCCAATTCTGTGGTTGTTCATGTTTATAGTTAGGCTGTTAATTCCAGGGGTGGGGGGTAAAGTTTGGATGAAGACATTCTGTGGCAATTAGGTTAAAACCAAGCAAATGTGAATATAAAAGCAGCTCAGACCCGAAGCTTTGTCTCATACCGTACAGTAAGCTTCGGCCGGCGGAGGGTAGAGATTCAGGTCAGGTTGCAACTCCTTGCTGTCTGGCCCTCCTTTCTCCATCACCCCGGCATTGACCAGGGCGACTAATGCAGAGTGAGTGAGGGTAACTTCAATAAGCTTCCGACTTTGACACGACATCATGTTATCCTTCTCAACCCAGGTATTGATTGGAAAATTGACTTCCTGACTCCTAAGTAATTGTCAATTTTTTTAATGGAGTTCCTGTCTACTGAATATACATTCCCCTTTTGTGTTTTTCTCTTTCTATAATTGAGGTACAGTCAGAATCTCTCAGAATCATCCTTGAAAAACAAAAAATGTTCAGATTCATGCCCAAGAATGATCTCCACTACTTCACAAAGATTCTCTCAGCTCTCTACTCTCTGCCACCCCTGAACTTTAACTTCAAAATTGTATATACCACTGGGTGAGGTGGAACTTCCACTCTGGGAAGCCGAGGCAGGAGGATCACAATTTGGAGCCCAGCCTGGGCAAATCCATAACTTAGCGAGTCTCTATCCCAAATTTTAAAAAATAAAATAAAATGTAAAGGGACTGGGGATTATAGCTTAAAGTAAAGGCTGTGGGTTCAATCCCCAGTACTTCAAAGGGAGGTGGCATCAGTCAAGTTGTAAAAGGGCTGATTTTCTTCCCATACAGCAAAAATTTATTTGGATTTTATATGTTTTATTCAGATTATCCAATTGCATTGGCCTCTACCCCACAGACACTGCTGTATAAATGTGTGTGCTTGCCCTGCAATTTTACTTCATAATCTGAACTTTAAATATATTACCAGGAATGAGTTACACATGCTGTATGGATCTAGAATTGCTGCTGACAGAGAGAAAAAGAATCCAAAGAGTCCAAGTTATTTCTCAAGATGTCCAAATTCTGTTGGTTACAGTCATTGCTAAAAAGCCTAGGATTATCTCTTTTTAAGACATTCAAGTAGCTGGAAGTTTCTGTGCAATACAAAGAAAATTTATCTGCCCTTAAAGGTTCCAGAGAATGAGAAATACTAGCAAGAGTATTTATTAACTAAAGCATGGGTTCATCCGGGTCTGCCACAGTGGCCTTCACACCTGGCCCCGCTTCAGGTAAACTCGCTACAGTCCTCTGCCTGCACACGAGGAAACCAAAGGCCTCCCCTGAGAGTCACCTCTCAAGAGCTTCCTCTGGCCCTACATCACCACTTCCGGGCCGTGCTCTAGGCACCAGAGACCCCAGAATTCCTCGTCTGAAAGGGCCATGATGGGGAGGCCAGGGATGAGCTCTAGTGAGGTAGAGGGGGAAGGTGTGAATGTGAAACTGGGGAGTCCAGGTTGGAAAGATAAAATGGCCCAAGGCCCAGCAGCTGCAGGCCCTTATGCCAGGTGTTCAGAAGGGAAGAAGAGAGGTGGCTCCCCGCACCTCTGATCTAGCCGGAAATACAGGCGGGAAAGAAGTAATTAGAAGGGTGATGTGGTTTGCAAATGAGAATCACAGGGTGCCTTAGGAGCCTCTGATATGGGCAGTGAGGCAGGGGAGGCTACTCAGGGTTAGGGGGGATGTCAGGGGTAAGTAGCAGGGACTCCTCCCCTGAGGGACCCCTGCTCACTGTCCTCACCCAGGACATCCTACATACAAGCCAAACTTCCTACACAGGGACTCAACTGTGCAAGATTAACGCACTTTGTAAGGCTTATGTATTTGTCTTTCTGATTTCAAGGCTCACTGTCTTTCGCATTCTCCTTAATTGACAAATATGTGTTTTTCTTCCACTACCAGCTGAGTAGTGCCTTAAAATAAAAACCCCTTTTTGCAAAATAAAGAAAGCTACTTGTTTTCTCATAAAACTGTGTAAAGGCAAATCCCTACCATGCTGCACATTTCAGGTGTAGCTTGATTTCCATCTCTTTGACCTTGAACAAGTCACTATATCTGTGTAATGAGAACAACGTCTGTCTCAGACAGTTAGTGTGAAAAAATAAAATATTTAAAGTACACACCACAGAGCCTAGGAGAGAGGAGGTTTTCATAAATGTTAGTGGCACTTCCCTATCCTCCCAGTAACATTAGAAGCCCAGGCTGTGTTTTGGAAACTTTTGAAAAGGGAGGAGAACAGGGAGAAAAGAAAGACAGGAAAGATAAAAGGAAGGAGGGAAGGAAGAAAAGGGAGGGAGGGAAGCAGAGATTCTGTATTCTGTATTTAATAATTATTCTTAATAATTCTCTGCTTTACTTTACTGCTAAGAAACTATGCCTGAGTTCTACCAAGACAGATACTTGTTATAGATTAGATTTCAAAGGTTCCCCAAATTCCTCATGTGTTCGGAGGTAGCACTTTTGCATGGTGACTGACTCACAGGGGCACCATACTCATGACATGTTCGTAGCTGCATGTGCTGTTAGGAGGTGGAGCCTGGTTAGAAGAGGTGGATCACTGGGCATGACCTGGGCGGGTATATTCTTATCGCTGGTCCCTTCTTCTTCTGCTGCTTCCTGGCTGCCATGGACTGAACAGCTTTCCTGCTCCACCAGGCCCTTCCACCATGATATTTCTATCTTGGAGCCAGCCAGCCATAGGCTGAACCCTCTGAAACCAAGAGCCAAATAACCCTCCCTTCTTTTAAGTTGAGGATGTGAGGTATTTTGTCCCATGGGCTGCAAAGTGACTAATGCAGTATCTAATAACAAATGCATGCAGCCATATTTAAGAGAGTGAGACCATTGAGCTTGATTGTTTCAGCTTGATTGGTTGGAAGCTCCCCAGGATACCGATGGAGTACACTTCTGGGTTTGTCTGGGTGGATCACAGAGGTGTAGCCTTGGGAACTACATCTGGTCCCTCGCCCTTTCCACTCTAGCTCTATTCCACCGCTCTTCTTCCTGGTCACCACAAATAAAACATCTTTGCTCCATCACGTCCCTTGCATAATGATTTTTCTCCCTGGGAACTATCCAGTCAGGAATTGAATCCCCTTGAAACTGTGAGTAAAATTAAACCTCGCCTTTAAACTATGGGTATTTTGTCCCATATATTAAGTATTTTGTCCCAGTGATGGGAGAGCTGACTAATACAGAGCGAGACAAAAACACGGAGAGTGAAAAGTATACTTGATGTGTATATTGCCATCCATGCCTCTGTTTTGCTTTGTACTAAATTTCTTTTTGAAAGCTTGACAAATGAACCCATGGCATTTTTGGAAAGAGATAAACAGAGATCATGTGACATTGCCAGAGCACGGGTCTGCAAACACCACCGAGACGCAGAAAGCACGAGTGTCACGACTCAGGATTCCCTGCACAGCTGAACACGCTCCTCCTTCTGCTGTGCACCCTCCACAAGCTCCCCTCATCTGTCTCTGCTCCCCATCAGCCTCTCGCCTTCTATATCCTACCTTTGGGTTTTACTAAAAAGCTCTCCAAAGATGAAGCTCTAAGATACAGAATCAAAATTTGGAATTATCTAAACTCCGGGAACACTGAAGACATGAAAAGCCACAGAATCACAGCTTTCTACAGATTGGTAAATAGCGCTTTGCCCTCACCTGAGGTTCCCGGTGCGTTGTGGTAATGTAACACGCCACTTTCGGTATTTACTGCCGCAGCCTTTTTATTTATGGGAAAAGACACAACCAGACATCTACAGTTTTTCGTTGTGTGAAGTTTGGGGGTGAGTAAATCTGCAGGCGTATAAATGCATTCTTGTCTAGATAATGCAGTAAGTGCAGTCCAGTAAAGTTTCTCTAAAGTCAGTGCGACTACTCCCGTAAAGTAAATTTAAAGGTGAGAGCAGTTTGGAAATCTGTTTTTACTTGTTGAGAAGATAATGGATGCAGTAAATAAAATGTCAGAACGAATTCATATTTAAAAAACCACACCTATATTTCTTCCACTCACACAGCCACTTTCACCATTTTCTTTGTAATCTTTGTCACATACATGCATTTCACAAAGCAATCATCATTTAAATGCTACTGTGGGCTTTGCTTTCTAAAGTCTAAAAAGCCAGCCCCAGTGTTCTATGGAACAGCAGAAGTCTGTTCCCTGTGAACCGAAATAACTTCATTTCTATTAATGGCTTGACTTACAATCATTTCTATTTTGATAATCCCTGTCTCCTGAAGGATACAAACTGCTTTAAAAACAGCACAATGTTCCATTTTAATAGATGAGGAAACCAAAGTTCTCAAAAGGGTTTGAGACCAGCCAGCCTTACTCTGGGCAGACCCAGGGCTGCTACCCAACTTCCAGAACCTCAGAGCACCTTTCTGTCTGGCTGCAGTTGTGTCCTGCCAGCTGCCCACATCTCTTTGGTCAGGGTGAATGATGAGGAGAGGGCTGGTCACACCCCTAATCAGAGCTGGCTTGCATAGCATAGCCCTAACCTATCAGTCTGCGACTACTCTTCTGTCTGTTAAAATGTGTTCTTTATTTCCTAGGAAGCCAAGGCCTGGGTCTGGAGTTCCAGTGCAGTTGCAGTCCTGAGTATGGTGCCACGCAGCTGGTGACTGAACTTGCTAGCATGAATGCAAACTGCCCTTCTGTGGCGCCCCATCCGAGGGCTGCGATGTGATTCTCCTGGAGACAACCACCCTAGGATCCTTCTTAGCACTTCGGGGCAGGGTAGAATCCTGGCAGAAACTCAGAGCTTCGTGACTTTTTCACCTGATGCATTCTCTGCCAGGTGGATTCATGCAGAAAGGTTTTGTCTGTGCTGATAGGGCTGGTGCTGTTCAACATCCAGGACATGCTCTCTGCCAGCACCCGGCCTGGACCTGCAGAGTCCCGGGGGAGTGCTCTAAGAAGGTGGAGAGCACAGGGGCTCACAAGCCTGCTTCTCCTGGCCAGTTCAAGTTTCCTAACTGAAGTGGAGGTCCTCTCAGCTGGCCTTTTAGCCTCTCCACCGTGTGCAAGGGAACCAAGAGCACCCACGCCCTTTCCAACATGCCCTTTCCACGGCAGCCATGCACCATAATGTTCCCTAATAGCTAAACACAGCTGCATTTGGGCTTGTGACCTGGTAATCTGCACTAGAAAGCCCATATTCCTGTACAAATCCCCTGAGACTCAACATCTATTTGTTCTCTCTAAATTTCACAACATTTTCCTTATATTAAGCCACCCCTTTCACAACATTGTTGAGTCTGAGGAAGAAAGCAGACCCTGAACATATTCTGTTCATCCTCTGTGTTTGAATTTGCAGCTCACTAATCCCATGGCAAGCAGGCACAGTGTCTTAGGCATCCAGTGCTCTGATCGTTGCCTGTCTGCTGATGATCTGCAGAAAGATCAATGCTTCAAGAAATGCACTGGGGAGCACCTACACCCCAATGCAGGCATTTTTTGTGGAAAAATAGAGACAAGACATCCTACAAGATTTCAGATACAGATGGATGGTTTCTTCTGGATAATCAAGCATTTGTCAGAAATGTTAGACAAGGAAAGCTTTATGTTCATAGCATTATGACTGCTGCTAGCAGCACTTGCTTAATACAGAACTGGCTGGTGCACACACACACACAGCAAATCATCTTTCTTTTGCATCATGAGTAATATTGTTCTTCAGTAGATGCTGTTGGACATTGATAACTATAATAATATATTTAAAAACACACATTCCCGGGGCTGGGAATTTAGCTCAGTGGTTCTGCCACCTGCCTCGCAAGCATACAGTCACAAGTTCAATTCCCTGTACTGGAAAAAAAACAAACAAAAAATAAAAACATTCCCTTCTTAGTCATCTAGCCACCAACATATGATCCTAAATATGTACTGAATCATATCTATGCTTACAAAGTATATATTACCTACTAGAGAAAACAAAACCTATGAAACCTGAAGACTTTCTGGAATACCTCAGGATTTGTTTTGTTAAAATTATTCCTTGCTCTTAATACTCAGTGATGTTTTTCTGTATGGATTGAATCCAAGTCTTTCACACTAAGTTCCACCCTCAGCCCTTTTTATTTGTAATGTTGAGACAGTGTCCTACTAAGTGGCCTAGGCAAGGTTCAAGCTTACAATCCTCCTGCCCAGCCTCCCACCACTCCTAGCTGTTTTACGACTTTAAAAATACTATCTAAATCTGATATAATTAGAAATTCTGAAACACATCAGCATTGTGTTTTTCTCTTTTTATTAGGATCATCACTTTTTTCCACTTCTTGATGCTTTATGGATCTAAAGACATTAAAATCTTTGTAAATTGGGAAGGGTGAAGGAGGTGAAGGGAGGACAGGGGTATGAGGAAAAAAGAAAATCCAAGACATACCAGGTAAAGGTACCAGATCCCAATGATAAATGTAAATGTATTGTTTGCTTTAAATGTACCAACAAACTTAATGGGAAAAAAGACATTAAAATCTTTTGCATGTTATCAAAACTGACAACAAGCTTTTTGCTCCAGTATAACTCTACTTAAGGAATTCTCTGGTGGTGAGTTTTTAGTGGTATCATTTTTTAAATCTTACTTACTGATGTTTATGACAAGACAAAAATGTTCAAGGTGTTCAAACTTTCTCTTTGCCCATAAAGACATTTTACCCCAGAGGAAAAGTGCTGTTATTACTCATGACATTTTGTACAACACTAACAAGGAAAGTCTTATGCAAAAGGATTTAAAGTTTCCCTTTATTTGGGGAAAGATATCTAAGGGCTTATAATGAAAAACAAATAAACTGGCAAATAATATGTACAATCAGGTTGCATCTAACTAAAATCTGAATGTTCCAGGCAGAATGATAACCTTCAAAACATCTTATTCCCAAGAACACCTGTCATGGTTCCTTCCAGTGGGCCCCTGAGGGGACCTGAGCAGTTTCTTGAATGCCCCCCCTTATTATCGCTAGAGCTTACTTTCCAAAGCCCCATTGTCTAAAACTGTATTTGTCCTTTCTTTTTTCTTTATACTCATCAGGTATACAAGAACAGAAAATATTCCTCAAGATGAACAACGTCAAACTAATGCAACTTAACGCCTGCCCAAGCCACAGACCAACACTTAAGGCAAAATTCCCTGCCCTATTCACCAGGCTGCTCTGCTAATCTAGACACTTGGATACCAACAGGGAAAGCCAGGAGAACAGCGGTGTTGCTCTGGTTAGTCTATTTGCCTTAGATTTTAAAAAGTTGGTGATTGAAGCAATGAGCAAAACTGAGGAAAAATTTCTAGTCCTTTTACCAAAACATTTCAGTGGAACTTACCCATGAAGGGGGGCCCAATATGCTGAGTTGAACAACTTTTTTTTGTTGTTCATTGCTCTGTGCAAAGCAAATAGTAAACAAGGAAGTGATGATATTCGATGCCAAGTGTTTTCTCAAGAATTAATATCCAGGACTCCATGGGCTCTGTCAATTACGCAGTTTTAGCTCACCAGGCTGCCATAACACACCACCACCACCTGGAGGGTGGGAGGTTAAGCAATGGACATCCACTTCCTCGCCCTTCTGGAAGCTGGAAGCCCACGATCAAGCTGTCAGCAGGTTTGGTTTTTTCTGAGGCGTCACTCCTCAGCGTACAGAGTGTGTGTCTCACTGTGTGTGTCTTCACATCATCTTCTCCCTGCCTGTGTTATTTGTGTTCTAATTTCCTCCCTTACAAGGACACAGTTGTGTTTGGCTATAGCCCATCCTCATTTTACCTTCATTACTTCAAATATGAAAGTACTGAGGGTAGAAACTTGTAGAAAAGAGAGCAGGCTGGGCTTAGCACTCATTAGTTGTCTGCTTACAAGCGAGCTACTTAGCCTCTGTGTTGCTCTGTATTCTTATCTGTAAAGAGTAATAGCAACCTAGCTCAGAGGCAATAGTTTAGTGATGCTATATACAATTGTATATAACATTTATAATACTGTCTGTTACGCTATTAAGTGTTCACGTACTCATTATTCTTATTGCCTGTAAAATGAGAGAATTAAATGTGATACTTTTTAAAGTCCCTTTTGATTCTAAACCTTAGGTAGTAATGTTGCTATCATGTTTCATGATACTCAAAGCTACCAGTCAGCAGGTGCATGACATTAATACACACTATCCAACCTTAGGAATAACTGCATACTAGTTGCAATTAGCTAGATTTCCCATACTACAAACAGCCAAGTAGATTGAATTATTCTCATCACATTCCTAAAGCTTTAAAAAATACTTTTGCATCAGTTCGTCAGTGTAATGGGATTTACCCTAAAACACAATAAGGAAATGTAACATTGCTTTCTGTTGTATTTCTACATTATACTGTAAAAGATGTGTTTCTTTTGTTCCTATAATATCCAATGTTATGTTCTGAGTAGAGAATAATAGATAGCACTTTTTGTGTTCACACTGAGAAAAGTAAGCATACTGTGAGCAATAAATATACCAGACCCTTATGGAAATTTCTTTCACTTAGAAAATCAAGCAATCACAGACACTCTCATGTCAGTTACAAATACGTTCTGAAAATAGTTCACAATATAGTGGATAATCAAGTAACATAACAAATTAACCATGGATTGGAGAGGTGAGAAGTTGTAACTATTGGAAGGCAGTGGCCCGATCATTGGAATTGCATGGGATATTTGTTAAAACTATAGATTCCTGGAACTTCCTTTGTAGATCTTGGGTGAGGCAGAGAATCTGAATTTTATTGAGTGCACCAGGCTATATTTCTGATCACCATGTGAGTTTGGGAAACTTTGAAATAGCCACTGATATTGGAGCAGCGCTTGAGACTAAAAAGATGAGAGAGCTAGACACCTTAGTCATTAGAATCACTATGGCACTGTAGAGCCAGTCATGGTGGCACACACCTGTAAACCCAGCCCTGAGGAGGCTGAGGCAGGAGGATCTCTGTGAGTTTGAGGCCAGCATGAGCTATACAATGAGCTCAAGGCCAGCCTTGAACTAATAGTGAAACTTTGTCTCAAAAAAAACAGAAATCACTATGGGCACTGGCTATAATAGTTATATTTCTCTATGCTTTATGATGCTACTATTGATCTAAAAAAAGGGCTTCAAATATATGTAAATCTCACTTAAGAAGTATCATAAATCCTTAATGAACTCTCCTTAAAAAAGAAAAATCTTAATGAGCTGGGCACGGTGGTGCATGCCTGTAATCCCAATACTTGGGAGGCTGAGGCAAGAGGATTGCTGCTAATCTGAGGCCAAAATGAACTATACAGTGAGACCCCATCTCAAAAAATAATTTAAATATGCACAATTTTATATTCTTATTCATCAGTGTAAAATAAATTTAATTTTTAAAATGATGTATATATACAAAAAATTAAAAATATTACAATATTTTAAAAGAAATGAAAAGCTTTTCCTTTCAGGATCTTTAAAACGGGAAATTTAACTCATTTTAGAAATCTTTCATTTCAGAGGATCAAAGCAATGTCACATTAAGTATCTTTAATTGATCAGAAAATTCAAGTCAGAAAGTTTTTTTTAAAAAATATGTTAAGGAATCATGTCATATGCTATAAGAAATACATGGATAGTGCCAGGGATTTAGCTCAATAGCACCACACCTGCCTCACAAGCACAAGGTCCTGAGTTTGATCCACCATGCCACAAAAATAAAGAAAGAAGAAATACAAGGATAGAGACCTTGCCTTCAGTAAGCTTTCATTCTAGCAGGAGGAAGATGAAATCCATCTAATTCTAAAGCAGAATAATATTTAAAGTGCAATAGAGATTCAGAGAAGGCAGAAATTGCATATTGTGCAGATTTCTAAAACATCCTGATAAAGTGTTATTTGGGTTGGCAGAAAGACAAAGAGAAATAACATATATATAAAAATAACATATATAAAGGTGGAGGGAGATGTCCCAGGAAAGGAAAGCACACGTGGGAATAGTGCTATGACTCATTCCATTTGCTGGAGAACAGAGCACATACAGGATGGCAACAGCTTTCAATGGCCGAGAGAAAACAACACCACTCAAGCTGATCATTGGCTTGATTGAGGGCAACACAGAGTCGTTGAAAGTTTTCCTAGGAGTAACATAATTAGAATTATCTTTAGGAAAATGTACCTAATGATCAGAAGCATAAAATAGGGAAAAAAGAGTTAGAATTTCACATAAGAATTCATCTTTTCCCCCTATTCAGGATGATTGCTTTCATGAAGTTGAAATTCTAAAACAGAGGCAAGAGTGGTACTTATTCCCTAACTTCAGCATGATCAGAATCACCTGGGAAGCTAATTCAAACATAGCTTGCCAAAATTACAGTTGAAGATGTCAACATCCCCTGATCAATTGATAAAATAACTCACTAAAAAATGAACAGTGATACAAGAAAACTGAAGTACACCACCAGCATTAACAGGACCTCAATGAGATGTGTAGACCTTCACCAAGACAGAAACCCTGTTTCCAGGTGGCTGGGGAACATATAAGGAGGCTGACCATATGCTAGGTCATAAAACAAACTTCGACAAATTTAAAAGAATTGAAATCATTCATACATATTCTCTGACAAAAACAGAATTGAACTAGAAATTGATAAAGACAGACAAGAGATAAATCTCCAAACATTTGGAGATAAAACTACACATTTCAAATAATTCATGAGTGAAAAAAAACTTAAAAGAAATATTTAAAATTCATAGAACTAAACCGAGACTGGAATACATCATAGTAAATTTGTCGGATACAGCAACCAGTGCTAAGAGGAAAACATCTTACATTAGAAAATCAAAAGGTCTCAAGTCAATAATCTAAATTTCCACATCAAAAAAAAAAAAA